>NW_027182380.1:646187-969281 GCF_040938575.1 Ambystoma mexicanum
CCGGCGATGCGCTCGAAGATGCCGTGCTGCTGCCCAAGAAGACCGAGGGCCACAAGGCAGGGGGCAAAGCCAGCAAGTAACAGCCCAAGTTACACCCTCTTCAAAACAAAACCCAAAGGCTCTTTTCAGAGCCGCTCACACACTCTGTCAAAGAGCTCAGCAGCACTATACACTTGTGTCTAGGCGCGTTATAAAGGCCTTATCATATATCATATATCATAGCAGCACTTCTGAGTGCGCACCTTTAGTCTTTGCCCGACAAACCAAGCCATGCTAAAGCTTGGCAAATGCAGGGCGCTCTCCTACGCCTGTCGCAAAGCCTATTCCGCTCGCCTCCCCAACAGCCGTATGTGGCGTTTGCAAAAAGAAAGATGCCCTGCAACCCCGATGCAGTAACGCTTGGGTGAGCCGGCTAGGTCGCCCCCAGCCATGCTGTAAGAAGTTCATGTCTGGATTTCGGGAGTCGGGTAATTCCTGCCAGCCCGCCCCAGCCTCCGCCATTTTGTCTTTGCGGATAATCCCACGTGGCAAGGTGAAGGGGGGTTGGGGCAATTGGCGAGGGATAGGCTCCAACAGAGTAGGTGCCTGAGTGGGAGAAAAGAGAGGCTTCAGCGCGAATTGCTCGTAACCCATGTAGAATGAACGCCATCCTCCCGACGCCGATGCAACGTTCTGGGTGCATGGGCAAAGTAGGGCGCGAATGCGAGGCACAGTGGGAACGGGTGAGCGCACAAAGGAGTTCATTAAGGGGAGGGGAGGGCGGTGTGTGTGTGTGTGCGCGCGCGCACCCGCCCTCTCTCAGAAAGGCAGCGGCCTTTGTACACAAGAGCAGGCTTTTTCCTTTAGCCAGCCCTGAGAGAACAAAGGCCAGCCGGGGTAACGGCTGGAAAGCGCGGGCATTTTGAAATGCTGCGCTCCCGCCCACGCGAGTCCTGCGCACTGGAGCTGACGCCCGCCGCGCTCCCCATGGTCGGCCCTCTGTCCATATAAGCAGCCGATTCCCGTCAGCCGCCACACACAGTCTCAGTCAGCTCCCTTGTGACGAGAAGTAGAAGTGCAGCCGCCATGTCTGGACGAGGCAAAGGAGGGAAAGGTCTCGGCAAGGGAGGTGCCAAGAGGCACAGGAAAGTGCTCAGGGACAACATCCAGGGCATTACCAAGCCCGCCATCCGCCGTCTGGCCCGCCGTGGAGGAGTCAAGCGCATCTCCGGCCTCATCTACGAGGAGACCCGCGGTGTGCTCAAGGTCTTCCTGGAAAACGTGATCCGGGACGCCGTCACCTACACTGAGCACGCCAAGAGGAAGACGGTCACCGCCATGGATGTGGTGTATGCCCTCAAGCGCCAGGGACGCACTCTTTATGGATTCGGGGGTTGAGGAACACCTACCTACTGCAGCATCAGCGTGCAAACCCAAAGGCTCTTTTAAGAGCCGCCCACACCATCAATAACAGAGCTGCTCATTTGCACTCCGCTTTCTTGGAAGGCTGACAACAACCCCCACACCCGCCCAGGGCAGTGGCCCTGTGCGGCAGTGCCATTCGAGAATCCTTTTTTAGCACGCCGAACGCCCAATAGGTTTGCTGTGTGTGCGCGCGCCTATTTACATTAATGGCGCCTTCTGTGAGAATGGGGAAATGCGTCAGAAGAAATCGGGTCCCCTTTAGCATTCCACTTGACGGCCCTTTGTTTCGGCTCAGACCGTGCCCACATGAGAACACATGCCCGTTTATTTTATCGTTTGCTTGTTAGGCGCTTATACAGTAAGAAAATACAGTTTCAAACGCCCACAGGGCAAGGGAGGGAGCAGGAGTGGGAAATGCATTAAAAACACAATACATAAGAGCAGCGGGGGTGAGGGGGGAGTAAAACAGGACGAGCCTACTATGCCTTGTGAGCATTCAGAATGTGCAAGTGCGGCAAGGAAGAAGGAAGCAGAGGGTCAGTGCTGTGGAGTCTGAGCTCATGGGTGAGCCAGCGATGAAGTGCTAGGAATGTTGAGTGCTACACGGCCTGGAGACTTGAAGGGTGCGAGTGCAGATAGTCGGGAGCTGGGCCAAATGGGTGCTGGAGGTCAGGGCCCCGAGGATGCATAAGGGCCCACGGCACCTATCGCAGCAACTGTGGGATTAGCAGGGGAGAGAAGAAGCGAAGGCGGAGGTAAAGAGGAGAGGCTTAGGCTAAGTAGTGTGGGCACCCGGGCTCTCCCGCATACCCCTGTTTAGTAACAAACTCTACATACCATTCTTTGTGGAAAATAATTTTTGGCCGTAGGCATCAATTTCTTATTTACAAACATAATAAACATGACGATAACAGCAGGTGTGCTTTTGGGCACACCGTGTCCAAGGTGAGTGATGCCTCGTTTCCATGGCAAGTCTGTTCCTTTGCGTGCCTGCAAGCCGGACTTTCCGCCTCTATTTTGGGGGTTTCCTTTCTTTCAGGCCAATTGGCATCCTCTCCTTAGACACGTGCCGCCGCCTACGACTTTGCCGGGTACCGAACGAACCTGCCACCCGGCGTTCCATGCCCTTTTTGTACCTCCTTTTTCTGGGTGGGAAAATGAAAAACACAGTCCTTCTCCTTCCTCTGACAGCTTTACCCGGGGTGGTTGTGCTTTCTTTTCGTTGTGCCTCTCCCTTCCTAGAGCCTCCTTCTATCCCCCCCTTCACCTTTGTTATTCCATTGGGGGCCGGGCCCTTCCCGGCGCCTGCTGTTTTCCTTCTCACCTTCCTGTGTTTTTGGCCATGTTGTCATGACGATTAACAGTGGATGCGCCTTGCAGCTGCCCTCCCAAGGCGTGAGCCTCTTCTCTGCCCCCACCCTGCGCCTAACCCCCCACCCATGCCCTCTATCGTGCCTGCCCGGGTCCTGTGGACTAAGGAGCTTCCGGAATTTAAGAAGATCCTGCTCAAGGCGCAGAGGAAGGGAGCCAGCTGAGGAAAGCGAACAACCACCTGCCGTCTGTTTAGCAAAAGGCTTTACACACAGAGAGTTAGAGCCAGAGGAGCGTAGTGGTCTAGAGGGAGAGTATTTAGTCATTTTGTATTTACAAATGGGCATCTCCCCTCTTCCCTTCTGGTAACCTGACTCCACACTCATGTGGAAGCTAAGAGCACCCCCCCCCGCCCCCCCGATGCCCTCTTGTAACGACAGAAGGTACTGCGGCCTAGGTGGAGCTGGCTGGGGAAGGCGGGATTATGCTGATAACTCCCAGAAGAACCCAGCTGCAGAACAGGCGGGCGGCACAACACTCGGGGGGGACAGACACACCACTCTAGCCATCCCCATGAGGCTCTGAGCAGGCCTCCCTCGACAACTCTCGGGGTGCCCGGCACAGTGCACCGTTGCCCGAGAAGCCAGGGGTCAAAGCACACTCTGAGTAACAAGTGCCTGCAGGCCCGCCCTGTTTTCCTGCCTATAGAACCTGGCCGTTCGTGGCCGTTCGGGGCCTAGGGGCCAGCCCGGAGCGTGGTGCTTGTGCTTCACTCTCTGCTGGCCCCTGAGACAGCCAGGAGGGTGGCATTCGTTCCACTCTCAGCTGGGCCCTGAGGCAGGGCAGGAGAGTGGTCTTTGCTCCACTGGTGGGCGGGCGGGCCAGCCAGCCCCAGCCCCCTTTTCTCTCCCTCCAGCCATCAGGTCTGTCGGGCCAACATCACACATGCCAACAATATCCATTCCAGTCTGGGGATGCAAGTGCAGTCCTGGTTTTAACTTTGCATTCTGAGGCTTGAAGTCCTGGCCTTCGCCCTCATAAATCCAGCAGGACACATCCCTGAGCGAGCGCAAGGTTATGTAACGAAGGTGCTGAATCTGCACCAGACAGGAGGGGTGGGGGCGCACCTACCAATTGAGCGGGATAGGCTGGGCCACATAGGATGGAGTGGATGGAAAAAGTGGATGGAATGGAAGGAAAGGATAGAGTGAGTGGAGTGGATAGCTCTCTATATACCTCGGTATATCCTATTTATGCTATGTACCTGTATCCCCATGTTATCTGTATCACATGTTTACGCTATCCACCCTGTCGCTTTATAGGGATGTTTGCGTTTCGAGGATGGCTGTAGAAGGTTGCTATGCAGTAGTTGGTTGGCCCTCTGACTGGGGGCAGCTGCACGTGTGTTTCTCAGATCGCTATGATGGCAAAGGAGGTTGTGTATCCTGCCTGCCCAGAGAACATATGAGAGAGCCAGAGAGATGTAAGCAGTGCATGAGCGGAACGCTCAAGTTTCCAGTGGCCAATGCGTCAGAAGGCCATCCAGTCCTGCCTCAACCCCCCTCTGTATTTTGGGTCCTTTTGATTTTTCTTCCCCGTTTGAAATGCAGAAGCACTACAAGTCCCAGAATTCCAAGCAAAAACAGAACTGGGTGGCTTTCCCACTCGTGGACCCGGAAAACGCGAGAGCCTTGCCGTCGGGTGTCAGGTGGGGGAGTCAAGAGAAGGCGGTTGCTAGTTAGAACCGCTCTTAACTTTCCCCGCAACCACCTACCTCAATGGAGGCTCCTTTTATATCTTTTCCGGGGCGCTGGCCGCTTTCTTTTCTGTACTTGCTTGCCAGGCTGGGTGCTTCAAAAACATGTCCTCTGAAGTGGCCCCACGCCGCCACTTGTCGTGCCATACAAAATGACCAACTAAATAAAAATGAATAAATCCCCCCTCCATCCCAGAGAGAGAGAGAGAGACAGACAGAGCACACAGACACTGTCAATCAAAAGAGGAATCTGTGAATAACTGGCAAGCCTCAGATTGGCTGTCCAATCATAGCCCTCCTGGTATGTGCGTGCCTGCGTGCGCGTGTCGATGCTTGCCAGCCTTTCAACAGGCCGACGTTCTGCCTCGGGCTCGTCACTGAGAGTGGCAGGCTTTTTCAAACCTGTTTCCTGCTATTGTCCCAGCCAATCGGAGCGTAGTTGGGTCTTCATCCGTCACAGACCATTGTACGTTGTCAGTAGAGAGGAAGCAAGTCGCGCAAGGTTGCCATGGCCCGTACGAAGCAGACTGCCCCAAGTCCACCGGAGGCAAGGCCACCAAAGCTGCCCGCAAGAGCGCCCCTGCGACTGGTGGGGTCAAGAAACCCCACCGCTATAGGCCGGGCACCGTGGCCCTCAGAGAGATCCGGCGCTACCAGAAATCTACTGAGCTGCTCATCCGGAAACTGCCCTTCCAGCGCCTGGTGCGGGAGATCGCACAGGATTTCAAGACCGACCTGCGCTTCCAGAGCTCAGCAGTCATGGCCCTGCAGGAGGCCAGCGAGGCCTACTTGGTGGGGCTCTTTGAGGACACCAACCTCTGCGCCATCCACGCCAAGCGAGTGACCATTATGCCCAAGGACATCCAGCTGGCCCGCCGCATCCGGGGCGAGAGGGCCTGAGGGGCACCGGCAGCAAGACCCCACCACCACACAGGCTCTTTTAAGAGCCGACACGTTGTCACACACAAGAGCTGCTCAACTCTGCCTCTCGAGGCGCCTCTCTTCACTGCACAGGCGGCTAGGCCGTCTCTCAAACCCAAGGCAAACATGCAAACGCTCCTACCTGTCTTGGCAACACCCCCTCCCCAAAAAATGCCCATCTGGGCAGCTTTGGCGACCAGTTATTTGTGCGCTTGTGGCGGTCGGATTTGATGTGATGGCTTGTACCTTTTAGCGGGAGCACAGCCAGCTCGTAACCCGAGCCCTCCACTCCCCCCTCAGAGCGATCTCTGAACTCGAAGCCCCCCACCCCACATCACGTTTCTATAAGGCCTGCCTTGAGGCTGGATTCCAACCGCTTCTAAGCGCTGTGTGCTAATGGTCGGTTTTCCGCCCGCCGCCCCCCTCCTCACAGGCAGACCGAATGGTGAAGTACCTGCTCCCTGTCAGGCTCGGGGACAGAGGGGTGTGCTGCGAGCGCTTCCCTGGCAGTGCTGCCTTACATAGCCTGTCCTGTACATTAAGCCGAGCTCCCAGAGCTTTCCCTCCCAGCCCAGCAAATGTGTCAAGTAGGGTGCGTGACTCCTGCCACAGCGCAGAGAAATAATTTGCTTACGCCGCCCCCGAGACCGTAGTCCTTATTTGATATCATTGGCCTTATGTTTTCCGGGGATGGAATAAAGCAGGGCCAGCTAGGCAAAGCATGTGAGCTCTTGAGTGGAGGTGGTGAGCGGCTCTTAAAAGAGCCTTTGGTTTTTTTTGGTGGTGCTGGGAACTGTGGTCTCACTTGGCGCTGGTGTACTTGGTGACGGCTTTGGTGCCCTCGGACACAGCGTGCTTGGCCAGCTCGCCTGGCAGCAGGAGTCGCACTCCGGTCTGAATCTCCCTGGAGGTGAGGGTCCTGCGCTTGTTGTATTGAGCCAGGCGGGAGGCTCCCGCAGCGATGCGCTCGAAGATGTCATTGACAAACGAGTTCATGATGCCCATGGCCTTGGAAGAGATGCCGGTGTCAGGGTGCACCTGCTTCATCACCTTGTAGATGTAAATGGCATAGCTTTCCTTCCTGCTCCTCTTGCGCTTCTTCCCGTCCTTCTTGGGCGGCTTGGAGAGCGCTTTCTTGGAGCCCTTCTTGGGCGCTGGGGCGGACTTGGCTGGCTCAGGCATGGTCTCCGGCTGACGTCCACGCTGTGAGGAGAGGGAGAAATGAGTAAAAACACTGCGCGCTTGTTCTTCTTCTTGCTGATAGATTTTTATCCATCAGCGGTGATTTTTTTGGATACCGAGGCTTGAGCCTCATTACTCCATCTTCTCGGGTTGAGTGTGTAGTCGTGGGTTTGTATTCTTCTTGGTCTGTGTGGTCTTGTCACAGTAGGGCTGGTTTCACTGGGTCTTCGCAGTGATGGGCCGCGGGTAGCGGTCGAAGGGGTTTGCAGTGGTGGCAGTGAGTCTTCTGATCAGAGGGTTCGGGTTCTGATCCAGTTCTTGGCAGAAGTTCTTACTCAGCTTCGCTAGATGTTCATCCAACATCTCGATGTCCTGGTCTCTGTGAAGGTCTGCTGTCCTTGTGAAGATTGGAGCTCCAGATGATATCCGCAGGGCCTTGTTCTGGACTATCTGAAGACTCTTCCGGTGTCGCTCATGGCAGGTCATCCATGCTGGTGAGGCATAAGTCAGGGTTGGTCTGATGATCGCCTTGTAGACGTTGATCTTTGTCCGGAGGGGCATGGACTTGCTCTTCAGGAGTGGGTACAGCGCTGCCATCTTTCCTGTTGCCTTCTGCTGAGTATTCTCGATGTGGCTTTCCCAGTTGAGTTTGCTGTCCAGGGTCACACCGAGGTAGCGGCTGCTGCTCTCCCATTTGATGGTCTCCCCGTTGAGGCTGATGTGTGGGTGCTCCTTGATCTTCTTTCTGGTGAACAGCGTTGCAGTTGTCTTGCTGGTGTTGAGTTCTATCCGCCAGTCGCTGTACCACTTTGCGATGGTATCCAATGAAGCTTGCAGGTTCTTCGCCACTTCCTTTTCACTGAAAGACTGGGAGATTACTGCAACATCGTCTGCATACAGCGCCAGGTTCGTCTTGTGGAGATCTGTCGGGATGTCGTTGGTGAAGAGGTTGAACAGGAAGGGTCCGAGGTTCGATCCCTGTGGCACGCCTGCTCGGATGGGATGTGAAGAGGACATCTCAGACCGCATGGCGACATGGAAGGTGCGGCCTCCCAGGTAGCTTGCAATCGTCTTCACCAGGTAGTTCGGAAATCCCAGGCCAATCATCTTGTGCAGCAGTCCCTTGTGCCAGACTCGGTCGAATGCTTTGGCTACATCCAGGAAGACGATTCCTGTGGACTTCTTGATGTTGAATCCGTGGCTGATGGTGTCCACCACTCTCAGTAGCTGATGAGTCGTTGCATGCTCCTTTCGAAATCCAAACTGTTCCTTTGCTAGTAGATTTCTTTCGGAGGTGAAGTCGCTGAGTCGAGCGAGGAGGACCTTCTCCAGGAGCTTCGATAATCCAGAAAGCAGGCTGATGGGGCGGTAGTTTGCTGGATCCCTCAGTGGTTTGCCGGCCTTTGGAAAAACGATGACCCTTGCTTCTTTCCAGGAACTCGGGAAGTGCTGGAGCCTCATGCATGCATTGAAGATCTCTGTGAGATGTTCCATTGATGCCGGTGGGAGGTTCTTGATTGCCAGGTTGGTTATTCCGTCGCTCCCCGGTGCCTTGCCGTTCGCCAGCTTTTCTGCAAGTCCTGCTACCTCAGAGCTTGTGCACTCCTTGATATCTTCTGCTCCCAGCCTGGTTCCGTGATCTGTGAGGTACTTCTCAACGGCTTCCTCCACTCCGTCTGAGAGCCTACTTACCTTGTTCGGGGTGAACGAAGCCTCCAGTGTCTCGGCAAGGACCTCTGCCTTGATCTGTGCCCGCCCAGCTGTAATAAAAACACTGCGCCCCCGCCCCTCTCTTTTATAGGCTGCCTGTGCTTAATCAGCTGCTGCCAGTCCCCGCTTGCTATTGGCCCGTATGGTTCTGTCGCTCCTCCGTGTCTGTGTGCCCGGCACAGAGCTCTGATTGGTTGGCAGGAGTAGTCTCCCCCTCCAATGGATGTTCATGCAGAGCCTAGGTTTTGTCCAATGAGAGTGCTCCACCGTGTCTTTATATGCCCGCCCTCCCATGCTCGGGGCATTACTTCCTCTTTGAACAAGCGAGCGCCTATTTAACGCATCATGTCTGGACGAGGAAAGCAAGGAGGGAAGGCCCGTGCTAAGGCCAAGACTCGCTCCTCCCGGGCGGGCTTGCAGTTCCCAGTAGGCCGTGTGCACAGGCTGCTGCGGAAGGGGAGCTACGGCGAGCGTGTGGGAGCCGGAGCCCCCGTCTACATGGCTGCCGTGCTCGAGTACCTGACTGCTGAGATCCTCGAGCTGGCCGGCAATGCCGCCCGGGACAACAAGAAGACCCGCATCATCCCCAGACACCTGCAGCTCGCCATCCGCAACGACGAGGAGCTCAACAAGCTGCTGGGCAAAGTCACCATTGCCCAGGGTGGTGTCCTGCCCAACATCCAGGCCGTGCTGCTGCCTAAGAAGACCGAGGGCCACAAGGCAGGGGGCAAAGCCAGCAAGTAACAGCCCAAGTTACACACCCCCCAACAAAAAAAACACAAAGGCTCTTTTAAGAGCCACTCACACACTCAGACAAAGAGCTCAGTACCTTAACAGCAGCGCCGCCACTTTTCTACACTGCAACAGAATATGTGTTTGTGTCACAAAAAGAGGGGCTGCATCACGGGTTGCGCGAAACCCCTGTAGGATGATCGCATGCTCCCGATGCCCATGCAGCTTTCTGGGTGCATGGGCAAAGTAGGGGGGCACGCCGGACTGTGAGGCAGATGGAAAGGGTGGGAGTGAGTGCAAAGGGCTTAACTGGAGGAAGGGGAGGGAGGTGTGTGTGTGTGTGTGTGTGTGTGTGTGTGTGTGTGTGTGTGTGTGTGTATGTACACCCCCGCAACCCCCAGACCCGTTATACCATTTAAGGGGGTTGGGGGACACCACGGCTCCCCTTAAATGGTATAAAGAGGTACACCTGTACCGGCTCAAACCACAGCATTTTTGCTGCAATTCTTTTTACCCGATAGACCAAATAATGTCGCCATACATATAGTCGACGGGATACGGCACAGGCGACATTATTTATGGGGTAAATGGGAGCGGAGGTGTCCCCTGCAGGTTCCATGGGATAATAATGGCACCATTCTTGCATGGAGACATTTTTGCGGGGATATTATCACATGGAACTGTGCATTATTGGCAGGCTGACAACCCCCCTCCCCAACCCACCCTCCTGCTTCCCCGGCCAGTGCAGTGGGCCTGTGCAGCAGTGCCACTCAAGGAAGGTCCCGTGGCCCGAAGTACCAACAGCCCTGTTGTGTGGGCGCCCATTTGAATGTAAATGGGGGAATGCGCCAAAAGAAACCAAGCCCACTTTAGAATTCCACTTGATAACTCTTTGTTTCGGCTCAAACTGTACCTACATGAGAATACATACCCAATTACAGATGGGAAGCCCCCTCCATCCCTGTCCCCCAAATCTCTTTTCCCTTCTGGTAAGCTGACTCGGGCACTCATGTGAGAGCAAAGAGGTCCCAGATGCCCTCTTTTAACGGCAGAAGGTACTGCGGCCTAGGTGGAGATGGCCGGGAAAGGCGGGATTATGCTGATAACTCCCAGAAGTACCTAGCAGCAGACAAAGCGGGGGACAGGCACGCCCCCCTCTAGCCATCCCCATAAGCCCCTGAGCAGGCCTCGAGAACTCTTGGGCCGGCCGGTCCACTGTGTCCCAAGAAGCCGGGGGTCACAGCACACTGTGAGTTACAAGTGCCTGTAGGTCAGCCCTGTTTTCCTGCCTATAGAACCTGGCCGTTCGTGGCCAGCCAGCCAGCCCAGAGTGTGGTCTTTGCTCCTAGGGGCCAGCCAGCCTGGAGTGTGGTCTTTGCTCCACTCTCTGCTGGGCCCAGAGCGTGGTCTCCACTCTCTGCTGGCCCCTGAGACAGCCAGGAGGGTGGCATTCGTTCCACTCTCAGCTGGGCCCTGAGGCAGGGCAGGAGAGTGGTCTTTGCTCCACTGGTGGGCGGGCGGGCCAGCCAGCCCCAGCCCCCTTTTCTCTCCCTCCAGCCATCAGGTCTGTCGGGCCAACATCACACATGCCAACAATATCCATTCCAGTCTGGGGATGCAAGTGCAGTCCTGGTTTTAACTTTGCATTCTGAGGCTTGAAGTCCTGGCCTTCGCCCTCATAAATCCAGCAGGACACATCCCTGAGCGAGCGCAAGGTTATGTAACGAAGGTGCTGAATCTGCACCAGACAGGAGGGGTGGGGGCGCACCTACCAATTGAGCGGGATAGGCTGGGCAACATAGGATGGAGTGGATGGAATGGAAGGAAAGGATAGAGTGAGTGGAGTGGATAGCTCTCTATGTACCTCGGTATATCCTATTTATGCTATGTACCTGTATCCCCATGTTATCTGTATCACATGTTTACGCTATCCACCCTGTCGCTTTATATACGTAAGCCGTAATGAACGCCCCCCTGTCCTACTCTCGTGCTTGGTCGCAGGCGCTTTACTGATAACCACCATATCACACTCCTACGCTTACTCGAACACAGCTATACTATGACACATTCCGCCTAGCTGTTCTCATACTAACATGACCCCACAAACAACTCTTCATCCTAATAAGACTCAGCTAGCGGAGCACATACCGGCTAGCTTAAGCGTCTCCTCAGGCCTAACGCAGCCAGAACTCAGTCTGGGTGTCCACCCTCCAGACTGAACACATCCAACTGATTTCCGCAGCACCACACCTACCGCTAAGAAGCAGCTATCATGCAACAACCACACCAGCTGCACACGTATCCGGTGCGCCCACGCACCATACGACACTCTCTCTCTCTACTGACCTGCGGTTCCCGAGGGCGTTCAACCCGCCAGCGCTTTGAGGTCATACCAATGACACATAAGGCGCTATATAAATGCCAAGTATCATACCATAACATAACATAGGGAGGAGGTGAGCTGGGAGAGGCCAGATCTGTTTGATCCAATCATGTTTGACTAACGTATGTCTAGCTGTAGGGCTGTGACGCATTTGAACCAGTAAGCTTCCTGGGAACTGCAAAGACGTGAGGTTTGAAGCGCATCGGTTTCCAACTCCATGACCTTTGTATTAGCACTATGAAAATGATGTTCGCTGTGTGCCAGTTTGTCAGCTCCCATCAACCAGTTCTGTTTGATCTGTGCCCGCACAGCTGTAATAAACAGTGTTACTTATTGCCCAGTGTGCGTTCCTTTTTGGACTACTTGTGGTAACTATTCATTACAAGCTTTTGGAAGACCCCTGATATAGTTACGTCGACCGATCGGCCCGAGACTGGGGCGATCTCAGGCCGGTGATGCCGTTCGACATGACGCCGGCCCAGCGGCAGTCTGTAGTGTCCGGGCCTAACTAACGTGTGGCGAAAGCGGTTGTCATATCCGTGGGATGTTTGCATTTCAAGGATGACTGGGCTGTAGAAGGTTGCTATGCGTAGTTGGCCCTCCGACTGTGGGCAGCTGCACGCGCGCTTCTCCGATCGCTATGATTGGTATTGTTTATTTGTAAAGCGCCCATACACAAGGCAAGCGCTTCAAAGCGCGCAAGGAGGGAGGGGAGAAAAACAAAAGTCCTTGGGAGCCCTTGAATTTCTGAACGATACAAGTCTGCCCAGGCAGAGTAAGGGCATAGATAACAATTAACAGTGTAGACAACAGCCAATAGGCCAGACGACGATTCTGCAGTTTTTTCCAAGAGCATAGAGGCGTCACCATGCAGGAGGGGAGACAGGAGGCAAAGGAGGTTGTGTATCCGGCCTGCCCAAAGAATGGAGAGAGAGAGAGATGTTACTGGGGCATGCACAGAACTCTCAAGTTTCCAGCGGCCAATGCGCGAGAAGGCCATCCAGTCCGGTCTCCCCCCTCTCCTCCTCTGGAGTGTTGATTTTTCTTGCCAGTTTGAAATGCAGAAACACTACAAGTCCCAGAATTCCAAGCAAAAACAGGACGGGGTGGCCTTCCCGCACATAGCACCGGGAAAACGCTAGACTGTTGCTGCGGCTGGCGTCCAAGTCAATCCCCTCCCCCAGGGCCTGCCTGTGCCCTTTAGCCCCTGGGCTGTTTAGTGACTAGTTTACCCAGCCCGCCTTCGGGTTGCTTTCAATTGGTGTGCGTGCTGGTGTCGGAGTTGATGCGACGGCCTGTGCCTGTCAGCCGGAGCACAGCCAGCTCTTAACCCGACCGATGCATTCCCCTCGCGCCACGTTTTGATAGCGCCTTGATGCTGGACTCCAACTGCTTCTAAGCGCTGTGTGATAATGGTCGGTTCTCCGCCCTCCCCCAACCCGCACAGGCAGGCAAGACTGCCGACAAACGCTGCTGTACTTGCTCCCTGTCGACCCCCGGAGGGGGGAAGCCGGCCATGGCCCTGTGATTCTGAACTGCCCTAGCAGGATCAGCAGCGATGTCTGCTGCCCGTGCCTCGCTGGCAGAGCCGCCCGATATCGTCGGTCATGTACAATAAGCTGTGCCCCAGAGTTTTCCCACCCAGCGGATGTGTCCAGTGGGTGCATGACTCCCGCCACAGCGCATAGAAAACATTTGCCTACCCCGACGTGCCCATTTGAGATCACTGCCCTTATGTTTTCGGGGGCTGGAAAAAAGCAGGGCTAGCTGGGCAAAGCATGCGAGCTCTTGAGTGGAAGTGGTGAGCGGCTCTTAAAAGAGCCTTTGGGTTTTTTTCGTGTGCGGGGAGCTGTGCCGCAGAGGGCTGTGGCTGCCCTCTCACTTGGCGCTGGTGTACTTGGTGACGGCCTTGGTGCCCTCGGACACGGCATGCTTGGCCAGCTCACCAGGCAGCAGGAGTCGCACTGCGGTCTGGATCTCCCTGGAGGTGATGGTCCTGCGCTTGTTGTAGTGGGCCAGGCGGGAGGCTTCCCCGGCGATGCGCTCGAAGATGCCGTGCTGCTGCCCAAGAAGACCGAGGGCCACAAGGCAGGGGGCAAAGCCAGCAAGTAACAGCCCAAGTTACACCCTCTTCAAAACAAAACCCAAAGGCTCTTTTCAGAGCCGCTCACACACTCTGTCAAAGAGCTCAGCAGCACTATACACTTGTGTCTAGGCGCGTTATAAAGGCCTTATCATATATCATATATCATAGCAGCACTTCTGAGTGCGCACCTTTAGTCTTTGCCCGACAAACCAAGCCATGCTAAAGCTTGGCAAATGCAGGGCGCTCTCCTACGCCTGTCGCAAAGCCTATTCCGCTCGCCTCCCCAACAGCCGTATGTGGCGTTTGCAAAAAGAAAGATGCCCTGCAACCCCGATGCAGTAACGCTTGGGTGAGCCGGCTAGGTCGCCCCCAGCCATGCTGTAAGAAGTTCATGTCTGGATTTCGGGAGTCGGGTAATTCCTGCCAGCCCGCCCCAGCCTCCGCCATTTTGTCTTTGCGGATAATCCCACGTGGCAAGGTGAAGGGGGGTTGGGGCAATTGGCGAGGGATAGGCTCCAACAGAGTAGGTGCCTGAGTGGGAGAAAAGAGAGGCTTCAGCGCGAATTGCTCGTAACCCATGTAGAATGAACGCCATCCTCCCGACGCCGATGCAACGTTCTGGGTGCATGGGCAAAGTAGGGCGCGAATGCGAGGCACAGTGGGAACGGGTGAGCGCACAAAGGAGTTCATTAAGGGGAGGGGAGGGCGGTGTGTGTGTGTGTGCGCGCGCGCACCCGCCCTCTCTCAGAAAGGCAGCGGCCTTTGTACACAAGAGCAGGCTTTTTCCTTTAGCCAGCCCTGAGAGAACAAAGGCCAGCCGGGGTAACGGCTGGAAAGCGCGGGCATTTTGAAATGCTGCGCTCCCGCCCACGCGAGTCCTGCGCACTGGAGCTGACGCCCGCCGCGCTCCCCATGGTCGGCCCTCTTTCCATATAAGCAGCCGATTCCCGTCAGCCGCCACACACAGTCTCAGTCAGCTCCCTTGTGACGAGAAGTAGAAGTGCAGCCGCCATGTCTGGACGAGGCAAAGGAGGGAAAGGTCTCGGCAAGGGAGGTGCCAAGAGGCACAGGAAAGTGCTCAGGGACAACATCCAGGGCATTACCAAGCCCGCCATCCGCCGTCTGGCCCGCCGTGGAGGAGTCAAGCGCATCTCCGGCCTCATCTACGAGGAGACCCGCGGTGTGCTCAAGGTCTTCCTGGAAAACGTGATCCGGGACGCCGTCACCTACACTGAGCACGCCAAGAGGAAGACGGTCACCGCCATGGATGTGGTGTATGCCCTCAAGCGCCAGGGACGCACTCTTTATGGATTCGGGGGTTGAGGAACACCTACCTACTGCAGCATCAGCGTGCAAACCCAAAGGCTCTTTTAAGAGCCGCCCACACCATCAATAACAGAGCTGCTCATTTGCACTCCGCTTTCTTGGAAGGCTGACAACAACCCCCACACCCGCCCAGGGCAGTGGCCCTGTGCGGCAGTGCCATTCGAGAATCCTTTTTTAGCACGCCGAACGCCCAATAGGTTTGCTGTGTGTGCGCGCGCCTATTTACATTAATGGCGCCTTCTGTGAGAATGGGGAAATGCGTCAGAAGAAATCGGGTCCCCTTTAGCATTCCACTTGACGGCCCTTTGTTTCGGCTCAGACCGTGCCCACATGAGAACACATGCCCGTTTATTTTATCGTTTGCTTGTTAGGCGCTTATACAGTAAGAAAATACAGTTTCAAACGCCCACAGGGCAAGGGAGGGAGCAGGAGTGGGAAATGCATTAAAAACACAATACATAAGAGCAGCGGGGGTGAGGGGGGAGTAAAACAGGACGAGCCTACTATGCCTTGTGAGCATTCAGAATGTGCAAGTGCGGCAAGGAAGAAGGAAGCAGAGGGTCAGTGCTGTGGAGTCTGAGCTCATGGGTGAGCCAGCGATGAAGTGCTAGGAATGTTGAGTGCTACACGGCCTGGAGACTTGAAGGGTGCGAGTGCAGATAGTCGGGAGCTGGGCCAAATGGGTGCTGGAGGTCAGGGCCCCGAGGATGCATAAGGGCCCACGGCACCTATCGCAGCAACTGTGGGATTAGCAGGGGAGAGAAGAAGCGAAGGCGGAGGTAAAGAGGAGAGGCTTAGGCTAAGTAGTGTGGGCACCCGGGCTCTCCCGCATACCCCTGTTTAGTAACAAACTCTACATACCATTCTTTGTGGAAAATAATTTTTGGCCGTAGGCATCAATTTCTTATTTACAAACATAATAAACATGACGATAACAGCAGGTGTGCTTTTGGGCACACCGTGTCCAAGGTGAGTGATGCCTCGTTTCCATGGCAAGTCTGTTCCTTTGCGTGCCTGCAAGCCGGACTTTCCGCCTCTATTTTGGGGGTTTCCTTTCTTTCAGGCCAATTGGCATCCTCTCCTTAGACACGTGCCGCCGCCTACGACTTTGCCGGGTACCGAACGAACCTGCCACCCGGCGTTCCATGCCCTTTTTGTACCTCCTTTTTCTGGGTGGGAAAATGAAAAACACAGTCCTTCTCCTTCCTCTGACAGCTTTACCCGGGGTGGTTGTGCTTTCTTTTCGTTGTGCCTCTCCCTTCCTAGAGCCTCCTTCTATCCCCCCCTTCACCTTTGTTATTCCATTGGGGGCCGGGCCCTTCCCGGCGCCTGCTGTTTTCCTTCTCACCTTCCTGTGTTTTTGGCCATGTTGTCATGACGATTAACAGTGGATGCGCCTTGCAGCTGCCCTCCCAAGGCGTGAGCCTCTTCTCTGCCCCCACCCTGCGCCTAACCCCCCACCCATGCCCTCTATCGTGCCTGCCCGGGTCCTGTGGACTAAGGAGCTTCCGGAATTTAAGAAGATCCTGCTCAAGGCGCAGAGGAAGGGAGCCAGCTGAGGAAAGCGAACAACCACCTGCCGTCTGTTTAGCAAAAGGCTTTACACACAGAGAGTTAGAGCCAGAGGAGCGTAGTGGTCTAGAGGGAGAGTATTTAGTCATTTTGTATTTACAAATGGGCATCTCCCCTCTTCCCTTCTGGTAACCTGACTCCACACTCATGTGGAAGCTAAGAGCACCCCCCCCCGCTCCCCCGATGCCCTCTTGTAACGACAGAAGGTACTGCGGCCTAGGTGGAGCTGGCTGGGGAAGGCGGGATTATGCTGATAACTCCCAGAAGAACCCAGCTGCAGAACAGGCGGGCGGCACAACACTCGGGGGGGACAGACACACCACTCTAGCCATCCCCATGAGGCTCTGAGCAGGCCTCCCTCGACAACTCTCGGGGTGCCCGGCACAGTGCACCGTTGCCCGAGAAGCCAGGGGTCAAAGCACACTCTGAGTAACAAGTGCCTGCAGGCCCGCCCTGTTTTCCTGCCTATAGAACCTGGCCGTTCGTGGCCGTTCGGGGCCTAGGGGCCAGCCCGGAGCGTGGTGCTTGTGCTTCACTCTCTGCTGGCCCCTGAGACAGCCAGGAGGGTGGCATTCGTTCCACTCTCAGCTGGGCCCTGAGGCAGGGCAGGAGAGTGGTCTTTGCTCCACTGGTGGGCGGGCGGGCCAGCCAGCCCCAGCCCCCTTTTCTCTCCCTCCAGCCATCAGGTCTGTCGGGCCAACATCACACATGCCAACAATATCCATTCCAGTCTGGGGATGCAAGTGCAGTCCTGGTTTTAACTTTGCATTCTGAGGCTTGAAGTCCTGGCCTTCGCCCTCATAAATCCAGCAGGACACATCCCTGAGCGAGCGCAAGGTTATGTAACGAAGGTGCTGAATCTGCACCAGACAGGAGGGGTGGGGGCGCACCTACCAATTGAGCGGGATAGGCTGGGCCACATAGGATGGAGTGGATGGAAAAAGTGGATGGAATGGAAGGAAAGGATAGAGTGAGTGGAGTGGATAGCTCTCTATATACCTCGGTATATCCTATTTATGCTATGTACCTGTATCCCCATGTTATCTGTATCACATGTTTACGCTATCCACCCTGTCGCTTTATAGGGATGTTTGCGTTTCGAGGATGGCTGTAGAAGGTTGCTATGCAGTAGTTGGTTGGCCCTCTGACTGGGGGCAGCTGCACGTGTGTTTCTCAGATCGCTATGATGGCAAAGGAGGTTGTGTATCCTGCCTGCCCAGAGAACATATGAGAGAGCCAGAGAGATGTAAGCAGTGCATGAGCGGAACGCTCAAGTTTCCAGTGGCCAATGCGTCAGAAGGCCATCCAGTCCTGCCTCAACCCCCCTCTGTATTTTGGGTCCTTTTGATTTTTCTTCCCCGTTTGAAATGCAGAAGCACTACAAGTCCCAGAATTCCAAGCAAAAACAGAACTGGGTGGCTTTCCCACTCGTGGACCCGGAAAACGCGAGAGCCTTGCCGTCGGGTGTCAGGTGGGGGAGTCAAGAGAAGGCGGTTGCTAGTTAGAACCGCTCTTAACTTTCCCCGCAACCACCTACCTCAATGGAGGCTCCTTTTATATCTTTTCCGGGGCGCTGGCCGCTTTCTTTTCTGTACTTGCTTGCCAGGCTGGGTGCTTCAAAAACATGTCCTCTGAAGTGGCCCCACGCCGCCACTTGTCGTGCCATACAAAATGACCAACTAAATAAAAATGAATAAATCCCCCCTCCATCCCAGAGAGAGAGAGAGAGACAGACAGAGCACACAGACACTGTCAATCAAAAGAGGAATCTGTGAATAACTGGCAAGCCTCAGATTGGCTGTCCAATCATAGCCCTCCTGGTATGTGCGTGCCTGCGTGCGCGTGTCGATGCTTGCCAGCCTTTCAACAGGCCGACGTTCTGCCTCGGGCTCGTCACTGAGAGTGGCAGGCTTTTTCAAACCTGTTTCCTGCTATTGTCCCAGCCAATCGGAGCGTAGTTGGGTCTTCATCCGTCACAGACCATTGTACGTTGTCAGTAGAGAGGAAGCAAGTCGCGCAAGGTTGCCATGGCCCGTACGAAGCAGACTGCCCCAAGTCCACCGGAGGCAAGGCCACCAAAGCTGCCCGCAAGAGCGCCCCTGCGACTGGTGGGGTCAAGAAACCCCACCGCTATCGGCCGGGCACCGTGGCCCTCAGAGAGATCCGGCGCTACCAGAAATCTACTGAGCTGCTCATCCGGAAACTGCCCTTCCAGCGCCTGGTGCGGGAGATCGCACAGGATTTCAAGACCGACCTGCGCTTCCAGAGCTCAGCAGTCATGGCCCTGCAGGAGGCCAGCGAGGCCTACTTGGTGGGGCTCTTTGAGGACACCAACCTCTGCGCCATCCACGCCAAGCGAGTGACCATTATGCCCAAGGACATCCAGCTGGCCCGCCGCATCCGGGGCGAGAGGGCCTGAGGGGCACCGGCAGCAAGACCCCACCACCACACAGGCTCTTTTAAGAGCCGACACGTTGTCACACACAAGAGCTGCTCAACTCTGCCTCTCGAGGCGCCTCTCTTCACTGCACAGGCGGCTAGGCCGTCTCTCAAACCCAAGGCAAACATGCAAACGCTCCTACCTGTCTTGGCAACACCCCCTCCCCAAAAAATGCCCATCTGGGCAGCTTTGGCGACCAGTTATTTGTGCGCTTGTGGCGGTCGGATTTGATGTGATGGCTTGTACCTTTTAGCGGGAGCACAGCCAGCTCGTAACCCGAGCCCTCCACTCCCCCCTCAGAGCGATCTCTGAACTCGAAGCCCCCCACCCCACATCACGTTTCTATAAGGCCTGCCTTGAGGCTGGATTCCAACCGCTTCTAAGCGCTGTGTGCTAATGGTCGGTTTTCCGCCCGCCGCCCCCCTCCTCACAGCCAGACCGAATGGTGAAGTACCTGCTCCCTGTCAGGCTCGGGGACAGAGGGGTGTGCTGCGAGCGCTTCCCTGGCAGTGCTGCCTTACATAGCCTGTCCTGTACATTAAGCCGAGCTCCCAGAGCTTTCCCTCCCAGCCCAGCAAATGTGTCAAGTAGGGTGCGTGACTCCTGCCACAGCGCAGAGAAATAATTTGCTTACGCCGCCCCCGAGACCGTAGTCCTTATTTGATATCATTGGCCTTATGTTTTCCGGGGATGGAATAAAGCAGGGCCAGCTAGGCAAAGCATGTGAGCTCTTGAGTGGAGGTGGTGAGCGGCTCTTAAAAGAGCCTTTGGGTTTTTTTGGTGGTGCTGGGAACTGTGGTCTCACTTGGCGCTGGTGTACTTGGTGACGGCTTTGGTGCCCTCGGACACAGCGTGCTTGGCCAGCTCGCCTGGCAGCAGGAGTCGCACTCCGGTCTGAATCTCCCTGGAGGTGAGGGTCCTGCGCTTGTTGTATTGAGCCAGGCGGGAGGCTCCCGCAGCGATGCGCTCGAAGATGTCATTGACAAACGAGTTCATGATGCCCATGGCCTTGGAAGAGATGCCGGTGTCAGGGTGCACCTGCTTCATCACCTTGTAGATGTAAATGGCATAGCTTTCCTTCCTGCTCCTCTTGCGCTTCTTCCCGTCCTTCTTGGGCGGCTTGGAGAGCGCTTTCTTGGAGCCCTTCTTGGGCGCTGGGGCGGACTTGGCTGGCTCAGGCATGGTCTCCGGCTGACGTCCACGCTGTGAGGAGAGGGAGAAATGAGTAAAAACACTGCGCGCTTGTTCTTCTTCTTGCTGATAGATTTTTATCCATCAGCGGTGATTTTTTTGGATACCGAGGCTTGAGCCTCATTACTCCATCTTCTCGGGTTGAGTGTGTAGTCGTGGGTTTGTATTCTTCTTGGTCTGTGTGGTCTTGTCGCAGTAGGGCTGGTTTCACTGGGTCTTCGCAGTGATGGGCCGCGGGTAGCGGTCGAAGGGGTTTGCAGTGGTGGCAGTGAGTCTTCTGATCAGAGGGTTCGGGTTCTGATCCAGTTCTTGGCAGAAGTTCTTACTCAGCTTCGCTAGATGTTCATCCAACATCTCGATGTCCAGGTCTCTGTGAAGGTCTGCTGTCCTTGTGAAGATTGGAGCTCCAGATGATATCCGCAGGGCCTTGTTCTGGACTATCTGAAGACTCTTCCGGTGTCGCTCATGGCAGGTCATCCATGCTGGTGAGGCATAAGTCAGGGTTGGTCTGATGATCGCCTTGTAGACGTTGATCTTTGTCCGGAGGGGCATGGACTTGCTCTTCAGGAGTGGGTACAGCGCTGCCATCTTTCCTGTTGCCTTCTGCTGAGTATTCTCGATGTGGCTTTCCCAGTTGAGTTTGCTGTCCAGGGTCACACCGAGGTAGCGGCTGCTGCTCTCCCATTTGATGGTCTCCCCGTTGAGGCTGATGTGTGGGTGCTCCTTGATCTTCTTTCTGGTGAACAGCGTTGCAGTTGTCTTGCTGGTGTTGAGTTCTATCCGCCAGTCGCTGTACCACTTTGCGATGGTATCCAATGAAGCTTGCAGGTTCTTCGCCACTTCCTTTTCGCTGAAAGACTGGGAGATTACTGCAACATCGTCTGCATACAGCGCCAGGTTCGTCTTGTGGAGATCTGTCGGGATGTCGTTGGTGAAGAGGTTGAACAGGAAGGGTCCGAGGTTCGATCCCTGTGGCACGCCTGCTCGGATGGGATGTGAAGAGGACATCTCAGACCGCATGGCGACATGGAAGGTGCGGCCTCCCAGGTAGCTTGCAATCGTCTTCACCAGGTAGTTCGGAAATCCCAGGCCAATCATCTTGTGCAGCAGTCCCTTGTGCCAGACTCGGTCGAATGCTTTGGCTACATCCAGGAAGACGATTCCTGTGGACTTCTTGATGTTGAATCCGTGGCTGATGGTGTCCACCACTCTCAGTAGCTGATGAGTCGTTGCATGCTCCTTTCGAAATCCAAACTGTTCCTTTGCTAGTAGATTTCTTTCGGAGGTGAAGTCGCTGAGTCGAGCGAGGAGGACCTTCTCCAGGAGCTTCGATAATCCAGAAAGCAGGCTGATGGGGCGGTAGTTTGCTGGATCCCTCAGTGGTTTGCCGGCCTTTGGAAAAACGATGACCCTTGCTTCTTTCCAGGAACTCGGGAAGTGCTGGAGCCTCATGCATGCATTGAAGATCTCTGTGAGATGTTCCATTGATGCCGGTGGGAGGTTCTTGATTGCCAGGTTGGTTATTCCGTCGCTCCCCGGTGCCTTGCCGTTCGCCAGCTTTTCTGCAAGTCCTGCTACCTCAGAGCTTGTGCACTCCTTGATATCTTCTGCTCCCAGCCTGGTTCCGTGATCTGTGAGGTACTTCTCAACGGCTTCCTCCACTCCGTCTGAGAGCCTACTTACCTTGTTCGGGGTGAACGAAGCCTCCAGTGTCTCGGCAAGGACCTCTGCCTTGATCTGTGCCCGCCCAGCTGTAATAAAAACACTGCGCCCCCGCCCCTCTCTTTTATAGGCTGCCTGTGCTTAATCAGCTGCTGCCAGTCCCCGCTTGCTATTGGCCCGTATGGTTCTGTCGCTCCTCCGTGTCTGTGTGCCCGGCACAGAGCTCTGATTGGTTGGCAGGAGTAGTCTCCCCCTCCAATGGATGTTCATGCAGAGCCTAGGTTTTGTCCAATGAGAGTGCTCCACCGTGTCTTTATATGCCCGCCCTCCCATGCTCGGGGCATTACTTCCTCTTTGAACAAGCGAGCGCCTATTTAACGCATCATGTCTGGACGAGGAAAGCAAGGAGGGAAGGCCCGTGCTAAGGCCAAGACTCGCTCCTCCCGGGCGGGCTTGCAGTTCCCAGTAGGCCGTGTGCACAGGCTGCTGCGGAAGGGGAGCTACGGCGAGCGTGTGGGAGCCGGAGCCCCCGTCTACATGGCTGCCGTGCTCGAGTACCTGACTGCTGAGATCCTCGAGCTGGCCGGCAATGCCGCCCGGGACAACAAGAAGACCCGCATCATCCCCAGACACCTGCAGCTCGCCATCCGCAACGACGAGGAGCTCAACAAGCTGCTGGGCAAAGTCACCATTGCCCAGGGTGGTGTCCTGCCCAACATCCAGGCCGTGCTGCTGCCTAAGAAGACCGAGGGCCACAAGGCAGGGGGCAAAGCCAGCAAGTAACAGCCCAAGTTACACACCCCCCAACAAAAAAAACACAAAGGCTCTTTTAAGAGCCACTCACACACTCAGACAAAGAGCTCAGTACCTTAACAGCAGCGCCGCCACTTTTCTACACTGCAACAGAATATGTGTTTGTGTCACAAAAAGAGGGGCTGCATCACGGGTTGCGCGAAACCCCTGTAGGATGATCGCATGCTCCCGATGCCCATGCAGCTTTCTGGGTGCATGGGCAAAGTAGGGGGGCACGCCGGACTGTGAGGCAGATGGAAAGGGTGGGAGTGAGTGCAAAGGGCTTAACTGGAGGAAGGGGAGGGAGGTGTGTGTGTGTGTGTGTGTGTGTGTGTGTGTGTGTGTGTGTGTATGTACACCCCCGCAACCCCCAGACCCGTTATACCATTTAAGGGGGTTGGGGGACACCACGGCTCCCCTTAAATGGTATAAAGAGGTACACCTGTACCGGCTCAAACCACAGCATTTTTGCTGCAATTCTTTTTACCCGATAGACCAAATAATGTCGCCATACATATAGTCGACGGGATACGGCACAGGCGACATTATTTATGGGGTAAATGGGAGCGGAGGTGTCCCCTGCAGGTTCCATGGGATAATAATGGCACCATTCTTGCATGGAGACATTTTTGCGGGGATATTATCACATGGAACTGTGCATTATTGGCAGGCTGACAACCCCCCTCCCCAACCCACCCTCCTGCTTCCCCGGCCAGTGCAGTGGGCCTGTGCAGCAGTGCCACTCAAGGAAGGTCCCGTGGCCCGAAGTACCAACAGCCCTGTTGTGTGGGCGCCCATTTGAATGTAAATGGGGGAATGCGCCAAAAGAAACCAAGCCCACTTTAGAATTCCACTTGATAACTCTTTGTTTCGGCTCAAACTGTACCTACATGAGAATACATACCCAATTACAGATGGGAAGCCCCCTCCATCCCTGTCCCCCAAATCTCTTTTCCCTTCTGGTAAGCTGACTCGGGCACTCATGTGAGAGCAAAGAGGTCCCAGATGCCCTCTTTTAACGGCAGAAGGTACTGCGGCCTAGGTGGAGATGGCCGGGAAAGGCGGGATTATGCTGATAACTCCCAGAAGTACCTAGCAGCAGACAAAGCGGGGGACAGGCACGCCCCCCTCTAGCCATCCCCATAAGCCCCTGAGCAGGCCTCGAGAACTCTTGGGCCGGCCGGTCCACTGTGTCCCAAGAAGCCGGGGGTCACAGCACACTGTGAGTTACAAGTGCCTGTAGGTCAGCCCTGTTTTCCTGCCTATAGAACCTGGCCGTTCGTGGCCAGCCAGCCAGCCCAGAGTGTGGTCTTTGCTCCTAGGGGCCAGCCAGCCTGGAGTGTGGTCTTTGCTCCACTCTCTGCTGGGCCCAGAGCGTGGTCTCCACTCTCTGCTGGCCCCTGAGACAGCCAGGAGGGTGGCATTCGTTCCACTCTCAGCTGGGCCCTGAGGCAGGGCAGGAGAGTGGTCTTTGCTCCACTGGTGGGCGGGCGGGCGGGCCAGCCAGCCCCAGCCCCCTTTTCTCTCCCTCCAGCCATCAGGTCTGTCGGGCCAACATCACACATGCCAACAATATCCATTAAAGTCTGGGGATGCAAGTGCAGTCCTGGTTTTAACTTTGCATTCTGAGGCTTGAAGTCCTGGCCTTCGCCCTCATAAATCCAGCAGGACACATCCCTGAGCGAGCGCAAGGTTATGTAACGAAGGTGCTGAATCTGCACCAGACAGGAGGGGTGGGGGCGCACCTACCAATTGAGCGGGATAGGCTGGGCCACATAGGATGGAGTGGATGGAAAAAGTGGATGGAATGGAAGGAAAGGATAGAGTGAGTGGAGTGGATAGCTCTCTATATACCTCGGTATATCCTATTTATGCTATGTACCTGTATCCCCATGTTATCTGTATCACATGTTTACGCTATCCACCCTGTCGCTTTATAGGGATGTTTGCGTTTCGAGGATGGCTGTAGAAGGTTGCTATGCAGTAGTTGGTTGGCCCTCTGACTGGGGGCAGCTGCACGTGTGTTTCTCAGATCGCTATGATGGCAAAGGAGGTTGTGTATCCTGCCTGCCCAGAGAACATATGAGAGAGCCAGAGAGATGTAAGCAGTGCATGAGCGGAACGCTCAAGTTTCCAGTGGCCAATGCGTCAGAAGGCCATCCACTCCTGCCTCAACCCCCCTCTGTATTTTGGGTCCTTTTGATTTTTCTTCCCCGTTTGAAATGCAGAAGCACTACAAGTCCCAGAATTCCAAGCAAAAACAGAACTGGGTGGCTTTCCCACTCGTGGACCCGGAAAACGCGAGAGCCTTGCCGTCGGGTGTCAGGTGGGGGAGTCAAGAGAAGGCGGTTGCTAGTTAGAACCGCTCTTAACTTTCCCCGCAACCACCTACCTCAATGGAGGCTCCTTTTATATCTTTTCCGGGGCGCTGGCCGCTTTCTTTTCTGTACTTGCTTGCCAGGCTGGGTGCTTCAAAAACATGTCCTCTGAAGTGGCCCCACGCCGCCACTTGTCGTGCCATACAAAATGACCAACTAAATAAAAATGAATAAATCCCCCCTCCATCCCAGAGAGAGAGAGAGAGACAGACAGAGCACACAGACACTGTCAATCAAAAGAGGAATCTGTGAATAACTGGCAAGCCTCAGATTGGCTGTCCAATCATAGCCCTCCTGGTATGTGCGTGCCTGCGTGCGCGTGTCGATGCTTGCCAGCCTTTCAACAGGCCGACGTTCTGCCTCGGGCTCGTCACTGAGAGTGGCAGGCTTTTTCAAACCTGTTTCCTGCTATTGTCCCAGCCAATCGGAACGTAGTTGGGTCTTCATCCGTCACAGACCATTGTACGTTGTCAGTAGAGAGGAAGCAAGTCGCGCAAGGTTGCCATGGCCCGTACGAAGCAGACTGCCCCAAGTCCACCGGAGGCAAGGCCACCAAAGCTGCCCGCAAGAGCGCCCCTGCGACTGGTGGGGTCAAGAAACCCCACCGCTATCGGCCGGGCACCGTGGCCCTCAGAGAGATCCGGCGCTACCAGAAATCTACTGAGCTGCTCATCCGGAAACTGCCCTTCCAGCGCCTGGTGCGGGAGATCGCACAGGATTTCAAGACCGACCTGCGCTTCCAGAGCTCAGCAGTCATGGCCCTGCAGGAGGCCAGCGAGGCCTACTTGGTGGGGCTCTTTGAGGACACCAACCTCTGCGCCATCCACGCCAAGCGAGTGACCATTATGCCCAAGGACATCCAGCTGGCCCGCCGCATCCGGGGCGAGAGGGCCTGAGGGGCACCGGCAGCAAGACCCCACCACCACACAGGCTCTTTTAAGAGCCGACACGTTGTCACACACAAGAGCTGCTCAACTCTGCCTCTCGAGGCGCCTCTCTTCACTGCACAGGCGGCTAGGCCGTCTCTCAAACCCAAGGCAAACATGCAAACGCTCCTACCTGTCTTGGCAACACCCCCTCCCCAAAAAATGCCCATCTGGGCAGCTTTGGCGACCAGTTATTTGTGCGCTTGTGGCGGTCGGATTTGATGTGATGGCTTGTACCTTTTAGCGGGAGCACAGCCAGCTCGTAACCCGAGCCCTCCACTCCCCCCTCAGAGCGATCTCTGAACTCGAAGCCCCCCACCCCACATCACGTTTCTATAAGGCCTGCCTTGAGGCTGGATTCCAACCGCTTCTAAGCGCTGTGTGCTAATGGTCGGTTTTCCGCCCGCCGCCCCCCTCCTCACAGGCAGACCGAATGGTGAAGTACCTGCTCCCTGTCAGGCTCGGGGACAGAGGGGTGTGCTGCGAGCGCTTCCCTGGCAGTGCTGCCTTACATAGCCTGTCCTGTACATTAAGCCGAGCTCCCAGAGCTTTCCCTCCCAGCCCAGCAAATGTGTCAAGTAGGGTGCGTGACTCCTGCCACAGCGCAGAGAAATAATTTGCTTACGCCGCCCCCGAGACCGTAGTCCTTATTTGATATCATTGGCCTTATGTTTTCCGGGGATGGAATAAAGCAGGGCCAGCTAGGCAAAGCATGTGAGCTCTTGAGTGGAGGTGGTGAGCGGCTCTTAAAAGAGCCTTTGGTTTTTTTTGGTGGTGCTGGGAACTGTGGTCTCACTTGGCGCTGGTGTACTTGGTGACGGCTTTGGTGCCCTCGGACACAGCGTGCTTGGCCAGCTCGCCTGGCAGCAGGAGTCGCACTCCGGTCTGAATCTCCCTGGAGGTGAGGGTCCTGCGCTTGTTGTATTGAGCCAGGCGGGAGGCTCCCGCAGCGATGCGCTCGAAGATGTCATTGACAAACGAGTTCATGATGCCCATGGCCTTGGAAGAGATGCCGGTGTCAGGGTGCACCTGCTTCATCACCTTGTAGATGTAAATGGCATAGCTTTCCTTCCTGCTCCTCTTGCGCTTCTTCCCGTCCTTCTTGGGCGGCTTGGAGAGCGCTTTCTTGGAGCCCTTCTTGGGCGCTGGGGCGGACTTGGCTGGCTCAGGCATGGTCTCCGGCTGACGTCCACGCTGTGAGGAGAGGGAGAAATGAGTAAAAACACTGCGCGCTTGTTCTTCTTCTTGCTGATAGATTTTTATCCATCAGCGGTGATTTTTTTGGATACCGAGGCTTGAGCCTCATTACTCCATCTTCTCGGGTTGAGTGTGTAGTCGTGGGTTTGTATTCTTCTTGGTCTGTGTGGTCTTGTCACAGTAGGGCTGGTTTCACTGGGTCTTCGCAGTGATGGGCCGCGGGTAGCGGTCGAAGGGGTTTGCAGTGGTGGCAGTGAGTCTTCTGATCAGAGGGTTCGGGTTCTGATCCAGTTCTTGGCAGAAGTTCTTACTCAGCTTCGCTAGATGTTCATCCAACATCTCGATGTCCTGGTCTCTGTGAAGGTCTGCTGTCCTTGTGAAGATTGGAGCTCCAGATGATATCCGCAGGGCCTTGTTCTGGACTATCTGAAGACTCTTCCGGTGTCGCTCATGGCAGGTCATCCATGCTGGTGAGGCATAAGTCAGGGTTGGTCTGATGATCGCCTTGTAGACGTTGATCTTTGTCCGGAGGGGCATGGACTTGCTCTTCAGGAGTGGGTACAGCGCTGCCATCTTTCCTGTTGCCTTCTGCTGAGTATTCTCGATGTGGCTTTCCCAGTTGAGTTTGCTGTCCAGGGTCACACCGAGGTAGCGGCTGCTGCTCTCCCATTTGATGGTCTCCCCGTTGAGGCTGATGTGTGGGTGCTCCTTGATCTTCTTTCTGGTGAACAGCGTTGCAGTTGTCTTGCTGGTGTTGAGTTCTATCCGCCAGTCGCTGTACCACTTTGCGATGGTATCCAATGAAGCTTGCAGGTTCTTCGCCACTTCCTTTTCACTGAAAGACTGGGAGATTACTGCAACATCGTCTGCATACAGCGCCAGGTTCGTCTTGTGGAGATCTGTCGGGATGTCGTTGGTGAAGAGGTTGAACAGGAAGGGTCCGAGGTTCGATCCCTGTGGCACGCCTGCTCGGATGGGATGTGAAGAGGACATCTCAGACCGCATGGCGACATGGAAGGTGCGGCCTCCCAGGTAGCTTGCAATCGTCTTCACCAGGTAGTTCGGAAATCCCAGGCCAATCATCTTGTGCAGCAGTCCCTTGTGCCAGACTCGGTCGAATGCTTTGGCTACATCCAGGAAGACGATTCCTGTGGACTTCTTGATGTTGAATCCGTGGCTGATGGTGTCCACCACTCTCAGTAGCTGATGAGTCGTTGCATGCTCCTTTCGAAATCCAAACTGTTCCTTTGCTAGTAGATTTCTTTCGGAGGTGAAGTCGCTGAGTCGAGCGAGGAGGACCTTCTCCAGGAGCTTCGATAATCCAGAAAGCAGGCTGATGGGGCGGTAGTTTGCTGGATCCCTCAGTGGTTTGCCGGCCTTTGGAAAAACGATGACCCTTGCTTCTTTCCAGGAACTCGGGAAGTGCTGGAGCCTCATGCATGCATTGAAGATCTCTGTGAGATGTTCCATTGATGCCGGTGGGAGGTTCTTGATTGCCAGGTTGGTTATTCCGTCGCTCCCCGGTGCCTTGCCGTTCGCCAGCTTTTCTGCAAGTCCTGCTACCTCAGAGCTTGTGCACTCCTTGATATCTTCTGCTCCCAGCCTGGTTCCGTGATCTGTGAGGTACTTCTCAACGGCTTCCTCCACTCCGTCTGAGAGCCTACTTACCTTGTTCGGGGTGAACGAAGCCTCCAGTGTCTCGGCAAGGACCTCTGCCTTGATCTGTGCCCGCCCAGCTGTAATAAAAACACTGCGCCCCCGCCCCTCTCTTTTATAGGCTGCCTGTGCTTAATCAGCTGCTGCCAGTCCCCGCTTGCTATTGGCCCGTATGGTTCTGTCGCTCCTCCGTGTCTGTGTGCCCGGCACAGAGCTCTGATTGGTTGGCAGGAGTAGTCTCCCCCTCCAATGGATGTTCATGCAGAGCCTAGGTTTTGTCCAATGAGAGTGCTCCACCGTGTCTTTATATGCCCGCCCTCCCATGCTCGGGGCATTACTTCCTCTTTGAACAAGCGAGCGCCTATTTAACGCATCATGTCTGGACGAGGAAAGCAAGGAGGGAAGGCCCGTGCTAAGGCCAAGACTCGCTCCTCCCGGGCGGGCTTGCAGTTCCCAGTAGGCCGTGTGCACAGGCTGCTGCGGAAGGGGAGCTACGGCGAGCGTGTGGGAGCCGGAGCCCCCGTCTACATGGCTGCCGTGCTCGAGTACCTGACTGCTGAGATCCTCGAGCTGGCCGGCAATGCCGCCCGGGACAACAAGAAGACCCGCATCATCCCCAGACACCTGCAGCTCGCCATCCGCAACGACGAGGAGCTCAACAAGCTGCTGGGCAAAGTCACCATTGCCCAGGGTGGTGTCCTGCCCAACATCCAGGCCGTGCTGCTGCCTAAGAAGACCGAGGGCCACAAGGCAGGGGGCAAAGCCAGCAAGTAACAGCCCAAGTTACACACCCCCCAACAAAAAAAACACAAAGGCTCTTTTAAGAGCCACTCACACACTCAGACAAAGAGCTCAGTACCTTAACAGCAGCGCCGCCACTTTTCTACACTGCAACAGAATATGTGTTTGTGTCACAAAAAGAGGGGCTGCATCACGGGTTGCGCGAAACCCCTGTAGGATGATCGCATGCTCCCGATGCCCATGCAGCTTTCTGGGTGCATGGGCAAAGTAGGGGGGCACGCCGGACTGTGAGGCAGATGGAAAGGGTGGGAGTGAGTGCAAAGGGCTTAACTGGAGGAAGGGGAGGGAGGTGTGTGTGTGTGTGTGTGTGTGTGTGTGTGTGTGTGTGTGTGTGTGTGTGTGTGTGTGTATGTACACCCCCGCAACCCCCAGACCCGTTATACCATTTAAGGGGGTTGGGGGACACCACGGCTCCCCTTAAATGGTATAAAGAGGTACACCTGTACCGGCTCAAACCACAGCATTTTTGCTGCAATTCTTTTTACCCGATAGACCAAATAATGTCGCCATACATATAGTCGACGGGATACGGCACAGGCGACATTATTTATGGGGTAAATGGGAGCGGAGGTGTCCCCTGCAGGTTCCATGGGATAATAATGGCACCATTCTTGCATGGAGACATTTTTGCGGGGATATTATCACATGGAACTGTGCATTATTGGCAGGCTGACAACCCCCCTCCCCAACCCACCCTCCTGCTTCCCCGGCCAGTGCAGTGGGCCTGTGCAGCAGTGCCACTCAAGGAAGGTCCCGTGGCCCGAAGTACCAACAGCCCTGTTGTGTGGGCGCCCATTTGAATGTAAATGGGGGAATGCGCCAAAAGAAACCAAGCCCACTTTAGAATTCCACTTGATAACTCTTTGTTTCGGCTCAAACTGTACCTACATGAGAATACATACCCAATTACAGATGGGAAGCCCCCTCCATCCCTGTCCCCCAAATCTCTTTTCCCTTCTGGTAAGCTGACTCGGGCACTCATGTGAGAGCAAAGAGGTCCCAGATGCCCTCTTTTAACGGCAGAAGGTACTGCGGCCTAGGTGGAGATGGCCGGGAAAGGCGGGATTATGCTGATAACTCCCAGAAGTACCTAGCAGCAGACAAAGCGGGGGACAGGCACGCCCCCCTCTAGCCATCCCCATAAGCCCCTGAGCAGGCCTCGAGAACTCTTGGGCCGGCCGGTCCACTGTGTCCCAAGAAGCCGGGGGTCACAGCACACTGTGAGTTACAAGTGCCTGTAGGTCAGCCCTGTTTTCCTGCCTATAGAACCTGGCCGTTCGTGGCCAGCCAGCCAGCCCAGAGTGTGGTCTTTGCTCCTAGGGGCCAGCCAGCCTGGAGTGTGGTCTTTGCTCCACTCTCTGCTGGGCCCAGAGCGTGGTCTCCACTCTCTGCTGGCCCCTGAGACAGCCAGGAGGGTGGCATTCGTTCCACTCTCAGCTGGGCCCTGAGGCAGGGCAGGAGAGTGGTCTTTGCTCCACTGGTGGGCGGGCGGGCCAGCCAGCCCCAGCCCCCTTTTCTCTCCCTCCAGCCATCAGGTCTGTCGGGCCAACATCACACATGCCAACAATATCCATTCCAGTCTGGGGATGCAAGTGCAGTCCTGGTTTTAACTTTGCATTCTGAGGCTTGAAGTCCTGGCCTTCGCCCTCATAAATCCAGCAGGACACATCCCTGAGCGAGCGCAAGGTTATGTAACGAAGGTGCTGAATCTGCACCAGACAGGAGGGGTGGGGGCGCACCTACCAATTGAGCGGGATAGGCTGGGCAACATAGGATGGAGTGGATGGAATGGAAGGAAAGGATAGAGTGAGTGGAGTGGATAGCTCTCTATGTACCTCGGTATATCCTATTTATGCTATGTACCTGTATCCCCATGTTATCTGTATCACATGTTTACGCTATCCACCCTGTCGCTTTATATACGTAAGCCGTAATGAACGCCCCCCTGTCCTACTCTCGTGCTTGGTCGCAGGCGCTTTACTGATAACCACCATATCACACTCCTACGCTTACTCGAACACAGCTATACTATGACACATTCCGCCTAGCTGTTCTCATACTAACATGACCCCACAAACAACTCTTCATCCTAATAAGACTCAGCTAGCGGAGCACATACCGGCTAGCTTAAGCGTCTCCTCAGGCCTAACGCAGCCAGAACTCAGTCTGGGTGTCCACCCTCCAGACTGAACACATCCAACTGATTTCCGCAGCACCACACCTACCGCTAAGAAGCAGCTATCATGCAACAACCACACCAGCTGCACACGTATCCGGTGCGCCCACGCACCATACAACACTCTCTCTCTCTACTGACCTGCGGTTCCCGAGGGCGTTCAACCCGCCAGCGCTTTGAGGTCATACCAATGACACATAAGGCGCTATATAAATGCCAAGTATCATACCATAACATAACATAGGGAGGAGGTGAGCTGGGAGAGGCCAGATCTGTTTGATCCAATCATGTTTGACTAACGTATGTCTAGCTGTAGGGCTGTGACGCATTTGAACCAGTAAGCTTCCTGGGAACTGCAAAGACGTGAGGTTTGAAGCGCATCGGTTTCCAACTCCATGACCTTTGTATTAGCACTATGAAAATGATGTTCGCTGTGTGCCAGTTTGTCAGCTCCCATCAACCAGTTCTGTTTGATCTGTGCCCGCACAGCTGTAATAAACAGTGTTACTTATTGCCCAGTGTGCGTTCCTTTTTGGACTACTTGTGGTAACTATTCATTACAAGCTTTTGGAAGACCCCTGATATAGTTACGTCGACCGATCGGCCCGAGACTGGGGCGATCTCAGGCCGGTGATGCCGTTCGACATGACGCCGGCCCAGCGGCAGTCTGTAGTGTCCGGGCCTAACTAACGTGTGGCGAAAGCGGTTGTCATATCCGTGGGATGTTTGCATTTCAAGGATGACTGGGCTGTAGAAGGTTGCTATGCGTAGTTGGCCCTCCGACTGTGGGCAGCTGCACGCGCGCTTCTCCGATCGCTATGATTGGTATTGTTTATTTGTAAAGCGCCCATACACAAGGCAAGCGCTTCAAAGCGCGCAAGGAGGGAGGGGAGAAAAACAAAAGTCCTTGGGAGCCCTTGAATTTCTGAACGATACAAGTCTGCCCAGGCAGAGTAAGGGCATAGATAACAATTAACAGTGTAGACAACAGCCAATAGGCCAGACGACGATTCTGCAGTTTTTTCCAAGAGCATAGAGGCGTCACCATGCAGGAGGGGAGACAGGAGGCAAAGGAGGTTGTGTATCCGGCCTGCCCAAAGAATGGAGAGAGAGAGAGATGTTACCGGGGCATGCACAGAACTCTCAAGTTTCCAGCGGCCAATGCGCGAGAAGGCCATCCAGTCCGGTCTCCCCCCTCTCCTCCTCTGGAGTGTTGATTTTTCTTGCCAGTTTGAAATGCAGAAACACTACAAGTCCCAGAATTCCAAGCAAAAACAGGACGGGGTGGCCTTCCCGCACATAGCACCGGGAAAACGCTAGACTGTTGCTGCGGCTGGCGTCCAAGTCAATCCCCTCCCCCAGGGCCTGCCTGTGCCCTTTAGCCCCTGGGCTGTTTAGTGACTAGTTTACCCAGCCCGCCTTCGGGTTGCTTTCAATTGGTGTGCGTGCTGGTGTCGGAGTTGATGCGACGGCCTGTGCCTGTCAGCCGGAGCACAGCCAGCTCTTAACCCGACCGATGCATTCCCCTCGCGCCACGTTTTGATAGCGCCTTGATGCTGGACTCCAACTGCTTCTAAGCGCTGTGTGATAATGGTCGGTTCTCCGCCCTCCCCCAACCCGCACAGGCAGGCAAGACTGCCGACAAACGCTGCTGTACTTGCTCCCTGTCGACCCCCGGAGGGGGGAAGCCGGCCATGGCCCTGTGATTCTGAACTGCCCTAGCAGGATCAGCAGCGATGTCTGCTGCCCGTGCCTCGCTGGCAGAGCCGCCCGATATCGTCGGTCATGTACAATAAGCTGTGCCCCAGAGTTTTCCCACCCAGCGGATGTGTCCAGTGGGTGCATGACTCCCGCCACAGCGCATAGAAAACATTTGCCTACCCCGACGTGCCCATTTGAGATCACTGCCCTTATGTTTTCGGGGGCTGGAAAAAAGCAGGGCTAGCTGGGCAAAGCATGCGAGCTCTTGAGTGGAAGTGGTGAGCGGCTCTTAAAAGAGCCTTTGGGTTTTTTTCGTGTGCGGGGAGCTGTGCCGCAGAGGGCTGTGGCTGCCCTCTCACTTGGCGCTGGTGTACTTGGTGACGGCCTTGGTGCCCTCGGACACGGCATGCTTGGCCAGCTCACCAGGCAGCAGGAGTCGCACTGCGGTCTGGATCTCCCTGGAGGTGATGGTCCTGCGCTTGTTGTAGTGGGCCAGGCGGGAGGCTTCCCCGGCGATGCGCTCGAAGATGCCGTGCTGCTGCCCAAGAAGACCGAGGGCCACAAGGCAGGGGGCAAAGCCAGCAAGTAACAGCCCAAGTTACACCCTCTTCAAAACAAAACCCAAAGGCTCTTTTCAGAGCCGCTCACACACTCTGTCAAAGAGCTCAGCAGCACTATACACTTGTGTCTAGGCGCGTTATAAAGGCCTTATCATATATCATATATCATAGCAGCACTTCTGAGTGCGCACCTTTAGTCTTTGCCCGACAAACCAAGCCATGCTAAAGCTTGGCAAATGCAGGGCGCTCTCCTACGCCTGTCGCAAAGCCTATTCCGCTCGCCTCCCCAACAGCCGTATGTGGCGTTTGCAAAAAGAAAGATGCCCTGCAACCCCGATGCAGTAACGCTTGGGTGAGCCGGCTAGGTCGCCCCCAGCCATGCTGTAAGAAGTTCATGTCTGGATTTCGGGAGTCGGGTAATTCCTGCCAGCCCGCCCCAGCCTCCGCCATTTTGTCTTTGCGGATAATCCCACGTGGCAAGGTGAAGGGGGGTTGGGGCAATTGGCGAGGGATAGGCTCCAACAGAGTAGGTGCCTGAGTGGGAGAAAAGAGAGGCTTCAGCGCGAATTGCTCGTAACCCATGTAGAATGAACGCCATCCTCCCGACGCCGATGCAACGTTCTGGGTGCATGGGCAAAGTAGGGCGCGAATGCGAGGCACAGTGGGAACGGGTGAGCGCACAAAGGAGTTCATTAAGGGGAGGGGAGGGCGGTGTGTGTGTGTGTGCGCGCGCGCACCCGCCCTCTCTCAGAAAGGCAGCGGCCTTTGTACACAAGAGCAGGCTTTTTCCTTTAGCCAGCCCTGAGAGAACAAAGGCCAGCCGGGGTAACGGCTGGAAAGCGCGGGCATTTTGAAATGCTGCGCTCCCGCCCACGCGAGTCCTGCGCACTGGAGCTGACGCCCGCCGCGCTCCCCATGGTCGGCCCTCTGTCCATATAAGCAGCCGATTCCCGTCAGCCGCCACACACAGTCTCAGTCAGCTCCCTTGTGACGAGAAGTAGAAGTGCAGCCGCCATGTCTGGACGAGGCAAAGGAGGGAAAGGTCTCGGCAAGGGAGGTGCCAAGAGGCACAGGAAAGTGCTCAGGGACAACATCCAGGGCATTACCAAGCCCGCCATCCGCCGTCTGGCCCGCCGTGGAGGAGTCAAGCGCATCTCCGGCCTCATCTACGAGGAGACCCGCGGTGTGCTCAAGGTCTTCCTGGAAAACGTGATCCGGGACGCCGTCACCTACACTGAGCACGCCAAGAGGAAGACGGTCACCGCCATGGATGTGGTGTATGCCCTCAAGCGCCAGGGACGCACTCTTTATGGATTCGGGGGTTGAGGAACACCTACCTACTGCAGCATCAGCGTGCAAACCCAAAGGCTCTTTTAAGAGCCGCCCACACCATCAATAACAGAGCTGCTCATTTGCACTCCGCTTTCTTGGAAGGCTGACAACAACCCCCACACCCGCCCAGGGCAGTGGCCCTGTGCGGCAGTGCCATTCGAGAATCCTTTTTTAGCACGCCGAACGCCCAATAGGTTTGCTGTGTGTGCGCGCGCCTATTTACATTAATGGCGCCTTCTGTGAGAATGGGGAAATGCGTCAGAAGAAATCGGGTCCCCTTTAGCATTCCACTTGACGGCCCTTTGTTTCGGCTCAGACCGTGCCCACATGAGAACACATGCCCGTTTATTTTATCGTTTGCTTGTTAGGCGCTTATACAGTAAGAAAATACAGTTTCAAACGCCCACAGGGCAAGGGAGGGAGCAGGAGTGGGAAATGCATTAAAAACACAATACATAAGAGCAGCGGGGGTGAGGGGGGAGTAAAACAGGACGAGCCTACTATGCCTTGTGAGCATTCAGAATGTGCAAGTGCGGCAAGGAAGAAGGAAGCAGAGGGTCAGTGCTGTGGAGTCTGAGCTCATGGGTGAGCCAGCGATGAAGTGCTAGGAATGTTGAGTGCTACACGGCCTGGAGACTTGAAGGGTGCGAGTGCAGATAGTCGGGAGCTGGGCCAAATGGGTGCTGGAGGTCAGGGCCCCGAGGATGCATAAGGGCCCACGGCACCTATCGCAGCAACTGTGGGATTAGCAGGGGAGAGAAGAAGCGAAGGCGGAGGTAAAGAGGAGAGGCTTAGGCTAAGTAGTGTGGGCACCCGGGCTCTCCCGCATACCCCTGTTTAGTAACAAACTCTACATACCATTCTTTGTGGAAAATAATTTTTGGCCGTAGGCATCAATTTCTTATTTACAAACATAATAAACATGACGATAACAGCAGGTGTGCTTTTGGGCACACCGTGTCCAAGGTGAGTGATGCCTCGTTTCCATGGCAAGTCTGTTCCTTTGCGTGCCTGCAAGCCGGACTTTCCGCCTCTATTTTGGGGGTTTCCTTTCTTTCAGGCCAATTGGCATCCTCTCCTTAGACACGTGCCGCCGCCTACGACTTTGCCGGGTACCGAACGAACCTGCCACCCGGCGTTCCATGCCCTTTTTGTACCTCCTTTTTCTGGGTGGGAAAATGAAAAACACAGTCCTTCTCCTTCCTCTGACAGCTTTACCCGGGGTGGTTGTGCTTTCTTTTCGTTGTGCCTCTCCCTTCCTAGAGCCTCCTTCTATCCCCCCCTTCACCTTTGTTATTCCATTGGGGGCCGGGCCCTTCCCGGCGCCTGCTGTTTTCCTTCTCACCTTCCTGTGTTTTTGGCCATGTTGTCATGACGATTAACAGTGGATGCGCCTTGCAGCTGCCCTCCCAAGGCGTGAGCCTCTTCTCTGCCCCCACCCTGCGCCTAACCCCCCACCCATGCCCTCTATCGTGCCTGCCCGGGTCCTGTGGACTAAGGAGCTTCCGGAATTTAAGAAGATCCTGCTCAAGGCGCAGAGGAAGGGAGCCAGCTGAGGAAAGCGAACAACCACCTGCCGTCTGTTAAGCAAAAGGCTTTACACACAGAGAGTTAGAGCCAGAGGAGCGTAGTGGTCTAGAGGGAGAGTATTTAGTCATTTTGTATTTACAAATGGGCATCTCCCCTCTTCCCTTCTGGTAACCTGACTCCACACTCATGTGGAAGCTAAGAGCACCCCCCCCCGCTCCCCCGATGCCCTCTTGTAACGACAGAAGGTACTGCGGCCTAGGTGGAGCTGGCTGGGGAAGGCGGGATTATGCTGATAACTCCCAGAAGAACCCAGCTGCAGAACAGGCGGGCGGCACAACACTCGGGGGGGACAGACACACCACTCTAGCCATCCCCATGAGGCTCTGAGCAGGCCTCCCTCGACAACTCTCGGGGTGCCCGGCACAGTGCACCGTTGCCCGAGAAGCCAGGGGTCAAAGCACACTCTGAGTAACAAGTGCCTGCAGGCCCGCCCTGTTTTCCTGCCTATAGAACCTGGCCGTTCGTGGCCGTTCGGGGCCTAGGGGCCAGCCCGGAGCGTGGTGCTTGTGCTTCACTCTCTGCTGGCCCCTGAGACAGCCAGGAGGGTGGCATTCGTTCCACTCTCAGCTGGGCCCTGAGGCAGGGCAGGAGAGTGGTCTTTGCTCCACTGGTGGGCGGGCGGGCCAGCCAGCCCCAGCCCCCTTTTCTCTCCCTCCAGCCATCAGGTCTGTCGGGCCAACATCACACATGCCAACAATATCCATTCCAGTCTGGGGATGCAAGTGCAGTCCTGGTTTTAACTTTGCATTCTGAGGCTTGAAGTCCTGGCCTTCGCCCTCATAAATCCAGCAGGACACATCCCTGAGCGAGCGCAAGGTTATGTAACGAAGGTGCTGAATCTGCACCAGACAGGAGGGGTGGGGGCGCACCTACCAATTGAGCGGGATAGGCTGGGCCACATAGGATGGAGTGGATGGAAAAAGTGGATGGAATGGAAGGAAAGGATAGAGTGAGTGGAGTGGATAGCTCTCTATATACCTCGGTATATCCTATTTATGCTATGTACCTGTATCCCCATGTTATCTGTATCACATGTTTACGCTATCCACCCTGTCGCTTTATAGGGATGTTTGCGTTTCGAGGATGGCTGTAGAAGGTTGCTATGCAGTAGTTGGTTGGCCCTCTGACTGGGGGCAGCTGCACGTGTGTTTCTCAGATCGCTATGATGGCAAAGGAGGTTGTGTATCCTGCCTGCCCAGAGAACATATGAGAGAGCCAGAGAGATGTAAGCAGTGCATGAGCGGAACGCTCAAGTTTCCAGTGGCCAATGCGTCAGAAGGCCATCCAGTCCTGCCTCAACCCCCCTCTGTATTTTGGGTCCTTTTGATTTTTCTTCCCCGTTTGAAATGCAGAAGCACTACAAGTCCCAGAATTCCAAGCAAAAACAGAACTGGGTGGCTTTCCCACTCGTGGACCCGGAAAACGCGAGAGCCTTGCCGTCGGGTGTCAGGTGGGGGAGTCAAGAGAAGGCGGTTGCTAGTTAGAACCGCTCTTAACTTTCCCCGCAACCACCTACCTCAATGGAGGCTCCTTTTATATCTTTTCCGGGGCGCTGGCCGCTTTCTTTTCTGTACTTGCTTGCCAGGCTGGGTGCTTCAAAAACATGTCCTCTGAAGTGGCCCCACGCCGCCACTTGTCGTGCCATACAAAATGACCAACTAAATAAAAATGAATAAATCCCCCCTCCATCCCAGAGAGAGAGAGAGAGACAGACAGAGCACACAGACACTGTCAATCAAAAGAGGAATCTGTGAATAACTGGCAAGCCTCAGATTGGCTGTCCAATCATAGCCCTCCTGGTATGTGCGTGCCTGCGTGCGCGTGTCGATGCTTGCCAGCCTTTCAACAGGCCGACGTTCTGCCTCGGGCTCGTCACTGAGAGTGGCAGGCTTTTTCAAACCTGTTTCCTGCTATTGTCCCAGCCAATCGGAGCGTAGTTGGGTCTTCATCCGTCACAGACCATTGTACGTTGTCAGTAGAGAGGAAGCAAGTCGCGCAAGGTTGCCATGGCCCGTACGAAGCAGACTGCCCCAAGTCCACCGGAGGCAAGGCCACCAAAGCTGCCCGCAAGAGCGCCCCTGCGACTGGTGGGGTCAAGAAACCCCACCGCTATCGGCCGGGCACCGTGGCCCTCAGAGAGATCCGGCGCTACCAGAAATCTACTGAGCTGCTCATCCGGAAACTGCCCTTCCAGCGCCTGGTGCGGGAGATCGCACAGGATTTCAAGACCGACCTGCGCTTCCAGAGCTCAGCAGTCATGGCCCTGCAGGAGGCCAGCGAGGCCTACTTGGTGGGGCTCTTTGAGGACACCAACCTCTGCGCCATCCACGCCAAGCGAGTGACCATTATGCCCAAGGACATCCAGCTGGCCCGCCGCATCCGGGGCGAGAGGGCCTGAGGGGCACCGGCAGCAAGACCCCACCACCACACAGGCTCTTTTAAGAGCCGACACGTTGTCACACACAAGAGCTGCTCAACTCTGCCTCTCGAGGCGCCTCTCTTCACTGCACAGGCGGCTAGGCCGTCTCTCAAACCCAAGGCAAACATGCAAACGCTCCTACCTGTCTTGGCAACACCCCCTCCCCAAAAAATGCCCATCTGGGCAGCTTTGGCGACCAGTTATTTGTGCGCTTGTGGCGGTCGGATTTGATGTGATGGCTTGTACCTTTTAGCGGGAGCACAGCCAGCTCGTAACCCGAGCCCTCCACTCCCCCCTCAGAGCGATCTCTGAACTCGAAGCCCCCCACCCCACATCACGTTTCTATAAGGCCTGCCTTGAGGCTGGATTCCAACCGCTTCTAAGCGCTGTGTGCTAATGGTCGGTTTTCCGCCCGCCGCCCCCCTCCTCACAGCCAGACCGAATGGTGAAGTACCTGCTCCCTGTCAGGCTCGGGGACAGAGGGGTGTGCTGCGAGCGCTTCCCTGGCAGTGCTGCCTTACATAGCCTGTCCTGTACATTAAGCCGAGCTCCCAGAGCTTTCCCTCCCAGCCCAGCAAATGTGTCAAGTAGGGTGCGTGACTCCTGCCACAGCGCAGAGAAATAATTTGCTTACGCCGCCCCCGAGACCGTAGTCCTTATTTGATATCATTGGCCTTATGTTTTCCGGGGATGGAATAAAGCAGGGCCAGCTAGGCAAAGCATGTGAGCTCTTGAGTGGAGGTGGTGAGCGGCTCTTAAAAGAGCCTTTGGGTTTTTTTGGTGGTGCTGGGAACTGTGGTCTCACTTGGCGCTGGTGTACTTGGTGACGGCTTTGGTGCCCTCGGACACAGCGTGCTTGGCCAGCTCGCCTGGCAGCAGGAGTCGCACTCCGGTCTGAATCTCCCTGGAGGTGAGGGTCCTGCGCTTGTTGTATTGAGCCAGGCGGGAGGCTCCCGCAGCGATGCGCTCGAAGATGTCATTGACAAACGAGTTCATGATGCCCATGGCCTTGGAAGAGATGCCGGTGTCAGGGTGCACCTGCTTCATCACCTTGTAGATGTAAATGGCATAGCTTTCCTTCCTGCTCCTCTTGCGCTTCTTCCCGTCCTTCTTGGGCGGCTTGGAGAGCGCTTTCTTGGAGCCCTTCTTGGGCGCTGGGGCGGACTTGGCTGGCTCAGGCATGGTCTCCGGCTGACGTCCACGCTGTGAGGAGAGGGAGAAATGAGTAAAAACACTGCGCGCTTGTTCTTCTTCTTGCTGATAGATTTTTATCCATCAGCGGTGATTTTTTTGGATACCGAGGCTTGAGCCTCATTACTCCATCTTCTCGGGTTGAGTGTGTAGTCGTGGGTTTGTATTCTTCTTGGTCTGTGTGGTCTTGTCGCAGTAGGGCTGGTTTCACTGGGTCTTCGCAGTGATGGGCCGCGGGTAGCGGTCGAAGGGGTTTGCAGTGGTGGCAGTGAGTCTTCTGATCAGAGGGTTCGGGTTCTGATCCAGTTCTTGGCAGAAGTTCTTACTCAGCTTCGCTAGATGTTCATCCAACATCTCGATGTCCAGGTCTCTGTGAAGGTCTGCTGTCCTTGTGAAGATTGGAGCTCCAGATGATATCCGCAGGGCCTTGTTCTGGACTATCTGAAGACTCTTCCGGTGTCGCTCATGGCAGGTCATCCATGCTGGTGAGGCATAAGTCAGGGTTGGTCTGATGATCGCCTTGTAGACGTTGATCTTTGTCCGGAGGGGCATGGACTTGCTCTTCAGGAGTGGGTACAGCGCTGCCATCTTTCCTGTTGCCTTCTGCTGAGTATTCTCGATGTGGCTTTCCCAGTTGAGTTTGCTGTCCAGGGTCACACCGAGGTAGCGGCTGCTGCTCTCCCATTTGATGGTCTCCCCGTTGAGGCTGATGTGTGGGTGCTCCTTGATCTTCTTTCTGGTGAACAGCGTTGCAGTTGTCTTGCTGGTGTTGAGTTCTATCCGCCAGTCGCTGTACCACTTTGCGATGGTATCCAATGAAGCTTGCAGGTTCTTCGCCACTTCCTTTTCGCTGAAAGACTGGGAGATTACTGCAACATCGTCTGCATACAGCGCCAGGTTCGTCTTGTGGAGATCTGTCGGGATGTCGTTGGTGAAGAGGTTGAACAGGAAGGGTCCGAGGTTCGATCCCTGTGGCACGCCTGCTCGGATGGGATGTGAAGAGGACATCTCAGACCGCATGGCGACATGGAAGGTGCGGCCTCCCAGGTAGCTTGCAATCGTCTTCACCAGGTAGTTCGGAAATCCCAGGCCAATCATCTTGTGCAGCAGTCCCTTGTGCCAGACTCGGTCGAATGCTTTGGCTACATCCAGGAAGACGATTCCTGTGGACTTCTTGATGTTGAATCCGTGGCTGATGGTGTCCACCACTCTCAGTAGCTGATGAGTCGTTGCATGCTCCTTTCGAAATCCAAACTGTTCCTTTGCTAGTAGATTTCTTTCGGAGGTGAAGTCGCTGAGTCGAGCGAGGAGGACCTTCTCCAGGAGCTTCGATAATCCAGAAAGCAGGCTGATGGGGCGGTAGTTTGCTGGATCCCTCAGTGGTTTGCCGGCCTTTGGAAAAACGATGACCCTTGCTTCTTTCCAGGAACTCGGGAAGTGCTGGAGCCTCATGCATGCATTGAAGATCTCTGTGAGATGTTCCATTGATGCCGGTGGGAGGTTCTTGATTGCCAGGTTGGTTATTCCGTCGCTCCCCGGTGCCTTGCCGTTCGCCAGCTTTTCTGCAAGTCCTGCTACCTCAGAGCTTGTGCACTCCTTGATATCTTCTGCTCCCAGCCTGGTTCCGTGATCTGTGAGGTACTTCTCAACGGCTTCCTCCACTCCGTCTGAGAGCCTACTTACCTTGTTCGGGGTGAACGAAGCCTCCAGTGTCTCGGCAAGGACCTCTGCCTTGATCTGTGCCCGCCCAGCTGTAATAAAAACACTGCGCCCCCGCCCCTCTCTTTTATAGGCTGCCTGTGCTTAATCAGCTGCTGCCAGTCCCCGCTTGCTATTGGCCCGTATGGTTCTGTCGCTCCTCCGTGTCTGTGTGCCCGGCACAGAGCTCTGATTGGTTGGCAGGAGTAGTCTCCCCCTCCAATGGATGTTCATGCAGAGCCTAGGTTTTGTCCAATGAGAGTGCTCCACCGTGTCTTTATATGCCCGCCCTCCCATGCTCGGGGCATTACTTCCTCTTTGAACAAGCGAGCGCCTATTTAACGCATCATGTCTGGACGAGGAAAGCAAGGAGGGAAGGCCCGTGCTAAGGCCAAGACTCGCTCCTCCCGGGCGGGCTTGCAGTTCCCAGTAGGCCGTGTGCACAGGCTGCTGCGGAAGGGGAGCTACGGCGAGCGTGTGGGAGCCGGAGCCCCCGTCTACATGGCTGCCGTGCTCGAGTACCTGACTGCTGAGATCCTCGAGCTGGCCGGCAATGCCGCCCGGGACAACAAGAAGACCCGCATCATCCCCAGACACCTGCAGCTCGCCATCCGCAACGACGAGGAGCTCAACAAGCTGCTGGGCAAAGTCACCATTGCCCAGGGTGGTGTCCTGCCCAACATCCAGGCCGTGCTGCTGCCTAAGAAGACCGAGGGCCACAAGGCAGGGGGCAAAGCCAGCAAGTAACAGCCCAAGTTACACACCCCCCAACAAAAAAAACACAAAGGCTCTTTTAAGAGCCACTCACACACTCAGACAAAGAGCTCAGTACCTTAACAGCAGCGCCGCCACTTTTCTACACTGCAACAGAATGTGTTTGTGTCACAAAAAGAGGGGCTGCATCACGGGTTGCGCGAAACCCCTGTAGGATGATCGCATGCTCCCGATGCCCATGCAGCTTTCTGGGTGCATGGGCAAAGTAGGGGGGCACGCCGGACTGTGAGGCAGATGGAAAGGGTGGGAGTGAGTGCAAAGGGCTTAACTGGAGGAAGGGGAGGGAGGTGTGTGTGTGTGTGTGTGTGTGTGTGTGTGTGTGTGTGTGTGTGTGTATGTACACCCCCGCAACCCCCAGACCCGTTATACCATTTAAGGGGGTTGGGGGACACCACGGCTCCCCTTAAATGGTATAAAGAGGTACACCTGTACCGGCTCAAACCACAGCATTTTTGCTGCAATTCTTTTTACCCGATAGACCAAATAATGTCGCCATACATATAGTCGACGGGATACGGCACAGGCGACATTATTTATGGGGTAAATGGGAGCGGAGGTGTCCCCTGCAGGTTCCATGGGATAATAATGGCACCATTCTTGCATGGAGACATTTTTGCGGGGATATTATCACATGGAACTGTGCATTATTGGCAGGCTGACAACCCCCCTCCCCAACCCACCCTCCTGCTTCCCCGGCCAGTGCAGTGGGCCTGTGCAGCAGTGCCACTCAAGGAAGGTCCCGTGGCCCGAAGTACCAACAGCCCTGTTGTGTGGGCGCCCATTTGAATGTAAATGGGGGAATGCGCCAAAAGAAACCAAGCCCACTTTAGAATTCCACTTGATAACTCTTTGTTTCGGCTCAAACTGTACCTACATGAGAATACATACCCAATTACAGATGGGAAGCCCCCTCCATCCCTGTCCCCCAAATCTCTTTTCCCTTCTGGTAAGCTGACTCGGGCACTCATGTGAGAGCAAAGAGGTCCCAGATGCCCTCTTTTAACGGCAGAAGGTACTGCGGCCTAGGTGGAGATGGCCGGGAAAGGCGGGATTATGCTGATAACTCCCAGAAGTACCTAGCAGCAGACAAAGCGGGGGACAGGCACGCCCCCCTCTAGCCATCCCCATAAGCCCCTGAGCAGGCCTCGAGAACTCTTGGGCCGGCCGGTCCACTGTGTCCCAAGAAGCCGGGGGTCACAGCACACTGTGAGTTACAAGTGCCTGTAGGTCAGCCCTGTTTTCCTGCCTATAGAACCTGGCCGTTCGTGGCCAGCCAGCCAGCCCAGAGTGTGGTCTTTGCTCCTAGGGGCCAGCCAGCCTGGAGTGTGGTCTTTGCTCCACTCTCTGCTGGGCCCAGAGCGTGGTCTCCACTCTCTGCTGGCCCCTGAGACAGCCAGGAGGGTGGCATTCGTTCCACTCTCAGCTGGGCCCTGAGGCAGGGCAGGAGAGTGGTCTTTGCTCCACTGGTGGGCGGGCGGGCGGGCCAGCCAGCCCCAGCCCCCTTTTCTCTCCCTCCAGCCATCAGGTCTGTCGGGCCAACATCACACATGCCAACAATATCCATTAAAGTCTGGGGATGCAAGTGCAGTCCTGGTTTTAACTTTGCATTCTGAGGCTTGAAGTCCTGGCCTTCGCCCTCATAAATCCAGCAGGACACATCCCTGAGCGAGCGCAAGGTTATGTAACGAAGGTGCTGAATCTGCACCAGACAGGAGGGGTGGGGGCGCACCTACCAATTGAGCGGGATAGGCTGGGCCACATAGGATGGAGTGGATGGAAAAAGTGGATGGAATGGAAGGAAAGGATAGAGTGAGTGGAGTGGATAGCTCTCTATATACCTCGGTATATCCTATTTATGCTATGTACCTGTATCCCCATGTTATCTGTATCACATGTTTACGCTATCCACCCTGTCGCTTTATAGGGATGTTTGCGTTTCGAGGATGGCTGTAGAAGGTTGCTATGCAGTAGTTGGTTGGCCCTCTGACTGGGGGCAGCTGCACGTGTGTTTCTCAGATCGCTATGATGGCAAAGGAGGTTGTGTATCCTGCCTGCCCAGAGAACATATGAGAGAGCCAGAGAGATGTAAGCAGTGCATGAGCGGAACGCTCAAGTTTCCAGTGGCCAATGCGTCAGAAGGCCATCCAGTCCTGCCTCAACCCCCCTCTGTATTTTGGGTCCTTTTGATTTTTCTTCCCCGTTTGAAATGCAGAAGCACTACAAGTCCCAGAATTCCAAGCAAAAACAGAACTGGGTGGCTTTCCCACTCGTGGACCCGGAAAACGCGAGAGCCTTGCCGTCGGGTGTCAGGTGGGGGAGTCAAGAGAAGGCGGTTGCTAGTTAGAACCGCTCTTAACTTTCCCCGCAACCACCTACCTCAATGGAGGCTCCTTTTATATCTTTTCCGGGGCGCTGGCCGCTTTCTTTTCTGTACTTGCTTGCCAGGCTGGGTGCTTCAAAAACATGTCCTCTGAAGTGGCCCCACGCCGCCACTTGTCGTGCCATACAAAATGACCAACTAAATAAAAATGAATAAATCCCCCCTCCATCCCAGAGAGAGAGAGAGAGACAGACAGAGCACACAGACACTGTCAATCAAAAGAGGAATCTGTGAATAACTGGCAAGCCTCAGATTGGCTGTCCAATCATAGCCCTCCTGGTATGTGCGTGCCTGCGTGCGCGTGTCGATGCTTGCCAGCCTTTCAACAGGCCGACGTTCTGCCTCGGGCTCGTCACTGAGAGTGGCAGGCTTTTTCAAACCTGTTTCCTGCTATTGTCCCAGCCAATCGGAGCGTAGTTGGGTCTTCATCCGTCACAGACCATTGTACGTTGTCAGTAGAGAGGAAGCAAGTCGCGCAAGGTTGCCATGGCCCGTACGAAGCAGACTGCCCCAAGTCCACCGGAGGCAAGGCCACCAAAGCTGCCCGCAAGAGCGCCCCTGCGACTGGTGGGGTCAAGAAACCCCACCGCTATCGGCCGGGCACCGTGGCCCTCAGAGAGATCCGGCGCTACCAGAAATCTACTGAGCTGCTCATCCGGAAACTGCCCTTCCAGCGCCTGGTGCGGGAGATCGCACAGGATTTCAAGACCGACCTGCGCTTCCAGAGCTCAGCAGTCATGGCCCTGCAGGAGGCCAGCGAGGCCTACTTGGTGGGGCTCTTTGAGGACACCAACCTCTGCGCCATCCACGCCAAGCGAGTGACCATTATGCCCAAGGACATCCAGCTGGCCCGCCGCATCCGGGGCGAGAGGGCCTGAGGGGCACCGGCAGCAAGACCCCACCACCACACAGGCTCTTTTAGGAGCCGACACGTTGTCACACACAAGAGCTGCTCAACTCTGCCTCTCGAGGCGCCTCTCTTCACTGCACAGGCGGCTAGGCCGTCTCTCAAACCCAAGGCAAACATGCAAACGCTCCTACCTGTCTTGGCAACACCCCCTCCCCAAAAAATGCCCATCTGGGCAGCTTTGGCGACCAGTTATTTGTGCGCTTGTGGCGGTCGGATTTGATGTGATGGCTTGTACCTTTTAGCGGGAGCACAGCCAGCTCGTAACCCGAGCCCTCCACTCCCCCCTCAGAGCGATCTCTGAACTCGAAGCCCCCCACCCCACATCACGTTTCTATAAGGCCTGCCTTGAGGCTGGATTCCAACCGCTTCTAAGCGCTGTGTGCTAATGGTCGGTTTTCCGCCCGCCGCCCCCCTCCTCACAGCCAGACCGAATGGTGAAGTACCTGCTCCCTGTCAGGCTCGGGGACAGAGGGGTGTGCTGCGAGCGCTTCCCTGGCAGTGCTGCCTTACATAGCCTGTCCTGTACATTAAGCCGAGCTCCCAGAGCTTTCCCTCCCAGCCCAGCAAATGTGTCAAGTAGGGTGCGTGACTCCTGCCACAGCGCAGAGAAATAATTTGCTTACGCCGCCCCCGAGACCGTAGTCCTTATTTGATATCATTGGCCTTATGTTTTCCGGGGATGGAATAAAGCAGGGCCAGCTAGGCAAAGCATGTGAGCTCTTGAGTGGAGGTGGTGAGCGGCTCTTAAAAGAGCCTTTGGGTTTTTTTGGTGGTGCTGGGAACTGTGGTCTCACTTGGCGCTGGTGTACTTGGTGACGGCTTTGGTGCCCTCAGACACAGCGTGCTTGGCCAGCTCGCCTGGCAGCAGGAGTCGCACTCCGGTCTGAATCTCCCTGGAGGTGAGGGTCCTGCGCTTGTTGTATTGAGCCAGGCGGGAGGCTCCCGCAGCGATGCGCTCGAAGATGTCATTGACAAACGAGTTCATGATGCCCATGGCCTTGGAAGAGATGCCGGTGTCAGGGTGCACCTGCTTCATCACCTTGTAGATGTAAATGGCATAGCTTTCCTTCCTGCTCCTCTTGCGCTTCTTCCCGTCCTTCTTGGGCGGCTTGGAGAGCGCTTTCTTGGAGCCCTTCTTGGGCGCTGGGGCGGACTTGGCTGGCTCAGGCATGGTCTCCGGCTGACGTCCACGCTGTGAGGAGAGGGAGAAATGAGTAAAAACACTGCGCGCTTGTTCTTCTTCTTGCTGATAGATTTTTATCCATCAGCGGTGATTTTTTTGGATACCGAGGCTTGAGCCTCATTACTCCATCTTCTCGGGTTGAGTGTGTAGTCGTGGGTTTGTATTCTTCTTGGTCTGTGTGGTCTTGTCGCAGTAGGGCTGGTTTCACTGGGTCTTCGCAGTGATGGGCCGCGGGTAGCGGTCGAAGGGGTTTGCAGTGGTGGCAGTGAGTCTTCTGATCAGAGGGTTCGGGTTCTGATCCAGTTCTTGGCAGAAGTTCTTACTCAGCTTCGCTAGATGTTCATCCAACATCTCGATGTCCTGGTCTCTGTGAAGGTCTGCTGTCCTTGTGAAGATTGGAGCTCCAGATGATATCCGCAGGGCCTTGTTCTGGACTATCTGAAGACTCTTCCGGTGTCGCTCATGGCAGGTCATCCATGCTGGTGAGGCATAAGTCAGGGTTGGTCTGATGATCGCCTTGTAGACGTTGATCTTTGTCCGGAGGGGCATGGACTTGCTCTTCAGGAGTGGGTACAGCGCTGCCATCTTTCCTGTTGCCTTCTGCTGAGTATTCTCGATGTGGCTTTCCCAGTTGAGTTTGCTGTCCAGGGTCACACCGAGGTAGCGGCTGCTGCTCTCCCATTTGATGGTCTCCCCGTTGAGGCTGATGTGTGGGTGCTCCTTGATCTTCTTTCTGGTGAACAGCGTTGCAGTTGTCTTGCTGGTGTTGAGTTCTATCCGCCAGTCGCTGTACCACTTTGCGATGGTATCCAATGAAGCTTGCAGGTTCTTCGCCACTTCCTTTTCGCTGAAAGACTGGGAGATTACTGCAACATCGTCTGCATACAGCGCCAGGTTCGTCTTGTGGAGATCTGTCGGGATGTCGTTGGTGAAGAGGTTGAACAGGAAGGGTCCGAGGTTCGATCCCTGTGGCACGCCTGCTCGGATGGGATGTGAAGAGGACATCTCAGACCGCATGGCGACATGGAAGGTGCGGCCTCCCAGGTAGCTTGCAATCGTCTTCACCAGGTAGTTCGGAAATCCCAGGCCAATCATCTTGTGCAGCAGTCCCTTGTGCCAGACTCGGTCGAATGCTTTGGCTACATCCAGGAAGACGATTCCTGTGGACTTCTTGATGTTGAATCCGTGGCTGATGGTGTCCACCACTCTCAGTAGCTGATGAGTCGTTGCATGCTCCTTTCGAAATCCAAACTGTTCCTTTGCTAGTAGATTTCTTTCGGAGGTGAAGTCGCTGAGTCGAGCGAGGAGGACCTTCTCCAGGAGCTTCGATAATCCAGAAAGCAGGCTGATGGGGCGGTAGTTTGCTGGATCCCTCAGTGGTTTGCCGGCCTTTGGAAAAACGATGACCCTTGCTTCTTTCCAGGAACTCGGGAAGTGCTGGAGCCTCATGCATGCATTGAAGATCTCTGTGAGATGTTCCATTGATGCCGGTGGGAGGTTCTTGATTGCCAGGTTGGTTATTCCGTCGCTCCCCGGTGCCTTGCCGTTCGCCAGCTTTTCTGCAAGTCCTGCTACCTCAGAGCTTGTGCACTCCTTGATATCTTCTGCTCCCAGCCTGGTTCCGTGATCTGTGAGGTACTTCTCAACGGCTTCCTCCACTCCGTCTGAGAGCCTACTTACCTTGTTCGGGGTGAACGAAGCCTCCAGTGTCTCGGCAAGGACCTCTGCCTTGATCTGTGCCCGCCCAGCTGTAATAAAAACACTGCGCCCCCGCCCCTCTCTTTTATAGGCTGCCTGTGCTTAATCAGCTGCTGCCAGTCCCCGCTTGCTATTGGCCCGTATGGTTCTGTCGCTCCTCCGTGTCTGTGTGCCCGGCACAGAGCTCTGATTGGTTGGCAGGAGTAGTCTCCCCCTCCAATGGATGTTCATGCAGAGCCTAGGTTTTGTCCAATGAGAGTGCTCCACCGTGTCTTTATATGCCCGCCCTCCCATGCTCGGGGCATTACTTCCTCTTTGAACAAGCGAGCGCCTATTTAACGCATCATGTCTGGACGAGGAAAGCAAGGAGGGAAGGCCCGTGCTAAGGCCAAGACTCGCTCCTCCCGGGCGGGCTTGCAGTTCCCAGTAGGCCGTGTGCACAGGCTGCTGCGGAAGGGGAGCTACGGCGAGCGTGTGGGAGCCGGAGCCCCCGTCTACATGGCTGCCGTGCTCGAGTACCTGACTGCTGAGATCCTCGAGCTGGCCGGCAATGCCGCCCGGGACAACAAGAAGACCCGCATCATCCCCAGACACCTGCAGCTCGCCATCCGCAACGACGAGGAGCTCAACAAGCTGCTGGGCAAAGTCACCATTGCCCAGGGTGGTGTCCTGCCCAACATCCAGGCCGTGCTGCTGCCTAAGAAGACCGAGGGCCACAAGGCAGGGGGCAAAGCCAGCAAGTAACAGCCCAAGTTACACACCCCCCAACAAAAAAAACACAAAGGCTCTTTTAAGAGCCACTCACACACTCAGACAAAGAGCTCAGTACCTTAACAGCAGCGCCGCCACTTTTCTACACTGCAACAGAGTATGTGTTTGTGTCACAAAAAGAGGGGCTGCATCACGGGTTGCGCGAAACCCCTGTAGGATGATCGCATGCTCCCGATGCCCATGCAGCTTTCTGGGTGCATGGGCAAAGTAGGGGGGCACGCCGGACTGTGAGGCAGATGGAAAGGGTGGGAGTGAGTGCAAAGGGCTTAACTGGAGGAAGGGGAGGGAGGTGTGTGTGTGTGTGTGTGTGTGTGTGTATGTACACCCCCGCAACCCCCAGACCCGTTATACCATTTAAGGGGGTTGGGGGACACCACGGCTCCCCTTAAATGGTATAAAGAGGTACACCTGTACCGGCTCAAACCACAGCATTTTTGCTGCAATTCTTTTTACCCGATAGACCAAATAATGTCGCCATACATATAGTCGACGGGATACGGCACAGGCGACATTATTTATGGGGTAAATGGGAGCGGAGGTGTCCCCTGCAGGTTCCATGGGATAATAATGGCACCATTCTTGCATGGAGACATTTTTGCGGGGATATTATCACATGGAACTGTGCATTATTGGCAGGCTGACAACCCCCCTCCCCAACCCACCCTCCTGCTTCCCCGGCCAGTGCAGTGGGCCTGTGCAGCAGTGCCACTCAAGGAAGGTCCCGTGGCCCGAAGTACCAACAGCCCTGTTGTGTGGGCGCCCATTTGAATGTAAATGGGGGAATGCGCCAAAAGAAACCAAGCCCACTTTAGAATTCCACTTGATAACTCTTTGTTTCGGCTCAAACTGTACCTACATGAGAATACATACCCAATTACAGATGGGAAGCCCCCTCCATCCCTGTCCCCCAAATCTCTTTTCCCTTCTGGTAAGCTGACTCGGGCACTCATGTGAGAGCAAAGAGGTCCCAGATGCCCTCTTTTAACGGCAGAAGGTACTGCGGCCTAGGTGGAGATGGCCGGGAAAGGCGGGATTATGCTGATAACTCCCAGAAGTACCTAGCAGCAGACAAAGCGGGGGACAGGCACGCCCCCCTCTAGCCATCCCCATAAGCCCCTGAGCAGGCCTCGAGAACTCTTGGGCCGGCCGGTCCACTGTGTCCCAAGAAGCCGGGGGTCACAGCACACTGTGAGTTACAAGTGCCTGTAGGTCAGCCCTGTTTTCCTGCCTATAGAACCTGGCCGTTCGTGGCCAGCCAGCCAGCCCAGAGTGTGGTCTTTGCTCCTAGGGGCCAGCCAGCCTGGAGTGTGGTCTTTGCTCCACTCTCTGCTGGGCCCAGAGCGTGGTCTCCACTCTCTGCTGGCCCCTGAGACAGCCAGGAGGGTGGCATTCGTTCCACTCTCAGCTGGGCCCTGAGGCAGGGCAGGAGAGTGGTCTTTGCTCCACTGGTGGGCGGGCGGGCGGGCGGGCCAGCCAGCCCCAGCCCCCTTTTCTCTCCCTCCAGCCATCAGGTCTGTCGGGCCAACATCACACATGCCAACAATATCCATTCCAGTCTGGGGATGCAAGTGCAGTCCTGGTTTTAACTTTGCATTCTGAGGCTTGAAGTCCTGGCCTTCGCCCTCATAAATCCAGCAGGACACATCCCTGAGCGAGCGCAAGGTTATGTAACGAAGGTGCTGAATCTGCACCAGACAGGAGGGGTGGGGGCGCACCTACCAATTGAGCGGGATAGGCTGGGCCACATAGGATGGAGTGGATGGAAAAAGTGGATGGAATGGAAGGAAAGGATAGAGTGAGTGGAGTGGATAGCTCTCTATATACCTCGGTATATCCTATTTATGCTATGTACCTGTATCCCCATGTTATCTGTATCACATGTTTACGCTATCCACCCTGTCGCTTTATAGGGATGTTTGCGTTTCGAGGATGGCTGTAGAAGGTTGCTATGCAGTAGTTGGTTGGCCCTTTGACTGGGGGCAGCTGCACGTGTGTTTCTCAGATCGCTATGATGGCAAAGGATGTTGTGTATCCTGCCTGCCCAGAGAACATATGAGAGAGCCAGAGAGATGTAAGCAGTGCATGAGCGGAACGCTCAAGTTTCCAGTGGCCAATGCGTCAGAAGGCCATCCAGTCCTGCCTCAACCCCCCTCTGTATTTTGGGTCCTTTTGATTTTTCTTCCCCGTTTGAAATGCAGAAGCACTACAAGTCCCAGAATTCCAAGCAAAAACAGAACTGGGTGGCTTTCCCACTCGTGGACCCGGAAAACGCGAGAGCCTTGCCGTCGGGTGTCAGGTGGGGGAGTCAAGAGAAGGCGGTTGCTAGTTAGAACCGCTCTTAACTTTCCCCGCAACCACCTACCTCAATGGAGGCTCCTTTTATATCTTTTCCGGGGCGCTGGCCGCTTTCTTTTCTGTACTTGCTTGCCAGGCTGGGTGCTTCAAAAACATGTCCTCTGAAGTGGCCCCACGCCGCCACTTGTCGTGCCATACAAAATGACCAACTAAATAAAAATGAATAAATCCCCCCTCCATCCCAGAGAGAGAGAGAGAGACAGACAGAGCACACAGACACTGTCAATCAAAAGAGGAATCTGTGAATAACTGGCAAGCCTCAGATTGGCTGTCCAATCATAGCCCTCCTGGTATGTGCGTGCCTGCGTGCGCGTGTCGATGCTTGCCAGCCTTTCAACAGGCCGACGTTCTGCCTCGGGCTCGTCACTGAGAGTGGCAGGCTTTTTCAAACCTGTTTCCTGCTATTGTCCCAGCCAATCGGAGCGTAGTTGGGTCTTCATCCGTCACAGACCATTGTACGTTGTCAGTAGAGAGGAAGCAAGTCGCGCAAGGTTGCCATGGCCCGTACGAAGCAGACTGCCCCAAGTCCACCGGAGGCAAGGCCACCAAAGCTGCCCGCAAGAGCGCCCCTGCGACTGGTGGGGTCAAGAAACCCCACCGCTATAGGCCGGGCACCGTGGCCCTCAGAGAGATCCGGCGCTACCAGAAATCTACTGAGCTGCTCATCCGGAAACTGCCCTTCCAGCGCCTGGTGCGGGAGATCGCACAGGATTTCAAGACCGACCTGCGCTTCCAGAGCTCAGCAGTCATGGCCCTGCAGGAGGCCAGCGAGGCCTACTTGGTGGGGCTCTTTGAGGACACCAACCTCTGCGCCATCCACGCCAAGCGAGTGACCATTATGCCCAAGGACATCCAGCTGGCCCGCCGCATCCGGGGCGAGAGGGCCTGAGGGGCACCGGCAGCAAGACCCCACCACCACACAGGCTCTTTTAAGAGCCGACACGTTGTCACACACAAGAGCTGCTCAACTCTGCCTCTCGAGGCGCCTCTCTTCACTGCACAGGCGGCTAGGCCGTCTCTCAAACCCAAGGCAAACATGCAAACGCTCCTACCTGTCTTGGCAACACCCCCTCCCCAAAAAATGCCCATCTGGGCAGCTTTGGCGACCAGTTATTTGTGCGCTTGTGGCGGTCGGATTTGATGTGATGGCTTGTACCTTTTAGCGGGAGCACAGCCAGCTCGTAACCCGAGCCCTCCACTCCCCCCTCAGAGCGATCTCTGAACTCGAAGCCCCCCACCCCACATCACGTTTCTATAAGGCCTGCCTTGAGGCTGGATTCCAACCGCTTCTAAGCGCTGTGTGCTAATGGTCGGTTTTCCGCCCGCCGCCCCCCTCCTCACAGCCAGACCGAATGGTGAAGTACCTGCTCCCTGTCAGGCTCGGGGACAGAGGGGTGTGCTGCGAGCGCTTCCCTGGCAGTGCTGCCTTACATAGCCTGTCCTGTACATTAAGCCGAGCTCCCAGAGCTTTCCCTCCCAGCCCAGCAAATGTGTCAAGTAGGGTGCGTGACTCCTGCCACAGCGCAGAGAAATAATTTGCTTACGCCGCCCCCGAGACCGTAGTCCTTATTTGATATCATTGGCCTTATGTTTTCCGGGGATGGAATAAAGCAGGGCCAGCTAGGCAAAGCATGTGAGCTCTTGAGTGGAGGTGGTGAGCGGCTCTTAAAAGAGCCTTTGGGTTTTTTTGGTGGTGCTGGGAACTGTGGTCTCACTTGGCGCTGGTGTACTTGGTGACGGCTTTGGTGCCCTCGGACACAGCGTGCTTGGCCAGCTCGCCTGGCAGCAGGAGTCGCACTCCGGTCTGAATCTCCCTGGAGGTGAGGGTCCTGCGCTTGTTGTATTGAGCCAGGCGGGAGGCTCCCGCAGCGATGCGCTCGAAGATGTCATTGACAAACGAGTTCATGATGCCCATGGCCTTGGAAGAGATGCCGGTGTCAGGGTGCACCTGCTTCATCACCTTGTAGATGTAAATGGCATAGCTTTCCTTCCTGCTCCTCTTGCGCTTCTTCCCGTCCTTCTTGGGCGGCTTGGAGAGCGCTTTCTTGGAGCCCTTCTTGGGCGCTGGGGCGGACTTGGCTGGCTCAGGCATGGTCTCCGGCTGACGTCCACGCTGTGAGGAGAGGGAGAAATGAGTAAAAACACTGCGCGCTTGTTCTTCTTCTTGCTGATAGATTTTTATCCATCAGCGGTGATTTTTTTGGATACCGAGGCTTGAGCCTCATTACTCCATCTTCTCGGGTTGAGTGTGTAGTCGTGGGTTTGTATTCCTCTTGGTCTGTGTGGTCTTGTCACAGTAGGGCTGGTTTCACTGGGTCTTCGCAGTGATGGGCCGCGGGTAGCGGTCGAAGGGGTTTGCAGTGGTGGCAGTGAGTCTTCTGATCAGAGGGTTCGGGTTCTGATCCAGTTCTTGGCAGAAGTTCTTACTCAGCTTCGCTAGATGTTCATCCAACATCTCGATGTCCTGGTCTCTGTGAAGGTCTGCTGTCCTTGTGAAGATTGGAGCTCCAGATGATATCCGCAGGGCCTTGTTCTGGACTATCTGAAGACTCTTCCGGTGTCGCTCATGGCAGGTCATCCATGCTGGTGAGGCATAAGTCAGGGTTGGTCTGATGATCGCCTTGTAGACGTTGATCTTTGTCCGGAGGGGCATGGACTTGCTCTTCAGGAGTGGGTACAGCGCTGCCATCTTTCCTGTTGCCTTCTGCTGAGTATTCTCGATGTGGCTTTCCCAGTTGAGTTTGCTGTCCAGGGTCACACCGAGGTAGCGGCTGCTGCTCTCCCATTTGATGGTCTCCCCGTTGAGGCTGATGTGTGGGTGCTCCTTGATCTTCTTTCTGGTGAACAGCGTTGCAGTTGTCTTGCTGGTGTTGAGTTCTATCCGCCAGTCGCTGTACCACTTTGCGATGGTATCCAATGAAGCTTGCAGGTTCTTCGCCACTTCCTTTTCGCTGAAAGACTGGGAGATTACTGCAACATCGTCTGCATACAGCGCCAGGTTCGTCTTGTGGAGATCTGTCGGGATGTCGTTGGTGAAGAGGTTGAACAGGAAGGGTCCGAGGTTCGATCCCTGTGGCACGCCTGCTCGGATGGGATGTGAAGAGGACATCTCAGACCGCATGGCGACATGGAAGGTGCGGCCTCCCAGGTAGCTTGCAATCGTCTTCACCAGGTAGTTCGGAAATCCCAGGCCAATCATCTTGTGCAGCAGTCCCTTGTGCCAGACTCGGTCGAATGCTTTGGCTACATCCAGGAAGACGATTCCTGTGGACTTCTTGATGTTGAATCCGTGGCTGATGGTGTCCACCACTCTCAGTAGCTGATGAGTCGTTGCATGCTCCTTTCGAAATCCAAACTGTTCCTTTGCTAGTAGATTTCTTTCGGAGGTGAAGTCGCTGAGTCGAGCGAGGAGGACCTTCTCCAGGAGCTTCGATAATCCAGAAAGCAGGCTGATGGGGCGGTAGTTTGCTGGATCCCTCAGTGGTTTGCCGGCCTTTGGAAAAACGATGACCCTTGCTTCTTTCCAGGAACTCGGGAAGTGCTGGAGCCTCATGCATGCATTGAAGATCTCTGTGAGATGTTCCATTGATGCCGGTGGGAGGTTCTTGATTGCCAGGTTGGTTATTCCGTCGCTCCCCGGTGCCTTGCCGTTCGCCAGCTTTTCTGCAAGTCCTGCTACCTCAGAGCTTGTGCACTCCTTGATATCTTCTGCTCCCAGCCTGGTTCCGTGATCTGTGAGGTACTTCTCAACGGCTTCCTCCACTCCGTCTGAGAGCCTACTTACCTTGTTCGGGGTGAACGAAGCCTCCAGTGTCTCGGCAAGGACCTCTGCCTTGATCTGTGCCCGCCCAGCTGTAATAAAAACACTGCGCCCCCGCCCCTCTCTTTTATAGGCTGCCTGTGCTTAATCAGCTGCTGCCAGTCCCCGCTTGCTATTGGCCCGTATGGTTCTGTCGCTCCTCCGTGTCTGTGTGCCCGGCACAGAGCTCTGATTGGTTGGCAGGAGTAGTCTCCCCCTCCAATGGATGTTCATGCAGAGCCTAGGTTTTGTCCAATGAGAGTGCTCCACCGTGTCTTTATATGCCCGCCCTCCCATGCTCGGGGCATTACTTCCTCTTTGAACAAGCGAGCGCCTATTTAACGCATCATGTCTGGACGAGGAAAGCAAGGAGGGAAGGCCCGTGCTAAGGCCAAGACTCGCTCCTCCCGGGCGGGCTTGCAGTTCCCAGTAGGCCGTGTGCACAGGCTGCTGCGGAAGGGGAGCTACGGCGAGCGCGTGGGAGCCGGAGCCCCCGTCTACATGGCTGCCGTGCTCGAGTACCTGACTGCTGAGATCCTCGAGCTGGCCGGCAATGCCGCCCGGGACAACAAGAAGACCCGCATCATCCCCAGACACCTGCAGCTCGCCATCCGCAACGACGAGGAGCTCAACAAGCTGCTGGGCAAAGTCACCATTGCCCAGGGTGGTGTCCTGCCCAACATCCAGGCCGTGCTGCTGCCTAAGAAGACCGAGGGCCACAAGGCAGGGGGCAAAGCCAGCAAGTAACAGCCCAAGTTACACACCCCCCAACAAAAAAAACACAAAGGCTCTTTTAAGAGCCACTCACACACTCAGACAAAGAGCTCAGTACCTTAACAGCAGCGCCGCCACTTTTCTACACTGCAACAGAATATGTGTTTGTGTCACAAAAAGAGGGGCTGCATCACGGGTTGCGCGAAACCCCTGTAGGATGATCGCATGCTCCCGATGCCCATGCAGCTTTCTGGGTGCATGGGCAAAGTAGGGGGGCACGCCGGACTGTGAGGCAGATGGAAAGGGTGGGAGTGAGTGCAAAGGGCTTAACTGGAGGAAGGGGAGGGAGGTGTGTGTGTGTGTGTGTGTGTGTGTGTGTGTGTGTGTGTATGTACACCCCCGCAACCCCCAGACCCGTTATACCATTTAAGGGGGTTGGGGGACACCACGGCTCCCCTTAAATGGTATAAAGAGGTACACCTGTACCGGCTCAAACCACAGCATTTTTGCTGCAATTCTTTTTACCCGATAGACCAAATAATGTCGCCATACATATAGTCGACGGGATACGGCACAGGCGACATTATTTATGGGGTAAATGGGAGCGGAGGTGTCCCCTGCAGGTTCCATGGGATAATAATGGCACCATTCTTGCATGGAGACATTTTTGCGGGGATATTATCACATGGAACTGTGCATTATTGGCAGGCTGACAACCCCCCTCCCCAACCCACCCTCCTGCTTCCCCGGCCAGTGCAGTGGGCCTGTGCAGCAGTGCCACTCAAGGAAGGTCCCGTGGCCCGAAGTACCAACAGCCCTGTTGTGTGGGCGCCCATTTGAATGTAAATGGGGGAATGCGCCAAAAGAAACCAAGCCCACTTTAGAATTCCACTTGATAACTCTTTGTTTCGGCTCAAACTGTACCTACATGAGAATACATACCCAATTACAGATGGGAAGCCCCCTCCATCCCTGTCCCCCAAATCTCTTTTCCCTTCTGGTAAGCTGACTCGGGCACTCATGTGAGAGCAAAGAGGTCCCAGATGCCCTCTTTTAACGGCAGAAGGTACTGCGGCCTAGGTGGAGATGGCCGGGAAAGGCGGGATTATGCTGATAACTCCCAGAAGTACCTAGCAGCAGACAAAGCGGGGGACAGGCACGCCCCCCTCTAGCCATCCCCATAAGCCCCTGAGCAGGCCTCGAGAACTCTTGGGCCGGCCGGTCCACTGTGTCCCAAGAAGCCGGGGGTCACAGCACACTGTGAGTTACAAGTGCCTGTAGGTCAGCCCTGTTTTCCTGCCTATAGAACCTGGCCGTTCGTGGCCAGCCAGCCAGCCCAGAGTGTGGTCTTTGCTCCTAGGGGCCAGCCAGCCTGGAGTGTGGTCTTTGCTCCACTCTCTGCTGGGCCCAGAGCGTGGTCTCCACTCTCTGCTGGCCCCTGAGACAGCCAGGAGGGTGGCATTCGTTCCACTCTCAGCTGGGCCCTGAGGCAGGGCAGGAGAGTGGTCTTTGCTCCACTGGTGGGCGGGCGGGCGGGCCAGCCAGCCCCAGCCCCCTTTTCTCTCCCTCCAGCCATCAGGTCTGTCGGGCCAACATCACACATGCCAACAATATCCATTCCAGTCTGGGGATGCAAGTGCAGTCCTGGTTTTAACTTTGCATTCTGAGGCTTGAAGTCCTGGCCTTCGCCCTCATAAATCCAGCAGGACACATCCCTGAGCGAGCGCAAGGTTATGTAACGAAGGTGCTGAATCTGCACCAGACAGGAGGGGTGGGGGCGCACCTACCAATTGAGCGGGATAGGCTGGGCCACATAGGATGGAGTGGATGGAAAAAGTGGATGGAATGGAAGGAAAGGATAGAGTGAGTGGAGTGGATAGCTCTCTATATACCTCGGTATATCCTATTTATGCTATGTACCTGTATCCCCATGTTATCTGTATCACATGTTTACGCTATCCACCCTGTCGCTTTATAGGGATGTTTGCGTTTCGAGGATGGCTGTAGAAGGTTGCTATGCAGTAGTTGGTTGGCCCTTTGACTGGGGGCAGCTGCACGTGTGTTTCTCAGATCGCTATGATGGCAAAGGATGTTGTGTATCCTGCCTGCCCAGAGAACATATGAGAGAGCCAGAGAGATGTAAGCAGTGCATGAGCGGAACGCTCAAGTTTCCAGTGGCCAATGCGTCAGAAGGCCATCCAGTCCTGCCTCAACCCCCCTCTGTATTTTGGGTCCTTTTGATTTTTCTTCCCCGTTTGAAATGCAGAAGCACTACAAGTCCCAGAATTCCAAGCAAAAACAGAACTGGGTGGCTTTCCCACTCGTGGACCCGGAAAACGCGAGAGCCTTGCCGTCGGGTGTCAGGTGGGGGAGTCAAGAGAAGGCGGTTGCTAGTTAGAACCGCTCTTAACTTTCCCCGCAACCACCTACCTCAATGGAGGCTCCTTTTATATCTTTTCCGGGGCGCTGGCCGCTTTCTTTTCTGTACTTGCTTGCCAGGCTGGGTGCTTCAAAAACATGTCCTCTGAAGTGGCCCCACGCCGCCACTTGTCGTGCCATACAAAATGACCAACTAAATAAAAATGAATAAATCCCCCCTCCATCCCAGAGAGAGAGAGAGAGACAGACAGAGCACACAGACACTGTCAATCAAAAGAGGAATCTGTGAATAACTGGCAAGCCTCAGATTGGCTGTCCAATCATAGCCCTCCTGGTATGTGCGTGCCTGCGTGCGCGTGTCGATGCTTGCCAGCCTTTCAACAGGCCGACGTTCTGCCTCGGGCTCGTCACTGAGAGTGGCAGGCTTTTTCAAACCTGTTTCCTGCTATTGTCCCAGCCAATCGGAGCGTAGTTGGGTCTTCATCCGTCACAGACCATTGTACGTTGTCAGTAGAGAGGAAGCAAGTCGCGCAAGGTTGCCATGGCCCGTACGAAGCAGACTGCCCCAAGTCCACCGGAGGCAAGGCCACCAAAGCTGCCCGCAAGAGCGCCCCTGCGACTGGTGGGGTCAAGAAACCCCACCGCTATAGGCCGGGCACCGTGGCCCTCAGAGAGATCCGGCGCTACCAGAAATCTACTGAGCTGCTCATCCGGAAACTGCCCTTCCAGCGCCTGGTGCGGGAGATCGCACAGGATTTCAAGACCGACCTGCGCTTCCAGAGCTCAGCAGTCATGGCCCTGCAGGAGGCCAGCGAGGCCTACTTGGTGGGGCTCTTTGAGGACACCAACCTCTGCGCCATCCACGCCAAGCGAGTGACCATTATGCCCAAGGACATCCAGCTGGCCCGCCGCATCCGGGGCGAGAGGGCCTGAGGGGCACCGGCAGCAAGACCCCACCACCACACAGGCTCTTTTAAGAGCCGACACGTTGTCACACACAAGAGCTGCTCAACTCTGCCTCTCGAGGCGCCTCTCTTCACTGCACAGGCGGCTAGGCCGTCTCTCAAACCCAAGGCAAACATGCAAACGCTCCTACCTGTCTTGGCAACACCCCCTCCCCAAAAAATGCCCATCTGGGCAGCTTTGGCGACCAGTTATTTGTGCGCTTGTGGCGGTCGGATTTGATGTGATGGCTTGTACCTTTTAGCGGGAGCACAGCCAGCTCGTAACCCGAGCCCTCCACTCCCCCCTCAGAGCGATCTCTGAACTCGAAGCCCCCCACCCCACATCACGTTTCTATAAGGCCTGCCTTGAGGCTGGATTCCAACCGCTTCTAAGCGCTGTGTGCTAATGGTCGGTTTTCCGCCCGCCGCCCCCCTCCTCACAGCCAGACCGAATGGTGAAGTACCTGCTCCCTGTCAGGCTCGGGGACAGAGGGGTGTGCTGCGAGCGCTTCCCTGGCAGTGCTGCCTTACATAGCCTGTCCTGTACATTAAGCCGAGCTCCCAGAGCTTTCCCTCCCAGCCCAGCAAATGTGTCAAGTAGGGTGCGTGACTCCTGCCACAGCGCAGAGAAATAATTTGCTTACGCCGCCCCCGAGACCGTAGTCCTTATTTGATATCATTGGCCTTATGTTTTCCGGGGATGGAATAAAGCAGGGCCAGCTAGGCAAAGCATGTGAGCTCTTGAGTGGAGGTGGTGAGCGGCTCTTAAAAGAGCCTTTGGGTTTTTTTGGTGGTGCTGGGAACTGTGGTCTCACTTGGCGCTGGTGTACTTGGTGACGGCTTTGGTGCCCTCGGACACAGCGTGCTTGGCCAGCTCGCCTGGCAGCAGGAGTCGCACTCCGGTCTGAATCTCCCTGGAGGTGAGGGTCCTGCGCTTGTTGTATTGAGCCAGGCGGGAGGCTCCCGCAGCGATGCGCTCGAAGATGTCATTGACAAACGAGTTCATGATGCCCATGGCCTTGGAAGAGATGCCGGTGTCAGGGTGCACCTGCTTCATCACCTTGTAGATGTAAATGGCATAGCTTTCCTTCCTGCTCCTCTTGCGCTTCTTCCCGTCCTTCTTGGGCGGCTTGGAGAGCGCTTTCTTGGAGCCCTTCTTGGGCGCTGGGGCGGACTTGGCTGGCTCAGGCATGGTCTCCGGCTGACGTCCACGCTGTGAGGAGAGGGAGAAATGAGTAAAAACACTGCGCGCTTGTTCTTCTTCTTGCTGATAGATTTTTATCCATCAGCGGTGATTTTTTTGGATACCGAGGCTTGAGCCTCATTACTCCATCTTCTCGGGTTGAGTGTGTAGTCGTGGGTTTGTATTCTTCTTGGTCTGTGTGGTCTTGTCGCAGTAGGGCTGGTTTCACTGGGTCTTCGCAGTGATGGGCCGCGGGTAGCGGTCGAAGGGGTTTGCAGTGGTGGCAGTGAGTCTTCTGATCAGAGGGTTCGGGTTCTGATCCAGTTCTTGGCAGAAGTTCTTACTCAGCTTCGCTAGATGTTCATCCAACATCTCGATGTCCAGGTCTCTGTCAAGGTCTGCTGTCCTTGTGAAGATTGGAGCTCCAGATGATATCCGCAGGGCCTTGTTCTGGACTATCTGAAGACTCTTCCGGTGTCGCTCATGGCAGGTCATCCATGCTGGTGAGGCATAAGTCAGGGTTGGTCTGATGATCGCCTTGTAGACGTTGATCTTTGTCCGGAGGGGCATGGACTTGCTCTTCAGGAGTGGGTACAGCGCTGCCATCTTTCCTGTTGCCTTCTGCTGAGTATTCTCGATGTGGCTTTCCCAGTTGAGTTTGCTGTCCAGGGTCACACCGAGGTAGCGGCTGCTGCTCTCCCATTTGATGGTCTCCCCGTTGAGGCTGATGTGTGGGTGCTCCTTGATCTTCTTTCTGGTGAACAGCGTTGCAGTTGTCTTGCTGGTGTTGAGTTCTATCCGCCAGTCGCTGTACCACTTTGCGATGGTATCCAATGAAGCTTGCAGGTTCTTCGCCACTTCCTTTTCGCTGAAAGACTGGGAGATTACTGCAACATCGTCTGCATACAGCGCCAGGTTCGTCTTGTGGAGATCTGTCGGGATGTCGTTGGTGAAGAGGTTGAACAGGAAGGGTCCGAGGTTCGATCCCTGTGGCACGCCTGCTCGGATGGGATGTGAAGAGGACATCTCAGACCGCATGGCGACATGGAAGGTGCGGCCTCCCAGGTAGCTTGCAATCGTCTTCACCAGGTAGTTCGGAAATCCCAGGCCAATCATCTTGTGCAGCAGTCCCTTGTGCCAGACTCGGTCGAATGCTTTGGCTACATCCAGGAAGACGATTCCTGTGGACTTCTTGATGTTGAATCCGTGGCTGATGGTGTCCACCACTCTCAGTAGCTGATGAGTCGTTGCATGCTCCTTTCGAAATCCAAACTGTTCCTTTGCTAGTAGATTTCTTTCGGAGGTGAAGTCGCTGAGTCGAGCGAGGAGGACCTTCTCCAGGAGCTTCGATAATCCAGAAAGCAGGCTGATGGGGCGGTAGTTTGCTGGATCCCTCAGTGGTTTGCCGGCCTTTGGAAAAACGATGACCCTTGCTTCTTTCCAGGAACTCGGGAAGTGCTGGAGCCTCATGCATGCATTGAAGATCTCTGTGAGATGTTCCATTGATGCCGGTGGGAGGTTCTTGATTGCCAGGTTGGTTATTCCGTCGCTCCCCGGTGCCTTGCCGTTCGCCAGCTTTTCTGCAAGTCCTGCTACCTCAGAGCTTGTGCACTCCTTGATATCTTCTGCTCCCAGCCTGGTTCCGTGATCTGTGAGGTACTTCTCAACGGCTTCCTCCACTCCGTCTGAGAGCCTACTTACCTTGTTCGGGGTGAACGAAGCCTCCAGTGTCTCGGCAAGGACCTCTGCCTTGATCTGTGCCCGCCCAGCTGTAATAAAAACACTGCGCCCCCGCCCCTCTCTTTTATAGGCTGCCTGTGCTTAATCAGCTGCTGCCAGTCCCCGCTTGCTATTGGCCCGTATGGTTCTGTCGCTCCTCCGTGTCTGTGTGCCCGGCACAGAGCTCTGATTGGTTGGCAGGAGTAGTCTCCCCCTCCAATGGATGTTCATGCAGAGCCTAGGTTTTGTCCAATGAGAGTGCTCCACCGTGTCTTTATATGCCCGCCCTCCCATGCTCGGGGCATTACTTCCTCTTTGAACAAGCGAGCGCCTATTTAACGCATCATGTCTGGACGAGGAAAGCAAGGAGGGAAGGCCCGTGCTAAGGCCAAGACTCGCTCCTCCCGGGCGGGCTTGCAGTTCCCAGTAGGCCGTGTGCACAGGCTGCTGCGGAAGGGGAGCTACGGCGAGCGTGTGGGAGCCGGAGCCCCCGTCTACATGGCTGCCGTGCTCGAGTACCTGACTGCTGAGATCCTCGAGCTGGCCGGCAATGCCGCCCGGGACAACAAGAAGACCCGCATCATCCCCAGACACCTGCAGCTCGCCATCCGCAACGACGAGGAGCTCAACAAGCTGCTGGGCAAAGTCACCATTGCCCAGGGTGGTGTCCTGCCCAACATCCAGGCCGTGCTGCTGCCTAAGAAGACCGAGGGCCACAAGGCAGGGGGCAAAGCCAGCAAGTAACAGCCCAAGTTACACACCCCCCAACAAAAAAAACACAAAGGCTCTTTTAAGAGCCACTCACACACTCAGACAAAGAGCTCAGTACCTTAACAGCAGCGCCGCCACTTTTCTACACTGCAACAGAATATGTGTTTGTGTCACAAAAAGAGGGGCTGCATCACGGGTTGCGCGAAACCCCTGTAGGATGATCGCATGCTCCCGATGCCCATGCAGCTTTCTGGGTGCATGGGCAAAGTAGGGGGGCACGCCGGACTGTGAGGCAGATGGAAAGGGTGGGAGTGAGTGCAAAGGGCTTAACTGGAGGAAGGGGAGGGAGGTGTGTGTGTGTGTGTGTGTATGTACACCCCCGCAACCCCCAGACCCGTTATACCATTTAAGGGGGTTGGGGGACACCACGGCTCCCCTTAAATGGTATAAAGAGGTACACCTGTACCGGCTCAAACCACAGCATTTTTGCTGCAATTCTTTTTACCCGATAGACCAAATAATGTCGCCATACATATAGTCGACGGGATACGGCACAGGCGACATTATTTATGGGGTAAATGGGAGCGGAGGTGTCCCCTGCAGGTTCCATGGGATAATAATGGCACCATTCTTGCATGGAGACATTTTTGCGGGGATATTATCACATGGAACTGTGCATTATTGGCAGGCTGACAACCCCCCTCCCCAACCCACCCTCCTGCTTCCCCGGCCAGTGCAGTGGGCCTGTGCAGCAGTGCCACTCAAGGAAGGTCCCGTGGCCCGAAGTACCAACAGCCCTGTTGTGTGGGCGCCCATTTGAATGTAAATGGGGGAATGCGCCAAAAGAAACCAAGCCCACTTTAGAATTCCACTTGATAACTCTTTGTTTCGGCTCAAACTGTACCTACATGAGAATACATACCCAATTACAGATGGGAAGCCCCCTCCATCCCTGTCCCCCAAATCTCTTTTCCCTTCTGGTAAGCTGACTCGGGCACTCATGTGAGAGCAAAGAGGTCCCAGATGCCCTCTTTTAACGGCAGAAGGTACTGCGGCCTAGGTGGAGATGGCCGGGAAAGGCGGGATTATGCTGATAACTCCCAGAAGTACCTAGCAGCAGACAAAGCGGGGGACAGGCACGCCCCCCTCTAGCCATCCCCATAAGCCCCTGAGCAGGCCTCGAGAACTCTTGGGCCGGCCGGTCCACTGTGTCCCAAGAAGCCGGGGGTCACAGCACACTGTGAGTTACAAGTGCCTGTAGGTCAGCCCTGTTTTCCTGCCTATAGAACCTGGCCGTTCGTGGCCAGCCAGCCAGCCCAGAGTGTGGTCTTTGCTCCTAGGGGCCAGCCAGCCTGGAGTGTGGTCTTTGCTCCACTCTCTGCTGGGCCCAGAGCGTGGTCTCCACTCTCTGCTGGCCCCTGAGACAGCCAGGAGGGTGGCATTCGTTCCACTCTCAGCTGGGCCCTGAGGCAGGGCAGGAGAGTGGTCTTTGCTCCACTGGTGGGCGGGCGGGCGGGCCAGCCAGCCCCAGCCCCCTTTTCTCTCCCTCCAGCCATCAGGTCTGTCGGGCCAACATCACACATGCCAACAATATCCATTCCAGTCTGGGGATGCAAGTGCAGTCCTGGTTTTAACTTTGCATTCTGAGGCTTGAAGTCCTGGCCTTCGCCCTCATAAATCCAGCAGGACACATCCCTGAGCGAGCGCAAGGTTATGTAACGAAGGTGCTGAATCTGCACCAGACAGGAGGGGTGGGGGCGCACCTACCAATTGAGCGGGATAGGCTGGGCAACATAGGATGGAGTGGATGGAATGGAAGGAAAGGATAGAGTGAGTGGAGTGGATAGCTCTCTATGTACCTCGGTATATCCTATTTATGCTATGTACCTGTATCCCCATGTTATCTGTATCACATGTTTACGCTATCCACCCTGTCGCTTTATATACGTAAGCCGTAATGAACGCCCCCCTGTCCTACTCTCGTGCTTGGTCGCAGGCGCTTTACTGATAACCACCATATCACACTCCTACGCTTACTCGAACACAGCTATACTATGACACATTCCGCCTAGCTGTTCTCATACTAACATGACCCCACAAACAACTCTTCATCCTAATAAGACTCAGCTAGCGGAGCACATACCGGCTAGCTTAAGCGTCTCCTCAGGCCTAACGCAGCCAGAACTCAGTCTGGGTGTCCACCCTCCAGACTGAACACATCCAACTGATTTCCGCAGCACCACACCTACCGCTAAGAAGCAGCTATCATGCAACAACCACACCAGCTGCACACGTATCCGGTGCGCCCACGCACCATACGACACTCTCTCTCTCTCTACTGACCTGCGGTTCCCGAGGGCGTTCAACCCGCCAGCGCTTTGAGGTCATACCAATGACACATAAGGCGCTATATAAATGCCAAGTATCATACCATAACATAACATAGGGAGGAGGTGAGCTGGGAGAGGCCAGATCTGTTTGATCCAATCATGTTTGACTAACGTATGTCTAGCTGTAGGGCTGTGACGCATTTGAACCAGTAAGCTTCCTGGGAACTGCAAAGACGTGAGGTTTGAAGCGCATCGGTTTCCAACTCCATGACCTTTGTATTAGCACTATGAAAATGATGTTCGCTGTGTGCCAGTTTGTCAGCTCCCATCAACCAGTTCTGTTTGATCTGTGCCCGCACAGCTGTAATAAACAGTGTTACTTATTGCCCAGTGTGCGTTCCTTTTTGGACTACTTGTGGTAACTATTCATTACAAGCTTTTGGAAGACCCCTGATATAGTTACGTCGACCGATCGGCCCGAGACTGGGGCGATCTCAGGCCGGTGATGCCGTTCGACATGACGCCGGCCCAGCGGCAGTCTGTAGTGTCCGGGCCTAACTAACGTGTGGCGAAAGCGGTTGTCATATCCGTGGGATGTTTGCATTTCAAGGATGACTGGGCTGTAGAAGGTTGCTATGCGTAGTTGGCCCTCCGACTGTGGGCAGCTGCACGCGCGCTTCTCCGATCGCTATGATTGGTATTGTTTATTTGTAAAGCGCCCATACACAAGGCAAGCGCTTCAAAGCGCGCAAGGAGGGAGGGGAGAAAAACAAAAGTCCTTGGGAGCCCTTGAATTTCTGAACGATACAAGTCTGCCCAGGCAGAGTAAGGGCATAGATAATAATTAACAGTGTAGACAACAGCCAATAGGCCAGACGACGATTCTGCAGTTTTTTCCAAGAGCATAGAGGCGTCACCATGCAGGAGGGGAGACAGGAGGCAAAGGAGGTTGTGTATCCGGCCTGCCCAAAGAATGGAGAGAGAGAGAGATGTTACCGGGGCATGCACAGAACTCTCAAGTTTCCAGCGGCCAATGCGCGAGAAGGCCATCCAGTCCGGTCTCCCCCCTCTCCTCCTCTGGAGTGTTGATTTTTCTTGCCAGTTTGAAATGCAGAAACACTACAAGTCCCAGAATTCCAAGCAAAAACAGGACGGGGTGGCCTTCCCGCACATAGCACCGGGAAAACGCTAGACTGTTGCTGCGGCTGGCGTCCAAGTCAATCCCCTCCCCCAGGGCCTGCCTGTGCCCTTTAGCCCCTGGGCTGTTTAGTGACTAGTTTACCCAGCCCGCCTTCGGGTTGCTTTCAATTGGTGTGCGTGCTGGTGTCGGAGTTGATGCGACGGCCTGTGCCTGTCAGCCGGAGCACAGCCAGCTCTTAACCCGACCGATGCATTCCCCTCGCGCCACGTTTTGATAGCGCCTTGATGCTGGACTCCAACTGCTTCTAAGCGCTGTGTGATAATGGTCGGTTCTCCGCCCTCCCCCAACCCGCACAGGCAGGCAAGACTGCCGACAAACGCTGCTGTACTTGCTCCCTGTCGACCCCCGGAGGGGGGAAGCCGGCCATGGCCCTGTGATTCTGAACTGCCCTAGCAGGATCAGCAGCGATGTCTGCTGCCCGTGCCTCGCTGGCAGAGCCGCCCGATATCGTCGGTCATGTACAATAAGCTGTGCCCCAGAGTTTTCCCACCCAGCGGATGTGTCCAGTGGGTGCATGACTCCCGCCACAGCGCATAGAAAACATTTGCCTACCCCGACGTGCCCATTTGAGATCACTGCCCTTATGTTTTCGGGGGCTGGAAAAAAGCAGGGCTAGCTGGGCAAAGCATGCGAGCTCTTGAGTGGAAGTGGTGAGCGGCTCTTAAAAGAGCCTTTGGGTTTTTTTCGTGTGCGGGGAGCTGTGCCGCAGAGGGCTGTGGCTGCCCTCTCACTTGGCGCTGGTGTACTTGGTGACGGCCTTGGTGCCCTCGGACACGGCATGCTTGGCCAGCTCACCAGGCAGCAGGAGTCGCACTGCGGTCTGGATCTCCCTGGAGGTGATGGTCCTGCGCTTGTTGTAGTGGGCCAGGCGGGAGGCTTCCCCGGCGATGCGCTCGAAGATGTCATTGACAAACGAGTTCATGATGCCCATGGCCTTGGAAGAGATGCCGGTGTCGGGGTGCACCTGCTTCATCACCTTGTAGATGTAAATGGCATAGCTCTCCTTCCTGCTCCTCTTGCGCTTCTTCCCGTCCTTCTTGGGCGGCTTGGAGAGCGCTTTCTTGGAGCCCTTCTTGGGCGCTGGAGCGGACTTGGCTGGCTCAGGCATGGTCTGCGGCTGGCTGTTCACTCTGTGAGGCGCGGGAGAAATGAGTAGCCACCGCCCCCGACCCCCTCTCTTTTATAGGCTGTCTGTGTTAAACAGCTGCTGCCAGCCCCTGCCCGCTATTGGCCCGTAACGGTTCTGTAGCTCCTGTGTGTCGGTGTGCCCAGCACGGAGTTCCGATTGGCTGGCAGCAGTGTCGTTCCCCCTCCAATGGATGTTCACGCGAGCCTAGGTTTCGTCCAATGAGAGAGCTCCCCCCGTGTCTTTATATGCCGGCCCTCTTGTGCTCGGGTCATTGCTTTCTCTTTGAACGTAGGACGAGCGAGCGCCTGCTTTTTTTTTTTACCTACCATGTCTGGACGCGGAAAGCAAGGAGGGAAGGCCCGCGCTAAGGCCAAGACTCGCTCCTCCCGGGCAGGCTTGCAGTTCCCAGTAGGCCGTGTGCATCGGCTGCTGCGGAAGGGGAGCTACGCTGAGCGGGTGGGTGCTGGAGCCCCCGTTTATCTGGCTGCCGTGCTCGAGTACCTGACTGCCGAGATCCTCGAGCTGGCCGGCAACGCCGCCCGGGACAACAAGAAGACCCGCATCATCCCCAGACACCTGCAGCTCGCCATCCGCAACGACGAGGAGCTCAACAAGCTGCTGGGCAAAGTCACAATTGCCCAGGGCGGTGTCCTGCCCAACATCCAGGCCGTGCTGCTGCCCAAGAAGACCGAGGGCCACAAGGCAGGGGGCAAAGCCAGCAAGTAACAGCCCAAGTTACACCCTCTTCAAAACAAAACCCAAAGGCTCTTTTCAGAGCCGCTCACACACTCTGTCAAAGAGCTCAGCAGCACTATACACTTGTGTCTAGGCGCGTTATAAAGGCCTTATCATATATCATATATCATAGCAGCACTTCTGAGTGCGCACCTTTAGTCTTTGCCCGACAAACCAAGCCATGCTAAAGCTTGGCAAATGCAGGGCGCTCTCCTACGCCTGTCGCAAAGCCTATTCCGCTCGCCTCCCCAACAGCCGTATGTGGCGTTTGCAAAAAGAAAGATGCCCTGCAACCCCGATGCAGTAACGCTTGGGTGAGCCGGCTAGGTCGCCCCCAGCCATGCTGTAAGAAGTTCATGTCTGGATTTCGGGAGTCGGGTAATTCCTGCCAGCCCGCCCCAGCCTCCGCCATTTTGTCTTTGCGGATAATCCCACGTGGCAAGGTGAAGGGGGGTTGGGGCAATTGGCGAGGGATAGGCTCCAACAGAGTAGGTGCCTGAGTGGGAGAAAAGAGAGGCTTCAGCGCGAATTGCTCGTAACCCATGTAGAATGAACGCCATCCTCCCGACGCCGATGCAACGTTCTGGGTGCATGGGCAAAGTAGGGCGCGAATGCGAGGCACAGTGGGAACGGGTGAGCGCACAAAGGAGTTCATTAAGGGGAGGGGAGGGCGGTGTGTGTGTGTGTGCGCGCGCGCACCCGCCCTCTCTCAGAAAGGCAGCGGCCTTTGTACACAAGAGCAGGCTTTTTCCTTTAGCCAGCCCTGAGAGAACAAAGGCCAGCCGGGGTAACGGCTGGAAAGCGCGGGCATTTTGAAATGCTGCGCTCCCGCCCACGCGAGTCCTGCGCACTGGAGCTGACGCCCGCCGCGCTCCCCATGGTCGGCCCTCTGTCCATATAAGCAGCCGATTCCCGTCAGCCGCCACACACAGTCTCAGTCAGCTCCCTTGTGACGAGAAGTAGAAGTGCAGCCGCCATGTCTGGACGAGGCAAAGGAGGGAAAGGTCTCGGCAAGGGAGGTGCCAAGAGGCACAGGAAAGTGCTCAGGGACAACATCCAGGGCATTACCAAGCCCGCCATCCGCCGTCTGGCCCGCCGTGGAGGAGTCAAGCGCATCTCCGGCCTCATCTACGAGGAGACCCGCGGTGTGCTCAAGGTCTTCCTGGAAAACGTGATCCGGGACGCCGTCACCTACACTGAGCACGCCAAGAGGAAGACGGTCACCGCCATGGATGTGGTGTATGCCCTCAAGCGCCAGGGACGCACTCTTTATGGATTCGGGGGTTGAGGAACACCTACCTACTGCAGCATCAGCGTGCAAACCCAAAGGCTCTTTTAAGAGCCGCCCACACCATCAATAACAGAGCTGCTCATTTGCACTCCGCTTTCTTGGAAGGCTGACAACAACCCCCACACCCGCCCAGGGCAGTGGCCCTGTGCGGCAGTGCCATTCGAGAATCCTTTTTTAGCACGCCGAACGCCCAATAGGTTTGCTGTGTGTGCGCGCGCCTATTTACATTAATGGCGCCTTCTGTGAGAATGGGGAAATGCGTCAGAAGAAATCGGGTCCCCTTTAGCATTCCACTTGACGGCCCTTTGTTTCGGCTCAGACCGTGCCCACATGAGAACACATGCCCGTTTATTTTATCGTTTGCTTGTTAGGCGCTTATACAGTAAGAAAATACAGTTTCAAACGCCCACAGGGCAAGGGAGGGAGCAGGAGTGGGAAATGCATTAAAAACACAATACATAAGAGCAGCGGGGGTGAGGGGGGAGTAAAACAGGACGAGCCTACTATGCCTTGTGAGCATTCAGAATGTGCAAGTGCGGCAAGGAAGAAGGAAGCAGAGGGTCAGTGCTGTGGAGTCTGAGCTCATGGGTGAGCCAGCGATGAAGTGCTAGGAATGTTGAGTGCTACACGGCCTGGAGACTTGAAGGGTGCGAGTGCAGATAGTCGGGAGCTGGGCCAAATGGGTGCTGGAGGTCAGGGCCCCGAGGATGCATAAGGGCCCACGGCACCTATCGCAGCAACTGTGGGATTAGCAGGGGAGAGAAGAAGCGAAGGCGGAGGTAAAGAGGAGAGGCTTAGGCTAAGTAGTGTGGGCACCCGGGCTCTCCCGCATACCCCTGTTTAGTAACAAACTCTACATACCATTCTTTGTGGAAAATAATTTTTGGCCGTAGGCATCAATTTCTTATTTACAAACATAATAAACATGACGATAACAGCAGGTGTGCTTTTGGGCACACCGTGTCCAAGGTGAGTGATGCCTCGTTTCCATGGCAAGTCTGTTCCTTTGCGTGCCTGCAAGCCGGACTTTCCGCCTCTATTTTGCGGGTTCCTTTCTTTCAGGCCAATTGGCATCCTCTCCTTAGACACGTGCCGCCGCCTACGACTTTGCCGGGTACCGAACGAACCTGCCACCCGGCGTTCCATGCCCTTTTTGTACCTCCTTTTTCTGGGTGGGAAAATGAAAAACACAGTCCTTCTCCTTCCTCTGACAGCTTTACCCGGGGTGGTTGTGCTTTCTTTTCGTTGTGCCTCTCCCTTCCTAGAGCCTCCTTCTATCCCCCCCTTCACCTTTGTTATTCCATTGGGGGCCGGGCCCTTCCCGGCGCCTGCTGTTTTCCTTCTCACCTTCCTGTGTTTTTGGCCATGTTGTCATGACGATTAACAGTGGATGCGCCTTGCAGCTGCCCTCCCAAGGCGTGAGCCTCTTCTCTGCCCCCACCCTGCGCCTAACCCCCCACCCATGCCCTCTATCGTGCCTGCCCGGGGCCTGTGGACTAAGGAGCTTCCGGAATTTAAGAAGATCCTGCTCAAGGCGCAGAGGAAGGGAGCCAGCTGAGGAAAGCGAACAACCACCTGCCGTCTGTTTAGCAAAAGGCTTTACACACAGAGAGTTAGAGCCAGAGGAGCGTAGTGGTCTAGAGGGAGAGTATTTAGTCATTTTGTATTTACAAATGGGCATCTCCCCTCTTCCCTTCTGGTAACCTGACTCCACACTCATGTGGAAGCTAAGAGCACCCCCCCCCCCGCCCCCCCGATGCCCTCTTGTAACGACAGAAGGTACTGCGGCCTAGGTGGAGCTGGCTGGGGAAGGCGGGATTATGCTGATAACTCCCAGAAGAACCCAGCTGCAGAACAGGCGGGCGGCACAACACTCGGGGGGGACAGACACACCACTCTAGCCATCCCCATGAGGCTCTGAGCAGGCCTCCCTCGACAACTCTCGGGGTGCCCGGCACAGTGCACCGTTGCCCGAGAAGCCAGGGGTCAAAGCACACTCTGAGTAACAAGTGCCTGCAGGCCCGCCCTGTTTTCCTGCCTATAGAACCTGGCCGTTCGTGGCCGTTCGGGGCCTAGGGGCCAGCCCGGAGCGTGGTGCTTGTGCTTCACTCTCTGCTGGCCCCTGAGACAGCCAGGAGGGTGGCATTCGTTCCACTCTCAGCTGGGCCCTGAGGCAGGGCAGGAGAGTGGTCTTTGCTCCACTGGTGGGCGGGCGGGCCAGCCAGCCCCAGCCCCCTTTTCTCTCCCTCCAGCCATCAGGTCTGTCGGGCCAACATCACACATGCCAACAATATCCATTCCAGTCTGGGGATGCAAGTGCAGTCCTGGTTTTAACTTTGCATTCTGAGGCTTGAAGTCCTGGCCTTCGCCCTCATAAATCCAGCAGGACACATCCCTGAGCGAGCGCAAGGTTATGTAACGAAGGTGCTGAATCTGCACCAGACAGGAGGGGTGGGGGCGCACCTACCAATTGAGCGGGATAGGCTGGGCCACATAGGATGGAGTGGATGGAAAAAGTGGATGGAATGGAAGGAAAGGATAGAGTGAGTGGAGTGGATAGCTCTCTATATACCTCGGTATATCCTATTTATGCTATGTACCTGTATCCCCATGTTATCTGTATCACATGTTTACGCTATCCACCCTGTCGCTTTATAGGGATGTTTGCGTTTCGAGGATGGCTGTAGAAGGTTGCTATGCAGTAGTTGGTTGGCCCTCTGACTGGGGGCAGCTGCACGTGTGTTTCTCAGATCGCTATGATGGCAAAGGAGGTTGTGTATCCTGCCTGCCCAGAGAACATATGAGAGAGCCAGAGAGATGTAAGCAGTGCATGAGCGGAACGCTCAAGTTTCCAGTGGCCAATGCGTCAGAAGGCCATCCAGTCCTGCCTCAACCCCCCTCTGTATTTTGGGTCCTTTTGATTTTTCTTCCCCGTTTGAAATGCAGAAGCACTACAAGTCCCAGAATTCCAAGCAAAAACAGAACTGGGTGGCTTTCCCACTCGTGGACCCGGAAAACGCGAGAGCCTTGCCGTCGGGTGTCAGGTGGGGGAGTCAAGAGAAGGCGGTTGCTAGTTAGAACCGCTCTTAACTTTCCCCGCAACCACCTACCTCAATGGAGGCTCCTTTTATATCTTTTCCGGGGCGCTGGCCGCTTTCTTTTCTGTACTTGCTTGCCAGGCTGGGTGCTTCAAAAACATGTCCTCTGAAGTGGCCCCACGCCGCCACTTGTCGTGCCATACAAAATGACCAACTAAATAAAAATGAATAAATCCCCCCTCCATCCCAGAGAGAGAGAGAGAGACAGACAGAGCACACAGACACTGTCAATCAAAAGAGGAATCTGTGAATAACTGGCAAGCCTCAGATTGGCTGTCCAATCATAGCCCTCCTGGTATGTGCGTGCCTGCGTGCGCGTGTCGATGCTTGCCAGCCTTTCAACAGGCCGACGTTCTGCCTCGGGCTCGTCACTGAGAGTGGCAGGCTTTTTCAAACCTGTTTCCTGCTATTGTCCCAGCCAATCGGAGCGTAGTTGGGTCTTCATCCGTCACAGACCATTGTACGTTGTCAGTAGAGAGGAAGCAAGTCGCGCAAGGTTGCCATGGCCCGTACGAAGCAGACTGCCCCAAGTCCACCGGAGGCAAGGCCACCAAAGCTGCCCGCAAGAGCGCCCCTGCGACTGGTGGGGTCAAGAAACCCCACCGCTATAGGCCGGGCACCGTGGCCCTCAGAGAGATCCGGCGCTACCAGAAATCTACTGAGCTGCTCATCCGGAAACTGCCCTTCCAGCGCCTGGTGCGGGAGATCGCACAGGATTTCAAGACCGACCTGCGCTTCCAGAGCTCAGCAGTCATGGCCCTGCAGGAGGCCAGCGAGGCCTACTTGGTGGGGCTCTTTGAGGACACCAACCTCTGCGCCATCCACGCCAAGCGAGTGACCATTATGCCCAAGGACATCCAGCTGGCCCGCCGCATCCGGGGCGAGAGGGCCTGAGGGGCACCGGCAGCAAGACCCCACCACCACACAGGCTCTTTTAAGAGCCGACACGTTGTCACACACAAGAGCTGCTCAACTCTGCCTCTCGAGGCGCCTCTCTTCACTGCACAGGCGGCTAGGCCGTCTCTCAAACCCAAGGCAAACATGCAAACGCTCCTACTTGTCTTGGCAACACCCCCTCCCCAAAAAATGCCCATCTGGGCAGCTTTGGCGACCAGTTATTTGTGCGCTTGTGGCGGTCGGATTTGATGTGATGGCTTGTACCTTTTAGCGGGAGCACAGCCAGCTCGTAACCCGAGCCCTCCACTCCCCCCTCAGAGCGATCTCTGAACTCGAAGCCCCCCACCCCACATCACGTTTCTATAAGGCCTGCCTTGAGGCTGGATTCCAACCGCTTCTAAGCGCTGTGTGCTAATGGTCGGTTTTCCGCCCGCCGCCCCCCTCCTCACAGCCAGACCGAATGGTGAAGTACCTGCTCCCTGTCAGGCTCGGGGACAGAGGGGTGTGCTGCGAGCGCTTCCCTGGCAGTGCTGCCTTACATAGCCTGTCCTGTACATTAAGCCGAGCTCCCAGAGCTTTCCCTCCCAGCCCAGCAAATGTGTCAAGTAGGGTGCGTGACTCCTGCCACAGCGCAGAGAAATAATTTGCTTACGCCGCCCCCGAGACCGTAGTCCTTATTTGATATCATTGGCCTTATGTTTTCCGGGGATGGAATAAAGCAGGGCCAGCTAGGCAAAGCATGTGAGCTCTTGAGTGGAGGTGGTGAGCGGCTCTTAAAAGAGCCTTTGGGTTTTTTTGGTGGTGCTGGGAACTGTGGTCTCACTTGGCGCTGGTGTACTTGGTGACGGCTTTGGTGCCCTCGGACACAGCGTGCTTGGCCAGCTCGCCTGGCAGCAGGAGTCGCACTCCGGTCTGAATCTCCCTGGAGGTGAGGGTCCTGCGCTTGTTGTATTGAGCCAGGCGGGAGGCTTCCGCAGCGATGCGCTCGAAGATGTCATTGACAAACGAGTTCATGATGCCCATGGCCTTGGAAGAGATGCCGGTGTCAGGGTGCACCTGCTTCATCACCTTGTAGATGTAAATGGCATAGCTTTCCTTCCTGCTCCTCTTGCGCTTCTTCCCGTCCTTCTTGGGCGGCTTGGAGAGCGCTTTCTTGGAGCCCTTCTTGGGCGCTGGGGCGGACTTGGCTGGCTCAGGCATGGTCTCCGGCTGACGTCCACGCTGTGAGGAGAGGGAGAAATGAGTAAAAACACTGCGCGCTTGTTCTTCTTCTTGCTGATAGATTTTTATCCATCAGCGGTGATTTTTTTGGATACCGAGGCTTGAGCCTCATTACTCCATCTTCTCGGGTTGAGTGTGTAGTCGTGGGTTTGTATTCTTCTTGGTCTGTGTGGTCTTGTCGCAGTAGGGCTGGTTTCACTGGGTCTTCGCAGTGATGGGCCGCGGGTAGCGGTCGAAGGGGTTTGCAGTGGTGGCAGTGAGTCTTCTGATCAGAGGGTTCGGGTTCTGATCCAGTTCTTGGCAGAAGTTCTTACTCAGCTTCGCTAGATGTTCATCCAACATCTCGATGTCCAGGTCTCTGTGAAGGTCTGCTGTCCTTGTGAAGATTGGAGCTCCAGATGATATCCGCAGGGCCTTGTTCTGGACTATCTGAAGACTCTTCCGGTGTCGCTCATGGCAGGTCATCCATGCTGGTGAGGCATAAGTCAGGGTTGGTCTGATGATCGCCTTGTAGACGTTGATCTTTGTCCGGAGGGGCATGGACTTGCTCTTCAGGAGTGGGTACAGCGCTGCCATCTTTCCTGTTGCCTTCTGCTGAGTATTCTCGATGTGGCTTTCCCAGTTGAGTTTGCTGTCCAGGGTCACACCGAGGTAGCGGCTGCTGCTCTCCCATTTGATGGTCTCCCCGTTGAGGCTGATGTGTGGGTGCTCCTTGATCTTCTTTCTGGTGAACAGCGTTGCAGTTGTCTTGCTGGTGTTGAGTTCTATCCGCCAGTCGCTGTACCACTTTGCGATGGTATCCAATGAAGCTTGCAGGTTCTTCGCCACTTCCTTTTCGCTGAAAGACTGGGAGATTACTGCAACATCGTCTGCATACAGCGCCAGGTTCGTCTTGTGGAGATCTGTCGGGATGTCGTTGGTGAAGAGGTTGAACAGGAAGGGTCCGAGGTTCGATCCCTGTGGCACGCCTGCTCGGATGGGATGTGAAGAGGACATCTCAGACCGCATGGCGACATGGAAGGTGCGGCCTCCCAGGTAGCTTGCAATCGTCTTCACCAGGTAGTTCGGAAATCCCAGGCCAATCATCTTGTGCAGCAGTCCCTTGTGCCAGACTCGGTCGAATGCTTTGGCTACATCCAGGAAGACGATTCCTGTGGACTTCTTGATGTTGAATCCGTGGCTGATGGTGTCCACCACTCTCAGTAGCTGATGAGTCGTTGCATGCTCCTTTCGAAATCCAAACTGTTCCTTTGCTAGTAGATTTCTTTCGGAGGTGAAGTCGCTGAGTCGAGCGAGGAGGACCTTCTCCAGGAGCTTCGATAATCCAGAAAGCAGGCTGATGGGGCGGTAGTTTGCTGGATCCCTCAGTGGTTTGCCGGCCTTTGGAAAAACGATGACCCTTGCTTCTTTCCAGGAACTCGGGAAGTGCTGGAGCCTCATGCATGCATTGAAGATCTCTGTGAGATGTTCCATTGATGCCGGTGGGAGGTTCTTGATTGCCAGGTTGGTTATTCCGTCGCTCCCCGGTGCCTTGCCGTTCGCCAGCTTTTCTGCAAGTCCTGCTACCTCAGAGCTTGTGCACTCCTTGATATCTTCTGCTCCCAGCCTGGTTCCGTGATCTGTGAGGTACTTCTCAACGGCTTCCTCCACTCCGTCTGAGAGCCTACTTACCTTGTTCGGGGTGAACGAAGCCTCCAGTGTCTCGGCAAGGACCTCTGCCTTGATCTGTGCCCGCCCAGCTGTAATAAAAACACTGCGCCCCCGCCCCTCTCTTTTATAGGCTGCCTGTGCTTAATCAGCTGCTGCCAGTCCCCGCTTGCTATTGGCCCGTATGGTTCTGTCGCTCCTCCGTGTCTGTGTGCCCGGCACAGAGCTCTGATTGGTTGGCAGGAGTAGTCTCCCCCTCCAATGGATGTTCATGCAGAGCCTAGGTTTTGTCCAATGAGAGTGCTCCACCGTGTCTTTATATGCCCGCCCTCCCATGCTCGGGGCATTACTTCCTCTTTGAACAAGCGAGCGCCTATTTAACGCATCATGTCTGGACGAGGAAAGCAAGGAGGGAAGGCCCGTGCTAAGGCCAAGACTCGCTCCTCCCGGGCGGGCTTGCAGTTCCCAGTAGGCCGTGTGCACAGGCTGCTGCGGAAGGGGAGCTACGGCGAGCGTGTGGGAGCCGGAGCCCCCGTCTACATGGCTGCCGTGCTCGAGTACCTGACTGCTGAGATCCTCGAGCTGGCCGGCAATGCCGCCCGGGACAACAAGAAGACCCGCATCATCCCCAGACACCTGCAGCTCGCCATCCGCAACGACGAGGAGCTCAACAAGCTGCTGGGCAAAGTCACCATTGCCCAGGGTGGTGTCCTGCCCAACATCCAGGCCGTGCTGCTGCCTAAGAAGACCGAGGGCCACAAGGCAGGGGGCAAAGCCAGCAAGTAACAGCCCAAGTTACACACCCCCCAACAAAAAAAACACAAAGGCTCTTTTAAGAGCCACTCACACACTCAGACAAAGAGCTCAGTACCTTAACAGCAGCGCCGCCACTTTTCTACACTGCAACAGAATATGTGTTTGTGTCACAAAAAGAGGGGCTGCATCACGGGTTGCGCGAAACCCCTGTAGGATGATCGCATGCTCCCGATGCCCATGCAGCTTTCTGGGTGCATGGGCAAAGTAGGGGGGCACGCCGGACTGTGAGGCAGATGGAAAGGGTGGGAGTGAGTGCAAAGGGCTTAACTGGAGGAAGGGGAGGGAGGTGTGTGTGTGTGTGTGTGTGTGTGTATGTACACCCCCGCAACCCCCAGACCCGTTATACCATTTAAGGGGGTTGGGGGACACCACGGCTCCCCTTAAATGGTATAAAGAGGTACACCTGTACCGGCTCAAACCACAGCATTTTTGCTGCAATTCTTTTTACCCGATAGACCAAATAATGTCGCCATACATATAGTCGACGGGATACGGCACAGGCGACATTATTTATGGGGTAAATGGGAGCGGAGGTGTCCCCTGCAGGTTCCATGGGATAATAATGGCACCATTCTTGCATGGAGACATTTTTGCGGGGATATTATCACATGGAACTGTGCATTATTGGCAGGCTGACAACCCCCCTCCCCAACCCACCCTCCTGCTTCCCCGGCCAGTGCAGTGGGCCTGTGCAGCAGTGCCACTCAAGGAAGGTCCCGTGGCCCGAAGTACCAACAGCCCTGTTGTGTGGGCGCCCATTTGAATGTAAATGGGGGAATGCGCCAAAAGAAACCAAGCCCACTTTAGAATTCCACTTGATAACTCTTTGTTTCGGCTCAAACTGTACCTACATGAGAATACATACCCAATTACAGATGGGAAGCCCCCTCCATCCCTGTCCCCCAAATCTCTTTTCCCTTCTGGTAAGCTGACTCGGGCACTCATGTGAGAGCAAAGAGGTCCCAGATGCCCTCTTTTAACGGCAGAAGGTACTGCGGCCTAGGTGGAGATGGCCGGGAAAGGCGGGATTATGCTGATAACTCCCAGAAGTACCTAGCAGCAGACAAAGCGGGGGACAGGCACGCCCCCCTCTAGCCATCCCCATAAGCCCCTGAGCAGGCCTCGAGAACTCTTGGGCCGGCCGGTCCACTGTGTCCCAAGAAGCCGGGGGTCACAGCACACTGTGAGTTACAAGTGCCTGTAGGTCAGCCCTGTTTTCCTGCCTATAGAACCTGGCCGTTCGTGGCCAGCCAGCCAGCCCAGAGTGTGGTCTTTGCTCCTAGGGGCCAGCCAGCCTGGAGTGTGGTCTTTGCTCCACTCTCTGCTGGGCCCAGAGCGTGGTCTCCACTCTCTGCTGGCCCCTGAGACAGCCAGGAGGGTGGCATTCGTTCCACTCTCAGCTGGGCCCTGAGGCAGGGCAGGAGAGTGGTCTTTGCTCCACTGGTGGGCGGGCGGGCGGGCCAGCCAGCCCCAGCCCCCTTTTCTCTCCCTCCAGCCATCAGGTCTGTCGGGCCAACATCACACATGCCAACAATATCCATTCCAGTCTGGGGATGCAAGTGCAGTCCTGGTTTTAACTTTGCATTCTGAGGCTTGAAGTCCTGGCCTTCGCCCTCATAAATCCAGCAGGACACATCCCTGAGCGAGCGCAAGGTTATGTAACGAAGGTGCTGAATCTGCACCAGACAGGAGGGGTGGGGGCGCACCTACCAATTGAGCGGGATAGGCTGGGCAACATAGGATGGAGTGGATGGAATGGAAGGAAAGGATAGAGTGAGTGGAGTGGATAGCTCTCTATGTACCTCGGTATATCCTATTTATGCTATGTACCTGTATCCCCATGTTATCTGTATCACATGTTTACGCTATCCACCCTGTCGCTTTATATACGTAAGCCGTAATGAACGCCCCCCTGTCCTACTCTCGTGCTTGGTCGCAGGCGCTTTACTGATAACCACCATATCACACTCCTACGCTTACTCGAACACAGCTATACTATGACACATTCCGCCTAGCTGTTCTCATACTAACATGACCCCACAAACAACTCTTCATCCTAATAAGACTCAGCTAGCGGAGCACATACCGGCTAGCTTAAGCGTCTCCTCAGGCCTAACGCAGCCAGAACTCAGTCTGGGTGTCCACCCTCCAGACTGAACACATCCAACTGATTTCCGCAGCACCACACCTACCGCTAAGAAGCAGCTATCATGCAACAACCACACCAGCTGCACACGTATCCGGTGCGCCCACGCACCATACGACACTCTCTCTCTCTACTGACCTGCGGTTCCCGAGGGCGTTCAACCCGCCAGCGCTTTGAGGTCATACCAATGACACATAAGGCGCTATATAAATGCCAAGTATCATACCATAACATAACATAGGGAGGAGGTGAGCTGGGAGAGGCCAGATCTGTTTGATCCAATCATGTTTGACTAACGTATGTCTAGCTGTAGGGCTGTGACGCATTTGAACCAGTAAGCTTCCTGGGAACTGCAAAGACGTGAGGTTTGAAGCGCATCGGTTTCCAACTCCATGACCTTTGTATTAGCACTATGAAAATGATGTTCGCTGTGTGCCAGTTTGTCAGCTCCCATCAACCAGTTCTGTTTGATCTGTGCCCGCACAGCTGTAATAAACAGTGTTACTTATTGCCCAGTGTGCGTTCCTTTTTGGACTACTTGTGGTAACTATTCATTACAAGCTTTTGGAAGACCCCTGACATAGTTACGTCGACCGATCGGCCCGAGACTGGGGCGATCTCAGGCCGGTGATGCCGTTCGACATGACGCCGGCCCAGCGGCAGTCTGTAGTGTCCGGGCCTAACTAACGTGTGGCGAAAGCGGTTGTCATATCCGTGGGATGTTTGCATTTCAAGGATGACTGGGCTGTAGAAGGTTGCTATGCGTAGTTGGCCCTCCGACTGTGGGCAGCTGCAGGCGCGCTTCTCCGATCGCTATGATTGGTATTGTTTATTTGTAAAGCGCCCATACACAAGGCAAGCGCTTCAAAGCGCGCAAGGAGGGAGGGGAGAAAAACAAAAGTCCTTGGGAGCCCTTGAATTTCTGAACGATACAAGTCTGCCCAGGCAGAGTAAGGGCATAGATAACAATTAACAGTGTAGACAACAGCCAATAGGCCAGACGACGATTCTGCAGTTTTTTCCAAGAGCATAGAGGCGTCACCATGCAGGAGGGGAGACAGGAGGCAAAGGAGGTTGTGTATCCGGCCTGCCCAAAGAATGGAGAGAGAGAGAGATGTTACCGGGGCATGCACAGAACTCTCAAGTTTCCAGCGGCCAATGCGCGAGAAGGCCATCCAGTCCGGTCTCCCCCCTCTCCTCCTCTGGAGTGTTGATTTTTCTTGCCAGTTTGAAATGCAGAAACACTACAAGTCCCAGAATTCCAAGCAAAAACAGGACGGGGTGGCCTTCCCGCACATAGCACCGGGAAAACGCTAGACTGTTGCTGCGGCTGGCGTCCAAGTCAATCCCCTCCCCCAGGGCCTGCCTGTGCCCTTTAGCCCCTGGGCTGTTTAGTGACTAGTTTACCCAGCCCGCCTTCGGGTTGCTTTCAATTGGTGTGCGTGCTGGTGTCGGAGTTGATGCGACGGCCTGTGCCTGTCAGCCGGAGCACAGCCAGCTCTTAACCCGACCGATGCATTCCCCTCGCGCCACGTTTTGATAGCGCCTTGATGCTGGACTCCAACTGCTTCTAAGCGCTGTGTGATAATGGTCGGTTCTCCGCCCTCCCCCAACCCGCACAGGCAGGCAAGACTGCCGACAAACGCTGCTGTACTTGCTCCCTGTCGACCCCCGGAGGGGGGAAGCCGGCCATGGCCCTGTGATTCTGAACTGCCCTAGCAGGATCAGCAGCGATGTCTGCTGCCCGTGCCTCGCTGGCAGAGCCGCCCGATATCGTCGGTCATGTACAATAAGCTGTGCCCCAGAGTTTTCCCACCCAGCGGATGTGTCCAGTGGGTGCATGACTCCCGCCACAGCGCATAGAAAACATTTGCCTACCCCGACGTGCCCATTTGAGATCACTGCCCTTATGTTTTCGGGGGCTGGAAAAAAGCAGGGCTAGCTGGGCAAAGCATGCGAGCTCTTGAGTGGAAGTGGTGAGCGGCTCTTAAAAGAGCCTTTGGGTTTTTTTCGTGTGCGGGGAGCTGTGCCGCAGAGGGCTGTGGCTGCCCTCTCACTTGGCGCTGGTGTACTTGGTGACGGCCTTGGTGCCCTCGGACACGGCATGCTTGGCCAGCTCACCAGGCAGCAGGAGTCGCACTGCGGTCTGGATCTCCCTGGAGGTGATGGTCCTGCGCTTGTTGTAGTGGGCCAGGCGGGAGGCTTCTCCGGCGATGCGCTCGAAGATGTCATTGACAAACGAGTTCATGATGCCCATGGCCTTGGAAGAGATGCCGGTGTCGGGGTGCACCTGCTTCATCACCTTGTAGATGTAAATGGCATAGCTCTCCTTCCTGCTCCTCTTGCGCTTCTTCCCGTCCTTCTTGGGCGGCTTGGAGAGCGCTTTCTTGGAGCCCTTCTTGGGCGCTGGAGCGGACTTGGCTGGCTCAGGCATGGTCTGCGGCTGGCTGTTCACTCTGTGAGGCGCGGGAGAAATGAGTAGCCACCGCCCCCGACCCCCTCTCTTTTATAGGCTGTCTGTGTTAAACAGCTGCTGCCAGCCCCTGCCCGCTATTGGCCCGTAACGGTTCTGTAGCTCCTGTGTGTCGGTGTGCCCAGCACGGAGTTCCGATTGGCTGGCAGCAGTGTCGTTCCCCCTCCAATGGATGTTCACGCGAGCCTAGGTTTCGTCCAATGAGAGAGCTCCCCCCGTGTCTTTATATGCCGGCCCTCTTGTGCTCGGGTCATTGCTTTCTCTTTGAACGTAGGACGAGCGAGCGCCTGCTTTTTTTTTTTTACCTACCATGTCTGGACGCGGAAAGCAAGGAGGGAAGGCCCGCGCTAAGGCCAAGACTCGCTCCTCCCGGGCAGGCTTGCAGTTCCCAGTAGGCCGTGTGCATCGGCTGCTGCGGAAGGGGAGCTACGCTGAGCGGGTGGGTGCTGGAGCCCCCGTCTATCTGGCTGCCGTGCTCGAGTACCTGACTGCCGAGATCCTCGAGCTGGCCGGCAACGCCGCCCGGGACAACAAGAAGACCCGCATCATCCCCAGACACCTGCAGCTCGCCATCCGCAACGACGAGGAGCTCAACAAGCTGCTGGGCAAAGTCACAATTGCCCAGGGCGGTGTCCTGCCCAACATCCAGGCCGTGCTGCTGCCCAAGAAGACCGAGGGCCACAAGGCAGGGGGCAAAGCCAGCAAGTAACAGCCCAAGTTACACCCTCTTCAAAACAAAACCCAAAGGCTCTTTTCAGAGCCGCTCACACACTCTGTCAAAGAGCTCAGCAGCACTATACACTTGTGTCTAGGCGCGTTATAAAGGCCTTATCATATATCATATATCATAGCAGCACTTCTGAGTGCGCACCTTTAGTCTTTGCCCGACAAACCAAGCCATGCTAAAGCTTGGCAAATGCAGGGCGCTCTCCTACGCCTGTCGCAAAGCCTATTCCGCTCGCCTCCCCAACAGCCGTATGTGGCGTTTGCAAAAAGAAAGATGCCCTGCAACCCCGATGCAGTAACGCTTGGGTGAGCCGGCTAGGTCGCCCCCAGCCATGCTGTAAGAAGTTCATGTCTGGATTTCGGGAGTCGGGTAATTCCTGCCAGCCCGCCCCAGCCTCCGCCATTTTGTCTTTGCGGATAATCCCACGTGGCAAGGTGAAGGGGGGTTGGGGCAATTGGCGAGGGATAGGCTCCAACAGAGTAGGTGCCTGAGTGGGAGAAAAGAGAGGCTTCAGCGCGAATTGCTCGTAACCCATGTAGAATGAACGCCATCCTCCCGACGCCGATGCAACGTTCTGGGTGCATGGGCAAAGTAGGGCGCGAATGCGAGGCACAGTGGGAACGGGTGAGCGCACAAAGGAGTTCATTAAGGGGAGGGGAGGGCGGTGTGTGTGTGTGTGCGCGCGCGCACCCGCCCTCTCTCAGAAAGGCAGCGGCCTTTGTACACAAGAGCAGGCTTTTTCCTTTAGCCAGCCCTGAGAGAACAAAGGCCAGCCGGGGTAACGGCTGGAAAGCGCGGGCATTTTGAAATGCTGCGCTCCCGCCCACGCGAGTCCTGCGCACTGGAGCTGACGCCCGCCGCGCTCCCCATGGTCGGCCCTCTGTCCATATAAGCAGCCGATTCCCGTCAGCCGCCACACACAGTCTCAGTCAGCTCCCTTGTGACGAGAAGTAGAAGTGCAGCCGCCATGTCTGGACGAGGCAAAGGAGGGAAAGGTCTCGGCAAGGGAGGTGCCAAGAGGCACAGGAAAGTGCTCAGGGACAACATCCAGGGCATTACCAAGCCCGCCATCCGCCGTCTGGCCCGCCGTGGAGGAGTCAAGCGCATCTCCGGCCTCATCTACGAGGAGACCCGCGGTGTGCTCAAGGTCTTCCTGGAAAACGTGATCCGGGACGCCGTCACCTACACTGAGCACGCCAAGAGGAAGACGGTCACCGCCATGGATGTGGTGTATGCCCTCAAGCGCCAGGGACGCACTCTTTATGGATTCGGGGGTTGAGGAACACCTACCTACTGCAGCATCAGCGTGCAAACCCAAAGGCTCTTTTAAGAGCCGCCCACACCATCAATAACAGAGCTGCTCATTTGCACTCCGCTTTCTTGGAAGGCTGACAACAACCCCCACACCCGCCCAGGGCAGTGGCCCTGTGCGGCAGTGCCATTCGAGAATCCTTTTTTAGCACGCCGAACGCCCAATAGGTTTGCTGTGTGTGCGCGCGCCTATTTACATTAATGGCGCCTTCTGTGAGAATGGGGAAATGCGTCAGAAGAAATCGGGTCCCCTTTAGCATTCCACTTGACGGCCCTTTGTTTCGGCTCAGACCGTGCCCACATGAGAACACATGCCCGTTTATTTTATCGTTTGCTTGTTAGGCGCTTATACAGTAAGAAAATACAGTTTCAAACGCCCACAGGGCAAGGGAGGGAGCAGGAGTGGGAAATGCATTAAAAACACAATACATAAGAGCAGCGGGGGTGAGGGGGGAGTAAAACAGGACGAGCCTACTATGCCTTGTGAGCATTCAGAATGTGCAAGTGCGGCAAGGAAGAAGGAAGCAGAGGGTCAGTGCTGTGGAGTCTGAGCTCATGGGTGAGCCAGCGATGAAGTGCTAGGAATGTTGAGTGCTACACGGCCTGGAGACTTGAAGGGTGCGAGTGCAGATAGTCGGGAGCTGGGCCAAATGGGTGCTGGAGGTCAGGGCCCCGAGGATGCATAAGGGCCCACGGCACCTATCGCAGCAACTGTGGGATTAGCAGGGGAGAGAAGAAGCGAAGGCGGAGGTAAAGAGGAGAGGCTTAGGCTAAGTAGTGTGGGCACCCGGGCTCTCCCGCATACCCCTGTTTAGTAACAAACTCTACATACCATTCTTTGTGGAAAATAATTTTTGGCCGTAGGCATCAATTTCTTATTTACAAACATAATAAACATGACGATAACAGCAGGTGTGCTTTTGGGCACACCGTGTCCAAGGTGAGTGATGCCTCGTTTCCATGGCAAGTCTGTTCCTTTGCGTGCCTGCAAGCCGGACTTTCCGCCTCTATTTTGCGGGTTCCTTTCTTTCAGGCCAATTGGCATCCTCTCCTTAGACACGTGCCGCCGCCTACGACTTTGCCGGGTACCGAACGAACCTGCCACCCGGCGTTCCATGCCCTTTTTGTACCTCCTTTTTCTGGGTGGGAAAATGAAAAACACAGTCCTTCTCCTTCCTCTGACAGCTTTACCCGGGGTGGTTGTGCTTTCTTTTCGTTGTGCCTCTCCCTTCCTAGAGCCTCCTTCTATCCCCCCCTTCACCTTTGTTATTCCATTGGGGGCCGGGCCCTTCCCGGCGCCTGCTGTTTTCCTTCTCACCTTCCTGTGTTTTTGGCCATGTTGTCATGACGATTAACAGTGGATGCGCCTTGCAGCTGCCCTCCCAAGGCGTGAGCCTCTTCTCTGCCCCCACCCTGCGCCTAACCCCCCACCCATGCCCTCTATCGTGCCTGCCCGGGGCCTGTGGACTAAGGAGCTTCCGGAATTTAAGAAGATCCTGCTCAAGGCGCAGAGGAAGGGAGCCAGCTGAGGAAAGCGAACAACCACCTGCCGTCTGTTTAGCAAAAGGCTTTACACACAGAGAGTTAGAGCCAGAGGAGCGTAGTGGTCTAGAGGGAGAGTATTTAGTCATTTTGTATTTACAAATGGGCATCTCCCCTCTTCCCTTCTGGTAACCTGACTCCACACTCATGTGGAAGCTAAGAGCACCCCCCCCCCCGCCCCCCCGATGCCCTCTTGTAACGACAGAAGGTACTGCGGCCTAGGTGGAGCTGGCTGGGGAAGGCGGGATTATGCTGATAACTCCCAGAAGAACCCAGCTGCAGAACAGGCGGGCGGCACAACACTCGGGGGGGACAGACACACCACTCTAGCCATCCCCATGAGGCTCTGAGCAGGCCTCCCTCGACAACTCTCGGGGTGCCCGGCACAGTGCACCGTTGCCCGAGAAGCCAGGGGTCAAAGCACACTCTGAGTAACAAGTGCCTGCAGGCCCGCCCTGTTTTCCTGCCTATAGAACCTGGCCGTTCGTGGCCGTTCGGGGCCTAGGGGCCAGCCCGGAGCGTGGTGCTTGTGCTTCACTCTCTGCTGGCCCCTGAGACAGCCAGGAGGGTGGCATTCGTTCCACTCTCAGCTGGGCCCTGAGGCAGGGCAGGAGAGTGGTCTTTGCTCCACTGGTGGGCGGGCGGGCCAGCCAGCCCCAGCCCCCTTTTCTCTCCCTCCAGCCATCAGGTCTGTCGGGCCAACATCACACATGCCAACAATATCCATTCCAGTCTGGGGATGCAAGTGCAGTCCTGGTTTTAACTTTGCATTCTGAGGCTTGAAGTCCTGGCCTTCGCCCTCATAAATCCAGCAGGACACATCCCTGAGCGAGCGCAAGGTTATGTAACGAAGGTGCTGAATCTGCACCAGACAGGAGGGGTGGGGGCGCACCTACCAATTGAGCGGGATAGGCTGGGCCACATAGGATGGAGTGGATGGAAAAAGTGGATGGAATGGAAGGAAAGGATAGAGTGAGTGGAGTGGATAGCTCTCTATATACCTCGGTATATCCTATTTATGCTATGTACCTGTATCCCCATGTTATCTGTATCACATGTTTACGCTATCCACCCTGTCGCTTTATAGGGATGTTTGCGTTTCGAGGATGGCTGTAGAAGGTTGCTATGCAGTAGTTGGTTGGCCCTCTGACTGGGGGCAGCTGCACGTGTGTTTCTCAGATCGCTATGATGGCAAAGGAGGTTGTGTATCCTGCCTGCCCAGAGAACATATGAGAGAGCCAGAGAGATGTAAGCAGTGCATGAGCGGAACGCTCAAGTTTCCAGTGGCCAATGCGTCAGAAGGCCATCCAGTCCTCCCTCAACCCCCCTCTGTATTTTGGGTCCTTTTGATTTTTCTTCCCCGTTTGAAATGCAGAAGCACTACAAGTCCCAGAATTCCAAGCAAAAACAGAACTGGGTGGCTTTCCCACTCGTGGACCCGGAAAACGCGAGAGCCTTGCCGTCGGGTGTCAGGTGGGGGAGTCAAGAGAAGGCGGTTGCTAGTTAGAACCGCTCTTAACTTTCCCCGCAACCACCTACCTCAATGGAGGCTCCTTTTATATCTTTTCCGGGGCGCTGGCCGCTTTCTTTTCTGTACTTGCTTGCCAGGCTGGGTGCTTCAAAAACATGTCCTCTGAAGTGGCCCCACGCCGCCACTTGTCGTGCCATACAAAATGACCAACTAAATAAAAATGAATAAATCCCCCCTCCATCCCAGAGAGAGAGAGAGAGACAGACAGAGCACACAGACACTGTCAATCAAAAGAGGAATCTGTGAATAACTGGCAAGCCTCAGATTGGCTGTCCAATCATAGCCCTCCTGGTATGTGCGTGCCTGCGTGCGCGTGTCGATGCTTGCCAGCCTTTCAACAGGCCGACGTTCTGCCTCGGGCTCGTCACTGAGAGTGGCAGGCTTTTTCAAACCTGTTTCCTGCTATTGTCCCAGCCAATCGGAGCGTAGTTGGGTCTTCATCCGTCACAGACCATTGTACGTTGTCAGTAGAGAGGAAGCAAGTCGCGCAAGGTTGCCATGGCCCGTACGAAGCAGACTGCCCCAAGTCCACCGGAGGCAAGGCCACCAAAGCTGCCCGCAAGAGCGCCCCTGCGACTGGTGGGGTCAAGAAACCCCACCGCTATAGGCCGGGCACCGTGGCCCTCAGAGAGATCCGGCGCTACCAGAAATCTACTGAGCTGCTCATCCGGAAACTGCCCTTCCAGCGCCTGGTGCGGGAGATCGCACAGGATTTCAAGACCGACCTGCGCTTCCAGAGCTCAGCAGTCATGGCCCTGCAGGAGGCCAGCGAGGCCTACTTGGTGGGGCTCTTTGAGGACACCAACCTCTGCGCCATCCACGCCAAGCGAGTGACCATTATGCCCAAGGACATCCAGCTGGCCCGCCGCATCCGGGGCGAGAGGGCCTGAGGGGCACCGGCAGCAAGACCCCACCACCACACAGGCTCTTTTAAGAGCCGACACGTTGTCACACACAAGAGCTGCTCAACTCTGCCTCTCGAGGCGCCTCTCTTCACTGCACAGGCGGCTAGGCCGTCTCTCAAACCCAAGGCAAACATGCAAACGCTCCTACCTGTCTTGGCAACACCCCCTCCCCAAAAAATGCCCATCTGGGCAGCTTTGGCGACCAGTTATTTGTGCGCTTGTGGCGGTCGGATTTGATGTGATGGCTTGTACCTTTTAGCGGGAGCACAGCCAGCTCGTAACCCGAGCCCTCCACTCCCCCCTCAGAGCGATCTCTGAACTCGAAGCCCCCCACCCCACATCACGTTTCTATAAGGCCTGCCTTGAGGCTGGATTCCAACCGCTTCTAAGCGCTGTGTGCTAATGGTCGGTTTTCCGCCCGCCGCCCCCCTCCTCACAGCCAGACCGAATGGTGAAGTACCTGCTCCCTGTCAGGCTCGGGGACAGAGGGGTGTGCTGCGAGCGCTTCCCTGGCAGTGCTGCCTTACATAGCCTGTCCTGTACATTAAGCCGAGCTCCCAGAGCTTTCCCTCCCAGCCCAGCAAATGTGTCAAGTAGGGTGCGTGACTCCTGCCACAGCGCAGAGAAATAATTTGCTTACGCCGCCCCCGAGACCGTAGTCCTTATTTGATATCATTGGCCTTATGTTTTCCGGGGATGGAATAAAGCAGGGCCAGCTAGGCAAAGCATGTGAGCTCTTGAGTGGAGGTGGTGAGCGGCTCTTAAAAGAGCCTTTGGGTTTTTTTGGTGGTGCTGGGAACTGTGGTCTCACTTGGCGCTGGTGTACTTGGTGACGGCTTTGGTGCCCTCGGACACAGCGTGCTTGGCCAGCTCGCCTGGCAGCAGGAGTCGCACTCCGGTCTGAATCTCCCTGGAGGTGAGGGTCCTGCGCTTGTTGTATTGAGCCAGGCGGGAGGCTTCCGCAGCGATGCGCTCGAAGATGTCATTGACAAACGAGTTCATGATGCCCATGGCCTTGGAAGAGATGCCGGTGTCAGGGTGCACCTGCTTCATCACCTTGTAGATGTAAATGGCATAGCTTTCCTTCCTGCTCCTCTTGCGCTTCTTCCCGTCCTTCTTGGGCGGCTTGGAGAGCGCTTTCTTGGAGCCCTTCTTGGGCGCTGGGGCGGACTTGGCTGGCTCAGGCATGGTCTCCGGCTGACGTCCACGCTGTGAGGAGAGGGAGAAATGAGTAAAAACACTGCGCGCTTGTTCTTCTTCTTGCTGATAGATTTTTATCCATCAGCGGTGATTTTTTTGGATACCGAGGCTTGAGCCTCATTACTCCATCTTCTCGGGTTGAGTGTGTAGTCGTGGGTTTGTATTCTTCTTGGTCTGTGTGGTCTTGTCGCAGTAGGGCTGGTTTCACTGGGTCTTCGCAGTGATGGGCCGCGGGTAGCGGTCGAAGGGGTTTGCAGTGGTGGCAGTGAGTCTTCTGATCAGAGGGTTCGGGTTCTGATCCAGTTCTTGGCAGAAGTTCTTACTCAGCTTCGCTAGATGTTCATCCAACATCTCGATGTCCAGGTCTCTGTGAAGGTCTGCTGTCCTTGTGAAGATTGGAGCTCCAGATGATATCCGCAGGGCCTTGTTCTGGACTATCTGAAGACTCTTCCGGTGTCGCTCATGGCAGGTCATCCATGCTGGTGAGGCATAAGTCAGGGTTGGTCTGATGATCGCCTTGTAGACGTTGATCTTTGTCCGGAGGGGCATGGACTTGCTCTTCAGGAGTGGGTACAGCGCTGCCATCTTTCCTGTTGCCTTCTGCTGAGTATTCTCGATGTGGCTTTCCCAGTTGAGTTTGCTGTCCAGGGTCACACCGAGGTAGCGGCTGCTGCTCTCCCATTTGATGGTCTCCCCGTTGAGGCTGATGTGTGGGTGCTCCTTGATCTTCTTTCTGGTGAACAGCGTTGCAGTTGTCTTGCTGGTGTTGAGTTCTATCCGCCAGTCGCTGTACCACTTTGCGATGGTATCCAATGAAGCTTGCAGGTTCTTCGCCACTTCCTTTTCGCTGAAAGACTGGGAGATTACTGCAACATCGTCTGCATACAGCGCCAGGTTCGTCTTGTGGAGATCTGTCGGGATGTCGTTGGTGAAGAGGTTGAACAGGAAGGGTCCGAGGTTCGATCCCTGTGGCACGCCTGCTCGGATGGGATGTGAAGAGGACATCTCAGACCGCATGGCGACATGGAAGGTGCGGCCTCCCAGGTAGCTTGCAATCGTCTTCACCAGGTAGTTCGGAAATCCCAGGCCAATCATCTTGTGCAGCAGTCCCTTGTGCCAGACTCGGTCGAATGCTTTGGCTACATCCAGGAAGACGATTCCTGTGGACTTCTTGATGTTGAATCCGTGGCTGATGGTGTCCACCACTCTCAGTAGCTGATGAGTCGTTGCATGCTCCTTTCGAAATCCAAACTGTTCCTTTGCTAGTAGATTTCTTTCGGAGGTGAAGTCGCTGAGTCGAGCGAGGAGGACCTTCTCCAGGAGCTTCGATAATCCAGAAAGCAGGCTGATGGGGCGGTAGTTTGCTGGATCCCTCAGTGGTTTGCCGGCCTTTGGAAAAACGATGACCCTTGCTTCTTTCCAGGAACTCGGGAAGTGCTGGAGCCTCATGCATGCATTGAAGATCTCTGTGAGATGTTCCATTGATGCCGGTGGGAGGTTCTTGATTGCCAGGTTGGTTATTCCGTCGCTCCCCGGTGCCTTGCCGTTCGCCAGCTTTTCTGCAAGTCCTGCTACCTCAGAGCTTGTGCACTCCTTGATATCTTCTGCTCCCAGCCTGGTTCCGTGATCTGTGAGGTACTTCTCAACGGCTTCCTCCACTCCGTCTGAGAGCCTACTTACCTTGTTCGGGGTGAACGAAGCCTCCAGTGTCTCGGCAAGGACCTCTGCCTTGATCTGTGCCCGCCCAGCTGTAATAAAAACACTGCGCCCCCGCCCCTCTCTTTTATAGGCTGCCTGTGCTTAATCAGCTGCTGCCAGTCCCCGCTTGCTATTGGCCCGTATGGTTCTGTCGCTCCTCCGTGTCTGTGTGCCCGGCACAGAGCTCTGATTGGTTGGCAGGAGTAGTCTCCCCCTCCAATGGATGTTCATGCAGAGCCTAGGTTTTGTCCAATGAGAGTGCTCCACCGTGTCTTTATATGCCCGCCCTCCCATGCTCGGGGCATTACTTCCTCTTTGAACAAGCGAGCGCCTATTTAACGCATCATGTCTGGACGAGGAAAGCAAGGAGGGAAGGCCCGTGCTAAGGCCAAGACTCGCTCCTCCCGGGCGGGCTTGCAGTTCCCAGTAGGCCGTGTGCACAGGCTGCTGCGGAAGGGGAGCTACGGCGAGCGTGTGGGAGCCGGAGCCCCCGTCTACATGGCTGCCGTGCTCGAGTACCTGACTGCTGAGATCCTCGAGCTGGCCGGCAATGCCGCCCGGGACAACAAGAAGACCCGCATCATCCCCAGACACCTGCAGCTCGCCATCCGCAACGACGAGGAGCTCAACAAGCTGCTGGGCAAAGTCACCATTGCCCAGGGTGGTGTCCTGCCCAACATCCAGGCCGTGCTGCTGCCTAAGAAGACCGAGGGCCACAAGGCAGGGGGCAAAGCCAGCAAGTAACAGCCCAAGTTACACACCCCCCAACAAAAAAAACACAAAGGCTCTTTTAAGAGCCACTCACACACTCAGACAAAGAGCTCAGTACCTTAACAGCAGCGCCGCCACTTTTCTACACTGCAACAGAGTATGTGTTTGTGTCACAAAAAGAGGGGCTGCATCACGGGTTGCGCGAAACCCCTGTAGGATGATCGCATGCTCCCGATGCCCATGCAGCTTTCTGGGTGCATGGGCAAAGTAGGGGGGCACGCCGGACTGTGAGGCAGATGGAAAGGGTGGGAGTGAGTGCAAAGGGCTTAACTGGAGGAAGGGGAGGGAGGTGTGTGTGTGTGTGTGTGTGTGTGTGTATGTACACCCCCGCAACCCCCAGACCCGTTATACCATTTAAGGGGGTTGGGGGACACCACGGCTCCCCTTAAATGGTATAAAGAGGTACACCTGTACCGGCTCAAACCACAGCATTTTTGCTGCAATTCTTTTTACCCGATAGACCAAATAATGTCGCCGTACATATAGTCGACGGGATACGGCACAGGCGACATTATTTATGGGGTAAATGGGAGCGGAGGTGTCCCCTGCAGGTTCCATGGGATAATAATGGCACCATTCTTGCATGGAGACATTTTTGCGGGGATATTATCACATGGAACTGTGCATTATTGGCAGGCTGACAACCCCCCTCCCCAACCCACCCTCCTGCTTCCCCGGCCAGTGCAGTGGGCCTGTGCAGCAGTGCCACTCAAGGAAGGTCCCGTGGCCCGAAGTACCAACAGCCCTGTTGTGTGGGCGCCCATTTGAATGTAAATGGGGGAATGCGCCAAAAGAAACCAAGCCAACTTTAGAATTCCACTTGATAACTCTTTGTTTCGGCTCAAACTGTACCTACATGAGAATACATACCCAATTACAGATGGGAAGCCCCCTCCATCCCTGTCCCCCAAATCTCTTTTCCCTTCTGGTAAGCTGACTCGGGCACTCATGTGAGAGCAAAGAGGTCCCAGATGCCCTCTTTTAACGGCAGAAGGTACTGCGGCCTAGGTGGAGATGGCCGGGAAAGGCGGGATTATGCTGATAACTCCCAGAAGTACCTAGCAGCAGACAAAGCGGGGGACAGGCACGCCCCCCTCTAGCCATCCCCATAAGCCCCTGAGCAGGCCTCGAGAACTCTTGGGCCGGCCGGTCCACTGTGTCCCAAGAAGCCGGGGGTCACAGCACACTGTGAGTTACAAGTGCCTGTAGGTCAGCCCTGTTTTCCTGCCTATAGAACCTGGCCGTTCGTGGCCAGCCAGCCAGCCCAGAGTGTGGTCTTTGCTCCTAGGGGCCAGCCAGCCTGGAGTATGGTCTTTGCTCCACTCTCTGCTGGGCCCAGAGCGTGGTCTCCACTCTCTGCTGGCCCCTGAGACAGCCAGGAGGGTGGCATTCGTTCCACTCTCAGCTGGGCCCTGAGGCAGGGCAGGAGAGTGGTCTTTGCTCCACTGGTGGGCGGGCGGGCGGGCGGGCCAGCCAGCCCCAGCCCCCTTTTCTCTCCCTCCAGCCATCAGGTCTGTCGGGCCAACATCACACATGCCAACAATATCCATTCCAGTCTGGGGATGCAAGTGCAGTCCTGGTTTTAACTTTGCATTCTGAGGCTTGAAGTCCTGGCCTTCGCCCTCATAAATCCAGCAGGACACATCCCTGAGCGAGCGCAAGGTTATGTAACGAAGGTGCTGAATCTGCACCAGACAGGAGGGGTGGGGGCGCACCTACCAATTGAGCGGGATAGGCTGGGCCACATAGGATGGAGTGGATGGAAAAAGTGGATGGAATGGAAGGAAAGGATAGAGTGAGTGGAGTGGATAGCTCTCTATATACCTCGGTATATCCTATTTATGCTATGTACCTGTATCCCCATGTTATCTGTATCACATGTTTACGCTATCCACCCTGTTGCTTTATAGGGATGTTTGCGTTTCGAGGATGGCTGTAGAAGGTTGCTATGCAGTAGTTGGTTGGCCCTTTGACTGGGGGCAGCTGCACGTGTGTTTCTCAGATCGCTATGATGGCAAAGGAGGTTGTGTATCCTGCCTGCCCAGAGAACATATGAGAGAGCCAGAGAGATGTAAGCAGTGCATGAGCGGAACGCTCAAGTTTCCAGTGGCCAATGCGTCAGAAGGCCATCCAGTCCTGCCTCAACCCCCCTCTGTATTTTGGGTCCTTTTGATTTTTCTTCCCCGTTTGAAATGCAGAAGCACTACAAGTCCCAGAATTCCAAGCAAAAACAGAACTGGGTGGCTTTCCCACTCGTGGACCCGGAAAACGCGAGAGCCTTGCCGTCGGGTGTCAGGTGGGGGAGTCAAGAGAAGGCGGTTGCTAGTTAGAACCGCTCTTAACTTTCCCCGCAACCACCTACCTCAATGGAGGCTCCTTTTATATCTTTTCCGGGGCGCTGGCCGCTTTCTTTTCTGTACTTGCTTGCCAGGCTGGGTGCTTCAAAAACATGTCCTCTGAAGTGGCCCCACGCCGCCACTTGTCGTGCCATACAAAATGACCAACTAAATAAAAATGAATAAATCCCCCCTCCATCCCAGAGAGAGAGAGAGAGACAGACAGAGCACACAGACACTGTCAATCAAAAGAGGAATCTGTGAATAACTGGCAAGCCTCAGATTGGCTGTCCAATCATAGCCCTCCTGGTATGTGCGTGCCTGCGTGCGCGTGTCGATGCTTGCCAGCCTTTCAACAGGCCGACGTTCTGCCTCGGGCTCGTCACTGAGAGTGGCAGGCTTTTTCAAACCTGTTTCCTGCTATTGTCCCAGCCAATCGGAGCGTAGTTGGGTCTTCATCCGTCACAGACCATTGTACGTTGTCAGTAGAGAGGAAGCAAGTCGCGCAAGGTTGCCATGGCCCGTACGAAGCAGACTGCCCCAAGTCCACCGGAGGCAAGGCCACCAAAGCTGCCCGCAAGAGCGCCCCTGCGACTGGTGGGGTCAAGAAACCCCACCGCTATAGGCCGGGCACCGTGGCCCTCAGAGAGATCCGGCGCTACCAGAAATCTACTGAGCTGCTCATCCGGAAACTGCCCTTCCAGCGCCTGGTGCGGGAGATCGCACAGGATTTCAAGACCGACCTGCGCTTCCAGAGCTCAGCAGTCATGGCCCTGCAGGAGGCCAGCGAGGCCTACTTGGTGGGGCTCTTTGAGGACACCAACCTCTGCGCCATCCACGCCAAGCGAGTGACCATTATGCCCAAGGACATCCAGCTGGCCCGCCGCATCCGGGGCGAGAGGGCCTGAGGGGCACCGGCAGCAAGACCCCACCACCACACAGGCTCTTTTAAGAGCCGACACGTTGTCACACACAAGAGCTGCTCAACTCTGCCTCTCGAGGCGCCTCTCTTCACTGCACAGGCGGCTAGGCCGTCTCTCAAACCCAAGGCAAACATGCAAACGCTCCTACCTGTCTTGGCAACACCCCCTCCCCAAAAAATGCCCATCTGGGCAGCTTTGGCGACCAGTTATTTGTGCGCTTGTGGCGGTCGGATTTGATGTGATGGCTTGTACCTTTTAGCGGGAGCACAGCCAGCTCGTAACCCGAGCCCTCCACTCCCCCCTCAGAGCGATCTCTGAACTCGAAGCCCCCCACCCCACATCACGTTTCTATAAGGCCTGCCTTGAGGCTGGATTCCAACCGCTTCTAAGCGCTGTGTGCTAATGGTCGGTTTTCCGCCCGCCGCCCCCCTCCTCACAGCCAGACCGAATGGTGAAGTACCTGCTCCCTGTCAGGCTCGGGGACAGAGGGGTGTGCTGCGAGCGCTTCCCTGGCAGTGCTGCCTTACATAGCCTGTCCTGTACATTAAGCCGAGCTCCCAGAGCTTTCCCTCCCAGCCCAGCAAATGTGTCAAGTAGGGTGCGTGACTCCTGCCACAGCGCAGAGAAATAATTTGCTTACGCCGCCCCCGAGACCGTAGTCCTTATTTGATATCATTGGCCTTATGTTTTCCGGGGATGGAATAAAGCAGGGCCAGCTAGGCAAAGCATGTGAGCTCTTGAGTGGAGGTGGTGAGCGGCTCTTAAAAGAGCCTTTGGGTTTTTTTGGTGGTGCTGGGAACTGTGGTCTCACTTGGCGCTGGTGTACTTGGTGACGGCTTTGGTGCCCTCGGACACAGCGTGCTTGGCCAGCTCGCCTGGCAGCAGGAGTCGCACTCCGGTCTGAATCTCCCTGGAGGTGAGGGTCCTGCGCTTGTTGTATTGAGCCAGGCGGGAGGCTTCCGCAGCGATGCGCTCGAAGATGTCATTGACAAACGAGTTCATGATGCCCATGGCCTTGGAAGAGATGCCGGTGTCAGGGTGCACCTGCTTCATCACCTTGTAGATGTAAATGGCATAGCTTTCCTTCCTGCTCCTCTTGCGCTTCTTCCCGTCCTTCTTGGGCGGCTTGGAGAGCGCTTTCTTGGAGCCCTTCTTGGGCGCTGGGGCGGACTTGGCTGGCTCAGGCATGGTCTCCGGCTGACGTCCACGCTGTGAGGAGAGGGAGAAATGAGTAAAAACACTGCGCGCTTGTTCTTCTTCTTGCTGATAGATTTTTATCCATCAGCGGTGATTTTTTTGGATACCGAGGCTTGAGCCTCATTACTCCATCTTCTCGGGTTGAGTGTGTAGTCGTGGGTTTGTATTCTTCTTGGTCTGTGTGGTCTTGTCGCAGTAGGGCTGGTTTCACTGGGTCTTCGCAGTGATGGGCCGCGGGTAGCGGTCGAAGGGGTTTGCAGTGGTGGCAGTGAGTCTTCTGATCAGAGGGTTCGGGTTCTGATCCAGTTCTTGGCAGAAGTTCTTACTCAGCTTCGCTAGATGTTCATCCAACATCTCGATGTCCAGGTCTCTGTGAAGGTCTGCTGTCCTTGTGAAGATTGGAGCTCCAGATGATATCCGCAGGGCCTTGTTCTGGACTATCTGAAGACTCTTCCGGTGTCGCTCATGGCAGGTCATCCATGCTGGTGAGGCATAAGTCAGGGTTGGTCTGATGATCGCCTTGTAGACGTTGATCTTTGTCCGGAGGGGCATGGACTTGCTCTTCAGGAGTGGGTACAGCGCTGCCATCTTTCCTGTTGCCTTCTGCTGAGTATTCTCGATGTGGCTTTCCCAGTTGAGTTTGCTGTCCAGGGTCACACCGAGGTAGCGGCTGCTGCTCTCCCATTTGATGGTCTCCCCGTTGAGGCTGATGTGTGGGTGCTCCTTGATCTTCTTTCTGGTGAACAGCGTTGCAGTTGTCTTGCTGGTGTTGAGTTCTATCCGCCAGTCGCTGTACCACTTTGCGATGGTATCCAATGAAGCTTGCAGGTTCTTCGCCACTTCCTTTTCGCTGAAAGACTGGGAGATTACTGCAACATCGTCTGCATACAGCGCCAGGTTCGTCTTGTGGAGATCTGTCGGGATGTCGTTGGTGAAGAGGTTGAACAGGAAGGGTCCGAGGTTCGATCCCTGTGGCACGCCTGCTCGGATGGGATGTGAAGAGGACATCTCAGACCGCATGGCGACATGGAAGGTGCGGCCTCCCAGGTAGCTTGCAATCGTCTTCACCAGGTAGTTCGGAAATCCCAGGCCAATCATCTTGTGCAGCAGTCCCTTGTGCCAGACTCGGTCGAATGCTTTGGCTACATCCAGGAAGACGATTCCTGTGGACTTCTTGATGTTGAATCCGTGGCTGATGGTGTCCACCACTCTCAGTAGCTGATGAGTCGTTGCATGCTCCTTTCGAAATCCAAACTGTTCCTTTGCTAGTAGATTTCTTTCGGAGGTGAAGTCGCTGAGTCGAGCGAGGAGGACCTTCTCCAGGAGCTTCGATAATCCAGAAAGCAGGCTGATGGGGCGGTAGTTTGCTGGATCCCTCAGTGGTTTGCCGGCCTTTGGAAAAACGATGACCCTTGCTTCTTTCCAGGAACTCGGGAAGTGCTGGAGCCTCATGCATGCATTGAAGATCTCTGTGAGATGTTCCATTGATGCCGGTGGGAGGTTCTTGATTGCCAGGTTGGTTATTCCGTCGCTCCCCGGTGCCTTGCCGTTCGCCAGCTTTTCTGCAAGTCCTGCTACCTCAGAGCTTGTGCACTCCTTGATATCTTCTGCTCCCAGCCTGGTTCCGTGATCTGTGAGGTACTTCTCAACGGCTTCCTCCACTCCGTCTGAGAGCCTACTTACCTTGTTCGGGGTGAACGAAGCCTCCAGTGTCTCGGCAAGGACCTCTGCCTTGATCTGTGCCCGCCCAGCTGTAATAAAAACACTGCGCCCCCGCCCCTCTCTTTTATAGGCTGCCTGTGCTTAATCAGCTGCTGCCAGTCCCCGCTTGCTATTGGCCCGTATGGTTCTGTCGCTCCTCCGTGTCTGTGTGCCCGGCACAGAGCTCTGATTGGTTGGCAGGAGTAGTCTCCCCCTCCAATGGATGTTCATGCAGAGCCTAGGTTTTGTCCAATGAGAGTGCTCCACCGTGTCTTTATATGCCCGCCCTCCCATGCTCGGGGCATTACTTCCTCTTTGAACAAGCGAGCGCCTATTTAACGCATCATGTCTGGACGAGGAAAGCAAGGAGGGAAGGCCCGTGCTAAGGCCAAGACTCGCTCCTCCCGGGCGGGCTTGCAGTTCCCAGTAGGCCGTGTGCACAGGCTGCTGCGGAAGGGGAGCTACGGCGAGCGTGTGGGAGCCGGAGCCCCCGTCTACATGGCTGCCGTGCTCGAGTACCTGACTGCTGAGATCCTCGAGCTGGCCGGCAATGCCGCCCGGGACAACAAGAAGACCCGCATCATCCCCAGACACCTGCAGCTCGCCATCCGCAACGACGAGGAGCTCAACAAGCTGCTGGGCAAAGTCACCATTGCCCAGGGTGGTGTCCTGCCCAACATCCAGGCCGTGCTGCTGCCTAAGAAGACCGAGGGCCACAAGGCAGGGGGCAAAGCCAGCAAGTAACAGCCCAAGTTACACACCCCCCAACAAAAAAAACACAAAGGCTCTTTTAAGAGCCACTCACACACTCAGACAAAGAGCTCAGTACCTTAACAGCAGCGCCGCCACTTTTCTACACTGCAACAGAGTATGTGTTTGTGTCACAAAAAGAGGGGCTGCATCACGGGTTGCGCGAAACCCCTGTAGGATGATCGCATGCTCCCGATGCCCATGCAGCTTTCTGGGTGCATGGGCAAAGTAGGGGGGCACGCCGGACTGTGAGGCAGATGGAAAGGGTGGGAGTGAGTGCAAAGGGCTTAACTGGAGGAAGGGGAGGGAGGTGTGTGTGTGTGTGTGTGTGTGTGTGTATGTACACCCCCGCAACCCCCAGACCCGTTATACCATTTAAGGGGGTTGGGGGACACCACGGCTCCCCTTAAATGGTATAAAGAGGTACACCTGTACCGGCTCAAACCACAGCATTTTTGCTGCAATTCTTTTTACCCGATAGACCAAATAATGTCGCCATACATATAGTCGACGGGATACGGCACAGGCGACATTATTTATGGGGTAAATGGGAGCGGAGGTGTCCCCTGCAGGTTCCATGGGATAATAATGGCACCATTCTTGCATGGAGACATTTTTGCGGGGATATTATCACATGGAACTGTGCATTATTGGCAGGCTGACAACCCCCCTCCCCAACCCACCCTCCTGCTTCCCCGGCCAGTGCAGTGGGCCTGTGCAGCAGTGCCACTCAAGGAAGGTCCCGTGGCCCGAAGTACCAACAGCCCTGTTGTGTGGGCGCCCATTTGAATGTAAATGGGGGAATGCGCCAAAAGAAACCAAGCCAACTTTAGAATTCCACTTGATAACTCTTTGTTTCGGCTCAAACTGTACCTACATGAGAATACATACCCAATTACAGATGGGAAGCCCCCTCCATCCCTGTCCCCCAAATCTCTTTTCCCTTCTGGTAAGCTGACTCGGGCACTCATGTGAGAGCAAAGAGGTCCCAGATGCCCTCTTTTAACGGCAGAAGGTACTGCGGCCTAGGTGGAGATGGCCGGGAAAGGCGGGATTATGCTGATAACTCCCAGAAGTACCTAGCAGCAGACAAAGCGGGGGACAGGCACGCCCCCCTCTAGCCATCCCCATAAGCCCCTGAGCAGGCCTCGAGAACTCTTGGGCCGGCCGGTCCACTGTGTCCCAAGAAGCCGGGGGTCACAGCACACTGTGAGTTACAAGTGCCTGTAGGTCAGCCCTGTTTTCCTGCCTATAGAACCTGGCCGTTCGTGGCCAGCCAGCCAGCCCAGAGTGTGGTCTTTGCTCCTAGGGGCCAGCCAGCCTGGAGTGTGGTCTTTGCTCCACTCTCTGCTGGGCCCAGAGCGTGGTCTCCACTCTCTGCTGGCCCCTGAGACAGCCAGGAGGGTGGCATTCGTTCCACTCTCAGCTGGGCCCTGAGGCAGGGCAGGAGAGTGGTCTTTGCTCCACTGGTGGGCGGGCGGGCCAGCCAGCCCCAGCCCCCTTTTCTCTCCCTCCAGCCATCAGGTCTGTCGGGCCAACATCACACATGCCAACAATATCCATTCCAGTCTGGGGATGCAAGTGCAGTCCTGGTTTTAACTTTGCATTCTGAGGCTTGAAGTCCTGGCCTTCGCCCTCATAAATCCAGCAGGACACATCCCTGAGCGAGCGCAAGGTTATGTAACGAAGGTGCTGAATCTGCACCAGACAGGAGGGGTGGGGGCGCACCTACCAATTGAGCGGGATAGGCTGGGCCACATAGGATGGAGTGGATGGAAAAAGTGGATGGAATGGAAGGAAAGGATAGAGTGAGTGGAGTGGATAGCTCTCTATATACCTCGGTATATCCTATTTATGCTATGTACCTGTATCCCCATGTTATCTGTATCACATGTTTACGCTATCCACCCTGTCGCTTTATAGGGATGTTTGCGTTTCGAGGATGGCTGTAGAAGGTTGCTATGCAGTAGTTGGTTGGCCCTTTGACTGGGGGCAGCTGCACGTGTGTTTCTCAGATCGCTATGATGGCAAAGGATGTTGTGTATCCTGCCTGCCCAGAGAACATATGAGAGAGCCAGAGAGATGTAAGCAGTGCATGAGCGGAACGCTCAAGTTTCCAGTGGCCAATGCGTCAGAAGGCCATCCAGTCCTGCCTCAACCCCCCTCTGTATTTTGGGTCCTTTTGATTTTTCTTCCCCGTTTGAAATGCAGAAGCACTACAAGTCCCAGAATTCCAAGCAAAAACAGAACTGGGTGGCTTTCCCACTCGTGGACCCGGAAAACGCGAGAGCCTTGCCGTCGGGTGTCAGGTGGGGGAGTCAAGAGAAGGCGGTTGCTAGTTAGAACCGCTCTTAACTTTCCCCGCAACCACCTACCTCAATGGAGGCTCCTTTTATATCTTTTCCGGGGCGCTGGCCGCTTTCTTTTCTGTACTTGCTTGCCAGGCTGGGTGCTTCAAAAACATGTCCTCTGAAGTGGCCCCACGCCGCCACTTGTCGTGCCATACAAAATGACCAACTAAATAAAAATGAATAAATCCCCCCTCCATCCCAGAGAGAGAGAGAGAGACAGACAGAGCACACAGACACTGTCAATCAAAAGAGGAATCTGTGAATAACTGGCAAGCCTCAGATTGGCTGTCCAATCATAGCCCTCCTGGTATGTGCGTGCCTGCGTGCGCGTGTCGATGCTTGCCAGCCTTTCAACAGGCCGACGTTCTGCCTCGGGCTCGTCACTGAGAGTGGCAGGCTTTTTCAAACCTGTTTCCTGCTATTGTCCCAGCCAATCGGAGCGTAGTTGGGTCTTCATCCGTCACAGACCATTGTACGTTGTCAGTAGAGAGGAAGCAAGTCGCGCAAGGTTGCCATGGCCCGTACGAAGCAGACTGCCCCAAGTCCACCGGAGGCAAGGCCACCAAAGCTGCCCGCAAGAGCGCCCCTGCGACTGGTGGGGTCAAGAAACCCCACCGCTATAGGCCGGGCACCGTGGCCCTCAGAGAGATCCGGCGCTACCAGAAATCTACTGAGCTGCTCATCCGGAAACTGCCCTTCCAGCGCCTGGTGCGGGAGATCGCACAGGATTTCAAGACCGACCTGCGCTTCCAGAGCTCAGCAGTCATGGCCCTGCAGGAGGCCAGCGAGGCCTACTTGGTGGGGCTCTTTGAGGACACCAACCTCTGCGCCATCCACGCCAAGCGAGTGACCATTATGCCCAAGGACATCCAGCTGGCCCGCCGCATCCGGGGCGAGAGGGCCTGAGGGGCACCGGCAGCAAGACCCCACCACCACACAGGCTCTTTTAAGAGCCGACACGTTGTCACACACAAGAGCTGCTCAACTCTGCCTCTCGAGGCGCCTCTCTTCACTGCACAGGCGGCTAGGCCGTCTCTCAAACCCAAGGCAAACATGCAAACGCTCCTACCTGTCTTGGCAACACCCCCTCCCCAAAAAATGCCCATCTGGGCAGCTTTGGCGACCAGTTATTTGTGCGCTTGTGGCGGTCGGATTTGATGTGATGGCTTGTACCTTTTAGCGGGAGCACAGCCAGCTCGTAACCCGAGCCCTCCACTCCCCCCTCAGAGCGATCTCTGAACTCGAAGCCCCCCACCCCACATCACGTTTCTATAAGGCCTGCCTTGAGGCTGGATTCCAACCGCTTCTAAGCGCTGTGTGCTAATGGTCGGTTTTCCGCCCGCCGCCCCCCTCCTCACAGCCAGACCGAATGGTGAAGTACCTGCTCCCTGTCAGGCTCGGGGACAGAGGGGTGTGCTGCGAGCGCTTCCCTGGCAGTGCTGCCTTACATAGCCTGTCCTGTACATTAAGCCGAGCTCCCAGAGCTTTCCCTCCCAGCCCAGCAAATGTGTCAAGTAGGGTGCGTGACTCCTGCCACAGCGCAGAGAAATAATTTGCTTACGCCGCCCCCGAGACCGTAGTCCTTATTTGATATCATTGGCCTTATGTTTTCCGGGGATGGAATAAAGCAGGGCCAGCTAGGCAAAGCATGTGAGCTCTTGAGTGGAGGTGGTGAGCGGCTCTTAAAAGAGCCTTTGGGTTTTTTTGGTGGTGCTGGGAACTGTGGTCTCACTTGGCGCTGGTGTACTTGGTGACGGCTTTGGTGCCCTCGGACACAGCGTGCTTGGCCAGCTCGCCTGGCAGCAGGAGTCGCACTCCGGTCTGAATCTCCCTGGAGGTGAGGGTCCTGCGCTTGTTGTATTGAGCCAGGCGGGAGGCTCCCGCAGCGATGCGCTCGAAGATGTCATTGACAAACGAGTTCATGATGCCCATGGCCTTGGAAGAGATGCCGGTGTCAGGGTGCACCTGCTTCATCACCTTGTAGATGTAAATGGCATAGCTTTCCTTCCTGCTCCTCTTGCGCTTCTTCCCGTCCTTCTTGGGCGGCTTGGAGAGCGCTTTCTTGGAGCCCTTCTTGGGCGCTGGGGCGGACTTGGCTGGCTCAGGCATGGTCTCCGGCTGACGTCCACGCTGTGAGGAGAGGGAGAAATGAGTAAAAACACTGCGCGCTTGTTCTTCTTCTTGCTGATAGATTTTTATCCATCAGCGGTGATTTTTTTGGATACCGAGGCTTGAGCCTCATTACTCCATCTTCTCGGGTTGAGTGTGTAGTCGTGGGTTTGTATTCTTCTTGGTCTGTGTGGTCTTGTCGCAGTAGGGCTGGTTTCACTGGGTCTTCGCAGTGATGGGCCGCGGGTAGCGGTCGAAGGGGTTTGCAGTGGTGGCAGTGAGTCTTCTGATCAGAGGGTTCGGGTTCTGATCCAGTTCTTGGCAGAAGTTCTTACTCAGCTTCACTAGATGTTCATCCAACATCTCGATGTCCAGGTCTCTGTGAAGGTCTGCTGTCCTTGTGAAGATTGGAGCTCCAGATGATATCCGCAGGGCCTTGTTCTGGACTATCTGAAGACTCTTCCGGTGTCGCTCATGGCAGGTCATCCATGCTGGTGAGGCATAAGTCAGGGTTGGTCTGATGATCGCCTTGTAGACGTTGATCTTTGTCCGGAGGGGCATGGACTTGCTCTTCAGGAGTGGGTACAGCGCTGCCATCTTTCCTGTTGCCTTCTGCTGAGTATTCTCGATGTGGCTTTCCCAGTTGAGTTTGCTGTCCAGGGTCACACCGAGGTAGCGGCTGCTGCTCTCCCATTTGATGGTCTCCCCGTTGAGGCTGATGTGTGGGTGCTCCTTGATCTTCTTTCTGGTGAACAGCGTTGCAGTTGTCTTGCTGGTGTTGAGTTCTATCCGCCAGTCGCTGTACCACTTTGCGATGGTATCCAATGAAGCTTGCAGGTTCTTCGCCACTTCCTTTTCGCTGAAAGACTGGGAGATTACTGCAACATCGTCTGCATACAGCGCCAGGTTCGTCTTGTGGAGATCTGTCGGGATGTCGTTGGTGAAGAGGTTGAACAGGAAGGGTCCGAGGTTCGATCCCTGTGGCACGCCTGCTCGGATGGGATGTGAAGAGGACATCTCAGACCGCATGGCGACATGGAAGGTGCGGCCTCCCAGGTAGCTTGCAATCGTCTTCACCAGGTAGTTCGGAAATCCCAGGCCAATCATCTTGTGCAGCAGTCCCTTGTGCCAGACTCGGTCGAATGCTTTGGCTACATCCAGGAAGACGATTCCTGTGGACTTCTTGATGTTGAATCCGTGGCTGATGGTGTCCACCACTCTCAGTAGCTGATGAGTCGTTGCATGCTCCTTTCGAAATCCAAACTGTTCCTTTGCTAGTAGATTTCTTTCGGAGGTGAAGTCGCTGAGTCGAGCGAGGAGGACCTTCTCCAGGAGCTTCGATAATCCAGAAAGCAGGCTGATGGGGCGGTAGTTTGCTGGATCCCTCAGTGGTTTGCCGGCCTTTGGAAAAACGATGACCCTTGCTTCTTTCCAGGAACTCGGGAAGTGCTGGAGCCTCATGCATGCATTGAAGATCTCTGTGAGATGTTCCATTGATGCCGGTGGGAGGTTCTTGATTGCCAGGTTGGTTATTCCGTCGCTCCCCGGTGCCTTGCCGTTCGCCAGCTTTTCTGCAAGTCCTGCTACCTCAGAGCTTGTGCACTCCTTGATATCTTCTGCTCCCAGCCTGGTTCCGTGATCTGTGAGGTACTTCTCAACGGCTTCCTCCACTCCGTCTGAGAGCCTACTTACCTTGTTCGGGGTGAACGAAGCCTCCAGTGTCTCGGCAAGGACCTCTGCCTTGATCTGTGCCCGCCCAGCTGTAATAAAAACACTGCGCCCCCGCCCCTCTCTTTTATAGGCTGCCTGTGCTTAATCAGCTGCTGCCAGTCCCCGCTTGCTATTGGCCCGTATGGTTCTGTCGCTCCTCCGTGTCTGTGTGCCCGGCACAGAGCTCTGATTGGTTGGCAGGAGTAGTCTCCCCCTCCAATGGATGTTCATGCAGAGCCTAGGTTTTGTCCAATGAGAGTGCTCCACCGTGTCTTTATATGCCCGCCCTCCCATGCTCGGGGCATTACTTCCTCTTTGAACAAGCGAGCGCCTATTTAACGCATCATGTCTGGACGAGGAAAGCAAGGAGGGAAGGCCCGTGCTAAGGCCAAGACTCGCTCCTCCCGGGCGGGCTTGCAGTTCCCAGTAGGCCGTGTGCACAGGCTGCTGCGGAAGGGGAGCTACGGCGAGCGTGTGGGAGCCGGAGCCCCCGTCTACATGGCTGCCGTGCTCGAGTACCTGACTGCTGAGATCCTCGAGCTGGCCGGCAATGCCGCCCGGGACAACAAGAAGACCCGCATCATCCCCAGACACCTGCAGCTCGCCATCCGCAACGACGAGGAGCTCAACAAGCTGCTGGGCAAAGTCACCATTGCCCAGGGTGGTGTCCTGCCCAACATCCAGGCCGTGCTGCTGCCTAAGAAGACCGAGGGCCACAAGGCAGGGGGCAAAGCCAGCAAGTAACAGCCCAAGTTACACACCCCCCAACAAAAAAAACACAAAGGCTCTTTTAAGAGCCACTCACACACTCAGACAAAGAGCTCAGTACCTTAACAGCAGCGCCGCCACTTTTCTACACTGCAACAGAATATGTGTTTGTGTCACAAAAAGAGGGGCTGCATCACGGGTTGCGCGAAACCCCTGTAGGATGATCGCATGCTCCCGATGCCCATGCAGCTTTCTGGGTGCATGGGCAAAGTAGGGGGGCACGCCGGACTGTGAGGCAGATGGAAAGGGTGGGAGTGAGTGCAAAGGGCTTAACTGGAGGAAGGGGAGGGAGGTGTGTGTGTGTGTGTGTGTGTGTGTATGTACACCCCCGCAACCCCCAGACCCGTTATACCATTTAAGGGGGTTGGGGGACACCACGGCTCCCCTTAAATGGTATAAAGAGGTACACCTGTACCGGCTCAAACCACAGCATTTTTGCTGCAATTCTTTTTACCCGATAGACCAAATAATGTCGCCATACATATAGTCGACGGGATACGGCACAGGCGACATTATTTATGGGGTAAATGGGAGCGGAGGTGTCCCCTGCAGGTTCCATGGGATAATAATGGCACCATTCTTGCATGGAGACATTTTTGCGGGGATATTATCACATGGAACTGTGCATTATTGGCAGGCTGACAACCCCCCTCCCCAACCCACCCTCCTGCTTCCCCGGCCAGTGCAGTGGGCCTGTGCAGCAGTGCCACTCAAGGAAGGTCCCGTGGCCCGAAGTACCAACAGCCCTGTTGTGTGGGCGCCCATTTGAATGTAAATGGGGGAATGCGCCAAAAGAAACCAAGCCCACTTTAGAATTCCACTTGATAACTCTTTGTTTCGGCTCAAACTGTACCTACATGAGAATACATACCCAATTACAGATGGGAAGCCCCCTCCATCCCTGTCCCCCAAATCTCTTTTCCCTTCTGGTAAGCTGACTCGGGCACTCATGTGAGAGCAAAGAGGTCCCAGATGCCCTCTTTTAACGGCAGAAGGTACTGCGGCCTAGGTGGAGATGGCCGGGAAAGGCGGGATTATGCTGATAACTCCCAGAAGTACCTAGCAGCAGACAAAGCGGGGGACAGGCACGCCCCCCTCTAGCCATCCCCATAAGCCCCTGAGCAGGCCTCGAGAACTCTTGGGCCGGCCGGTCCACTGTGTCCCAAGAAGCCGGGGGTCACAGCACACTGTGAGTTACAAGTGCCTGTAGGTCAGCCCTGTTTTCCTGCCTATAGAACCTGGCCGTTCGTGGCCAGCCAGCCAGCCCAGAGTGTGGTCTTTGCTCCTAGGGGCCAGCCAGCCTGGAGTGTGGTCTTTGCTCCACTCTCTGCTGGGCCCAGAGCGTGGTCTCCACTCTCTGCTGGCCCCTGAGACAGCCAGGAGGGTGGCATTCGTTCCACTCTCAGCTGGGCCCTGAGGCAGGGCAGGAGAGTGGTCTTTGCTCCACTGGTGGGCGGGCGGGCGGGCCAGCCAGCCCCAGCCCCCTTTTCTCTCCCTCCAGCCATCAGGTCTGTCGGGCCAACATCACACATGCCAACAATATCCATTCCAGTCTGGGGATGCAAGTGCAGTCCTGGTTTTAACTTTGCATTCTGAGGCTTGAAGTCCTGGCCTTCGCCCTCATAAATCCAGCAGGACACATCCCTGAGCGAGCGCAAGGTTATGTAACGAAGGTGCTGAATCTGCACCAGACAGGAGGGGTGGGGGCGCACCTACCAATTGAGCGGGATAGGCTGGGCAACATAGGATGGAGTGGATGGAATGGAAGGAAAGGATAGAGTGAGTGGAGTGGATAGCTCTCTATGTACCTCGGTATATCCTATTTATGCTATGTACCTGTATCCCCATGTTATCTGTATCACATGTTTACGCTATCCACCCTGTCGCTTTATATACGTAAGCCGTAATGAACGCCCCCCTGTCCTACTCTCGTGCTTGGTCGCAGGCGCTTTACTGATAACCACCATATCACACTCCTACGCTTACTCGAACACAGCTATACTATGACACATTCCGCCTAGCTGTTCTCATACTAACATGACCCCACAAACAACTCTTCATCCTAATAAGACTCAGCTAGCGGAGCACATACCGGCTAGCTTAAGCGTCTCCTCAGGCCTAACGCAGCCAGAACTCAGTCTGGGTGTCCACCCTCCAGACTGAACACATCCAACTGATTTCCGCAGCACCACACCTACCGCTAAGAAGCAGCTATCATGCAACAACCACACCAGCTGCACACGTATCCGGTGCGCCCACGCACCATACGACACTCTCTCTCTCTACTGACCTGCGGTTCCCGAGGGCGTTCAACCCGCCAGCGCTTTGAGGTCATACCAATGACACATAAGGCGCTATATAAATGCCAAGTATCATACCATAACATAACATAGGGAGGAGGTGAGCTGGGAGAGGCCAGATCTGTTTGATCCAATCATGTTTGACTAACGTATGTCTAGCTGTAGGGCTGTGACGCATTTGAACCAGTAAGCTTCCTGGGAACTGCAAAGACGTGAGGTTTGAAGCGCATCGGTTTCCAACTCCATGACCTTTGTATTAGCACTATGAAAATGATGTTCGCTGTGTGCCAGTTTGTCAGCTCCCATCAACCAGTTCTGTTTGATCTGTGCCCGCACAGCTGTAATAAACAGTGTTACTTATTGCCCAGTGTGCGTTCCTTTTTGGACTACTTGTGGTAACTATTCATTACAAGCTTTTGGAAGACCCCTGATATAGTTACGTCGACCGATCGGCCCGAGACTGGGGCGATCTCAGGCCGGTGATGCCGTTCGACATGACGCCGGCCCAGCGGCAGTCTGTAGTGTCCGGGCCTAACTAACGTGTGGCGAAAGCGGTTGTCATATCCGTGGGATGTTTGCATTTCAAGGATGACTGGGCTGTAGAAGGTTGCTATGCGTAGTTGGCCCTCCGACTGTGGGCAGCTGCACGCGCGCTTCTCCGATCGCTATGATTGGTATTGTTTATTTGTAAAGCGCCCATACACAAGGCAAGCGCTTCAAAGCGCGCAAGGAGGGAGGGGAGAAAAACAAAAGTCCTTGGGAGCCCTTGAATTTCTGAACGATACAAGTCTGCCCAGGCAGAGTAAGGGCATAGATAACAATTAACAGTGTAGACAACAGCCAATAGGCCAGACGACGATTCTGCAGTTTTTTCCAAGAGCATAGAGGCGTCACCATGCAGGAGGGGAGACAGGAGGCAAAGGAGGTTGTGTATCCGGCCTGCCCAAAGAATGGAGAGAGAGAGAGATGTTACCGGGGCATGCACAGAACTCTCAAGTTTCCAGCGGCCAATGCGCGAGAAGGCCATCCAGTCCGGTCTCCCCCCTCTCCTCCTCTGGAGTGTTGATTTTTCTTGCCAGTTTGAAATGCAGAAACACTACAAGTCCCAGAATTCCAAGCAAAAACAGGACGGGGTGGCCTTCCCGCACATAGCACCGGGAAAACGCTAGACTGTTGCTGCGGCTGGCGTCCAAGTCAATCCCCTCCCCCAGGGCCTGCCTGTGCCCTTTAGCCCCTGGGCTGTTTAGTGACTAGTTTACCCAGCCCGCCTTCGGGTTGCTTTCAATTGGTGTGCGTGCTGGTGTCGGAGTTGATGCGACGGCCTGTGCCTGTCAGCCGGAGCACAGCCAGCTCTTAACCCGACCGATGCATTCCCCTCGCGCCACGTTTTGATAGCGCCTTGATGCTGGACTCCAACTGCTTCTAAGCGCTGTGTGATAATGGTCGGTTCTCCGCCCTCCCCCAACCCGCACAGGCAGGCAAGACTGCCGACAAACGCTGCTGTACTTGCTCCCTGTCGACCCCCGGAGGGGGGAAGCCGGCCATGGCCCTGTGATTCTGAACTGCCCTAGCAGGATCAGCAGCGATGTCTGCTGCCCGTGCCTCGCTGGCAGAGCCGCCCGATATCGTCGGTCATGTACAATAAGCTGTGCCCCAGAGTTTTCCCACCCAGCGGATGTGTCCAGTGGGTGCATGACTCCCGCCACAGCGCATAGAAAACATTTGCCTACCCCGACGTGCCCATTTGAGATCACTGCCCTTATGTTTTCGGGGGCTGGAAAAAAGCAGGGCTAGCTGGGCAAAGCATGCGAGCTCTTGAGTGGAAGTGGTGAGCGGCTCTTAAAAGAGCCTTTGGGTTTTTTTCGTGTGCGGGGAGCTGTGCCGCAGAGGGCTGTGGCTGCCCTCTCACTTGGCGCTGGTGTACTTGGTGACGGCCTTGGTGCCCTCGGACACGGCATGCTTGGCCAGCTCACCAGGCAGCAGGAGTCGCACTGCGGTCTGGATCTCCCTGGAGGTGATGGTCCTGCGCTTGTTGTAGTGGGCCAGGCGGGAGGCTTCCCCGGCGATGCGCTCGAAGATGTCATTGACAAACGAGTTCATGATGCCCATGGCCTTGGAAGAGATGCCGGTGTCGGGGTGCACCTGCTTCATCACCTTGTAGATGTAAATGGCATAGCTCTCCTTCCTGCTCCTCTTGCGCTTCTTCCCGTCCTTCTTGGGCGGCTTGGAGAGCGCTTTCTTGGAGCCCTTCTTGGGCGCTGGAGCGGACTTGGCTGGCTCAGGCATGGTCTGCGGCTGGCTGTTCACTCTGTGAGGCGCGGGAGAAATGAGTAGCCACCGCCCCCGACCCCCTCTCTTTTATAGGCTGTCTGTGTTAAACAGCTGCTGCCAGCCCCTGCCCGCTATTGGCCCGTAACGGTTCTGTAGCTCCTGTGTGTCGGTGTGCCCAGCACGGAGTTCCGATTGGCTGGCAGCAGTGTCGTTCCCCCTCCAATGGATGTTCACGCGAGCCTAGGTTTCGTCCAATGAGAGAGCTCCCCCCGTGTCTTTATATGCCGGCCCTCTTGTGCTCGGGTCATTGCTTTCTCTTTGAACGTAGGACGAGCGAGCGCCTGCTTTTTTTTTTTTTACCTACCATGTCTGGACGCGGAAAGCAAGGAGGGAAGGCCCGCGCTAAGGCCAAGACTCGCTCCTCCCGGGCAGGCTTGCAGTTCCCAGTAGGCCGTGTGCATCGGCTGCTGCGGAAGGGGAGCTACGCTGAGCGGGTGGGTGCTGGAGCCCCCGTCTATCTGGCTGCCGTGCTCGAGTACCTGACTGCCGAGATCCTCGAGCTGGCCGGCAACGCCGCCCGGGACAACAAGAAGACCCGCATCATCCCCAGACACCTGCAGCTCGCCATCCGCAACGACGAGGAGCTCAACAAGCTGCTGGGCAAAGTCACAATTGCCCAGGGCGGTGTCCTGCCCAACATCCAGGCCGTGCTGCTGCCCAAGAAGACCGAGGGCCACAAGGCAGGGGGCAAAGCCAGCAAGTAACAGCCCAAGTTACACCCTCTTCAAAACAAAACCCAAAGGCTCTTTTCAGAGCCGCTCACACACTCTGTCAAAGAGCTCAGCAGCACTATACACTTGTGTCTAGGCGCGTTATAAAGGCCTTATCATATATCATATATCATAGCAGCACTTCTGAGTGCGCACCTTTAGTCTTTGCCCGACAAACCAAGCCATGCTAAAGCTTGGCAAATGCAGGGCGCTCTCCTACGCCTGTCGCAAAGCCTATTCCGCTCGCCTCCCCAACAGCCGTATGTGGCGTTTGCAAAAAGAAAGATGCCCTGCAACCCCGATGCAGTAACGCTTGGGTGAGCCGGCTAGGTCGCCCCCAGCCATGCTGTAAGAAGTTCATGTCTGGATTTCGGGAGTCGGGTAATTCCTGCCAGCCCGCCCCAGCCTCCGCCATTTTGTCTTTGCGGATAATCCCACGTGGCAAGGTGAAGGGGGGTTGGGGCAATTGGCGAGGGATAGGCTCCAACAGAGTAGGTGCCTGAGTGGGAGAAAAGAGAGGCTTCAGCGCGAATTGCTCGTAACCCATGTAGAATGAACGCCATCCTCCCGACGCCGATGCAACGTTCTGGGTGCATGGGCAAAGTAGGGCGCGAATGCGAGGCACAGTGGGAACGGGTGAGCGCACAAAGGAGTTCATTAAGGGGAGGGGAGGGCGGTGTGTGTGTGTGTGTGTGCGCGCGCGCACCCGCCCTCTCTCAGAAAGGCAGCGGCCTTTGTACACAAGAGCAGGCTTTTTCCTTTAGCCAGCCCTGAGAGAACAAAGGCCAGCCGGGGTAACGGCTGGAAAGCGCGGGCATTTTGAAATGCTGCGCTCCCGCCCACGCGAGTCCTGCGCACTGGAGCTGACGCCCGCCGCGCTCCCCATGGTCGGCCCTCTGTCCATATAAGCAGCCGATTCCCGTCAGCCGCCACACACAGTCTCAGTCAGCTCCCTTGTGACGAGAAGTAGAAGTGCAGCCGCCATGTCTGGACGAGGCAAAGGAGGGAAAGGTCTCGGCAAGGGAGGTGCCAAGAGGCACAGGAAAGTGCTCAGGGACAACATCCAGGGCATTACCAAGCCCGCCATCCGCCGTCTGGCCCGCCGTGGAGGAGTCAAGCGCATCTCCGGCCTCATCTACGAGGAGACCCGCGGTGTGCTCAAGGTCTTCCTGGAAAACGTGATCCGGGACGCCGTCACCTACACTGAGCACGCCAAGAGGAAGACGGTCACCGCCATGGATGTGGTGTATGCCCTCAAGCGCCAGGGACGCACTCTTTATGGATTCGGGGGTTGAGGAACACCTACCTACTGCAGCATCAGCGTGCAAACCCAAAGGCTCTTTTAAGAGCCGCCCACACCATCAATAACAGAGCTGCTCATTTGCACTCCGCTTTCTTGGAAGGCTGACAACAACCCCCACACCCGCCCAGGGCAGTGGCCCTGTGCGGCAGGGCCATTCGAGAATCCTTTTTTAGCACGCCGAACGCCCAATAGGTTTGCTGTGTGTGCGCGCGCCTATTTACATTAATGGCGCCTTCTGTGAGAATGGGGAAATGCGTCAGAAGAAATCGGGTCCCCTTTAGCATTCCACTTGACGGCCCTTTGTTTCGGCTCAGACCGTGCCCACATGAGAACACATGCCCGTTTATTTTATCGTTTGCTTGTTAGGCGCTTATACAGTAAGAAAATACAGTTTCAAACGCCCACAGGGCAAGGGAGGGAGCAGGAGTGGGAAATGCATTAAAAACACAATACATAAGAGCAGCGGGGGTGAGGGGGGAGTAAAACAGGACGAGCCTACTATGCCTTGTGAGCATTCAGAATGTGCAAGTGCGGCAAGGAAGAAGGAAGCAGAGGGTCAGTGCTGTGGAGTCTGAGCTCATGGGTGAGCCAGCGATGAAGTGCTAGGAATGTTGAGTGCTACACGGCCTGGAGACTTGAAGGGTGCGAGTGCAGATAGTCGGGAGCTGGGCCAAATGGGTGCTGGAGGTCAGGGCCCCGAGGATGCATAAGGGCCCACGGCACCTATCGCAGCAACTGTGGGATTAGCAGGGGAGAGAAGAAGCGAAGGCGGAGGTAAAGAGGAGAGGCTTAGGCTAAGTAGTGTGGGCACCCGGGCTCTCCCGCATACCCCTGTTTAGTAACAAACTCTACATACCATTCTTTGTGGAAAATAATTTTTGGCCGTAGGCATCAATTTCTTATTTACAAACATAATAAACATGACGATAACAGCAGGTGTGCTTTTGGGCACACCGTGTCCAAGGTGAGTGATGCCTCGTTTCCATGGCAAGTCTGTTCCTTTGCGTGCCTGCAAGCCGGACTTTCCGCCTCTATTTTGCGGGTTCCTTTCTTTCAGGCCAATTGGCATCCTCTCCTTAGACACGTGCCGCCGCCTACGACTTTGCCGGGTACCGAACGAACCTGCCACCCGGCGTTCCATGCCCTTTTTGTACCTCCTTTTTCTGGGTGGGAAAATGAAAAACACAGTCCTTCTCCTTCCTCTGACAGCTTTACCCGGGGTGGTTGTGCTTTCTTTTCGTTGTGCCTCTCCCTTCCTAGAGCCTCCTTCTATCCCCCCCTTCACCTTTGTTATTCCATTGGGGGCCGGGCCCTTCCCGGCGCCTGCTGTTTTCCTTCTCACCTTCCTGTGTTTTTGGCCATGTTGTTATGACGATTAACAGTGGATGCGCCTTGCAGCTGCCCTCCCAAGGCGTGAGCCTCTTCTCTGCCCCCACCCTGCGCCTAACCCCCCCACCCATGCCCTCTATCGTGCCTGCCCGGGGCCTGTGGACTAAGGAGCTTCCGGAATTTAAGAAGATCCTGCTCAAGGCGCAGAGGAAGGGAGCCAGCTGAGGAAAGCGAACAACCACCTGCCGTCTGTTTAGCAAAAGGCTTTACACACAGAGAGTTAGAGCCAGAGGAGCGTAGTGGTCTAGAGGGAGAGTATTTAGTCATTTTGTATTTACAAATGGGCATCTCCCCTCTTCCCTTCTGGTAACCTGACTCCACACTCATGTGGAAGCTAAGAGCACCCCCCCCCGCCCCCCCGATGCCCTCTTGTAACGACAGAAGGTACTGCGGCCTAGGTGGAGCTGGCTGGGGAAGGCGGGATTATGCTGATAACTCCCAGAAGAACCCAGCTGCAGAACAGGCGGGCGGCACAACACTCGGGGGGGACAGACACACCACTCTAGCCATCCCCATGAGGCTCTGAGCAGGCCTCCCTCGACAACTCTCGGGGTGCCCGGCACAGTGCACCGTTGCCCGAGAAGCCAGGGGTCAAAGCACACTCTGAGTAACAAGTGCCTGCAGGCCCGCCCTGTTTTCCTGCCTATAGAACCTGGCCGTTCGTGGCCGTTCGGGGCCTAGGGGCCAGCCCGGAGCGTGGTGCTTGTGCTTCACTCTCTGCTGGCCCCTGAGACAGCCAGGAGGGTGGCATTCGTTCCACTCTCAGCTGGGCCCTGAGGCAGGGCAGGAGAGTGGTCTTTGCTCCACTGGTGGGCGGGCGGGCCAGCCAGCCCCAGCCCCCTTTTCTCTCCCTCCAGCCATCAGGTCTGTCGGGCCAACATCACACATGCCAACAATATCCATTCCAGTCTGGGGATGCAAGTGCAGTCCTGGTTTTAACTTTGCATTCTGAGGCTTGAAGTCCTGGCCTTCGCCCTCATAAATCCAGCAGGACACATCCCTGAGCGAGCGCAAGGTTATGTAACGAAGGTGCTGAATCTGCACCAGACAGGAGGGGTGGGGGCGCACCTACCAATTGAGCGGGATAGGCTGGGCCACATAGGATGGAGTGGATGGAAAAAGTGGATGGAATGGAAGGAAAGGATAGAGTGAGTGGAGTGGATAGCTCTCTATATACCTCGGTATATCCTATTTATGCTATGTACCTGTATCCCCATGTTATCTGTATCACATGTTTACGCTATCCACCCTGTCGCTTTATAGGGATGTTTGCGTTTCGAGGATGGCTGTAGAAGGTTGCTATGCAGTAGTTGGTTGGCCCTCTGACTGGGGGCAGCTGCACGTGTGTTTCTCAGATCGCTATGATGGCAAAGGAGGTTGTGTATCCTGCCTGCCCAGAGAACATATGAGAGAGCCAGAGAGATGTAAGCAGTGCATGAGCGGAACGCTCAAGTTTCCAGTGGCCAATGCGTCAGAAGGCCATCCAGTCCTGCCTCAACCCCCCTCTGTATTTTGGGTCCTTTTGATTTTTCTTCCCCGTTTGAAATGCAGAAGCACTACAAGTCCCAGAATTCCAAGCAAAAACAGAACTGGGTGGCTTTCCCACTCGTGGACCCGGAAAACGCGAGAGCCTTGCCGTCGGGTGTCAGGTGGGGGAGTCAAGAGAAGGCGGTTGCTAGTTAGAACCGCTCTTAACTTTCCCCGCAACCACCTACCTCAATGGAGGCTCCTTTTATATCTTTTCCGGGGCGCTGGCCGCTTTCTTTTCTGTACTTGCTTGCCAGGCTGGGTGCTTCAAAAACATGTCCTCTGAAGTGGCCCCACGCCGCCACTTGTCGTGCCATACAAAATGACCAACTAAATAAAAATGAATAAATCCCCCCTCCATCCCAGAGAGAGAGAGAGAGACAGACAGAGCACACAGACACTGTCAATCAAAAGAGGAATCTGTGAATAACTGGCAAGCCTCAGATTGGCTGTCCAATCATAGCCCTCCTGGTATGTGCGTGCCTGCGTGCGCGTGTCGATGCTTGCCAGCCTTTCAACAGGCCGACGTTCTGCCTCGGGCTCGTCACTGAGAGTGGCAGGCTTTTTCAAACCTGTTTCCTGCTATTGTCCCAGCCAATCGGAGCGTAGTTGGGTCTTCATCCGTCACAGACCATTGTACGTTGTCAGTAGAGAGGAAGCAAGTCGCGCAAGGTTGCCATGGCCCGTACGAAGCAGACTGCCCCAAGTCCACCGGAGGCAAGGCCACCAAAGCTGCCCGCAAGAGCGCCCCTGCGACTGGTGGGGTCAAGAAACCCCACCGCTATAGGCCGGGCACCGTGGCCCTCAGAGAGATCCGGCGCTACCAGAAATCTACTGAGCTGCTCATCCGGAAACTGCCCTTCCAGCGCCTGGTGCGGGAGATCGCACAGGATTTCAAGACCGACCTGCGCTTCCAGAGCTCAGCAGTCATGGCCCTGCAGGAGGCCAGCGAGGCCTACTTGGTGGGGCTCTTTGAGGACACCAACCTCTGCGCCATCCACGCCAAGCGAGTGACCATTATGCCCAAGGACATCCAGCTGGCCCGCCGCATCCGGGGCGAGAGGGCCTGAGGGGCACCGGCAGCAAGACCCCACCACCACACAGGCTCTTTTAAGAGCCGACACGTTGTCACACACAAGAGCTGCTCAACTCTGCCTCTCGAGGCGCCTCTCTTCACTGCACAGGCGGCTAGGCCGTCTCTCAAACCCAAGGCAAACATGCAAACGCTCCTACCTGTCTTGGCAACACCCCCTCCCCAAAAAATGCCCATCTGGGCAGCTTTGGCGACCAGTTATTTGTGCGCTTGTGGCGGTCGGATTTGATGTGATGGCTTGTACCTTTTAGCGGGAGCACAGCCAGCTCGTAACCCGAGCCCTCCACTCCCCCCTCAGAGCGATCTCTGAACTCGAAGCCCCCCACCCCACATCACGTTTCTATAAGGCCTGCCTTGAGGCTGGATTCCAACCGCTTCTAAGCGCTGTGTGCTAATGGTCGGTTTTCCGCCCGCCGCCCCCCTCCTCACAGCCAGACCGAATGGTGAAGTACCTGCTCCCTGTCAGGCTCGGGGACAGAGGGGTGTGCTGCGAGCGCTTCCCTGGCAGTGCTGCCTTACATAGCCTGTCCTGTACATTAAGCCGAGCTCCCAGAGCTTTCCCTCCCAGCCCAGCAAATGTGTCAAGTAGGGTGCGTGACTCCTGCCACAGCGCAGAGAAATAATTTGCTTACGCCGCCCCCGAGACCGTAGTCCTTATTTGATATCATTGGCCTTATGTTTTCCGGGGATGGAATAAAGCAGGGCCAGCTAGGCAAAGCATGTGAGCTCTTGAGTGGAGGTGGTGAGCGGCTCTTAAAAGAGCCTTTGGGTTTTTTTGGTGGTGCTGGGAACTGTGGTCTCACTTGGCGCTGGTGTACTTGGTGACGGCTTTGGTGCCCTCGGACACAGCGTGCTTGGCCAGCTCGCCTGGCAGCAGGAGTCGCACTCCGGTCTGAATCTCCCTGGAGGTGAGGGTCCTGCGCTTGTTGTATTGAGCCAGGCGGGAGGCTTCCGCAGCGATGCGCTCGAAGATGTCATTGACAAACGAGTTCATGATGCCCATGGCCTTGGAAGAGATGCCGGTGTCAGGGTGCACCTGCTTCATCACCTTGTAGATGTAAATGGCATAGCTTTCCTTCCTGCTCCTCTTGCGCTTCTTCCCGTCCTTCTTGGGCGGCTTGGAGAGCGCTTTCTTGGAGCCCTTCTTGGGCGCTGGGGCAGACTTGGCTGGCTCAGGCATGGTCTCCGGCTGACGTCCACGCTGTGAGGAGAGGGAGAAATGAGTAAAAACACTGCGCGCTTGTTCTTCTTCTTGCTGATAGATTTTTATCCATCAGCGGTGATTTTTTTGGATACCGAGGCTTGAGCCTCATTACTCCATCTTCTCGGGTTGAGTGTGTAGTCGTGGGTTTGTATTCTTCTTGGTCTGTGTGGTCTTGTCGCAGTAGGGCTGGTTTCACTGGGTCTTCGCAGTGATGGGCCGCGGGTAGCGGTCGAAGGGGTTTGCAGTGGTGGCAGTGAGTCTTCTGATCAGAGGGTTCGGGTTCTGATCCAGTTCTTGGCAGAAGTTCTTACTCAGCTTCGCTAGATGTTCATCCAACATCTCGATGTCCAGGTCTCTGTGAAGGTCTGCTGTCCTTGTGAAGATTGGAGCTCCAGATGATATCCGCAGGGCCTTGTTCTGGACTATCTGAAGACTCTTCCGGTGTCGCTCATGGCAGGTCATCCATGCTGGTGAGGCATAAGTCAGGGTTGGTCTGATGATCGCCTTGTAGACGTTGATCTTTGTCCGGAGGGGCATGGACTTGCTCTTCAGGAGTGGGTACAGCGCTGCCATCTTTCCTGTTGCCTTCTGCTGAGTATTCTCGATGTGGCTTTCCCAGTTGAGTTTGCTGTCCAGGGTCACACCGAGGTAGCGGCTGCTGCTCTCCCATTTGATGGTCTCCCCGTTGAGGCTGATGTGTGGGTGCTCCTTGATCTTCTTTCTGGTGAACAGCGTTGCAGTTGTCTTGCTGGTGTTGAGTTCTATCCGCCAGTCGCTGTACCACTTTGCGATGGTATCCAATGAAGCTTGCAGGTTCTTCGCCACTTCCTTTTCGCTGAAAGACTGGGAGATTACTGCAACATCGTCTGCATACAGCGCCAGGTTCGTCTTGTGGAGATCTGTCGGGATGTCGTTGGTGAAGAGGTTGAACAGGAAGGGTCCGAGGTTCGATCCCTGTGGCACGCCTGCTCGGATGGGATGTGAAGAGGACATCTCAGACCGCATGGCGACATGGAAGGTGCGGCCTCCCAGGTAGCTTGCAATCGTCTTCACCAGGTAGTTCGGAAATCCCAGGCCAATCATCTTGTGCAGCAGTCCCTTGTGCCAGACTCGGTCGAATGCTTTGGCTACATCCAGGAAGACGATTCCTGTGGACTTCTTGATGTTGAATCCGTGGCTGATGGTGTCCACCACTCTCAGTAGCTGATGAGTCGTTGCATGCTCCTTTCGAAATCCAAACTGTTCCTTTGCTAGTAGATTTCTTTCGGAGGTGAAGTCGCTGAGTCGAGCGAGGAGGACCTTCTCCAGGAGCTTCGATAATCCAGAAAGCAGGCTGATGGGGCGGTAGTTTGCTGGATCCCTCAGTGGTTTGCCGGCCTTTGGAAAAACGATGACCCTTGCTTCTTTCCAGGAACTCGGGAAGTGCTGGAGCCTCATGCATGCATTGAAGATCTCTGTGAGATGTTCCATTGATGCCGGTGGGAGGTTCTTGATTGCCAGGTTGGTTATTCCGTCGCTCCCCGGTGCCTTGCCGTTCGCCAGCTTTTCTGCAAGTCCTGCTACCTCAGAGCTTGTGCACTCCTTGATATCTTCTGCTCCCAGCCTGGTTCCGTGATCTGTGAGGTACTTCTCAACGGCTTCCTCCACTCCGTCTGAGAGCCTACTTACCTTGTTCGGGGTGAACGAAGCCTCCAGTGTCTCGGCAAGGACCTCTGCCTTGATCTGTGCCCGCCCAGCTGTAATAAAAACACTGCGCCCCCGCCCCTCTCTTTTATAGGCTGCCTGTGCTTAATCAGCTGCTGCCAGTCCCCGCTTGCTATTGGCCCGTATGGTTCTGTCGCTCCTCCGTGTCTGTGTGCCCGGCACAGAGCTCTGATTGGTTGGCAGGAGTAGTCTCCCCCTCCAATGGATGTTCATGCAGAGCCTAGGTTTTGTCCAATGAGAGTGCTCCACCGTGTCTTTATATGCCCGCCCTCCCATGCTCGGGGCATTACTTCCTCTTTGAACAAGCGAGCGCCTATTTAACGCATCATGTCTGGACGAGGAAAGCAAGGAGGGAAGGCCCGTGCTAAGGCCAAGACTCGCTCCTCCCGGGCGGGCTTGCAGTTCCCAGTAGGCCGTGTGCACAGGCTGCTGCGGAAGGGGAGCTACGGCGAGCGTGTGGGAGCCGGAGCCCCCGTCTACATGGCTGCCGTGCTCGAGTACCTGACTGCTGAGATCCTCGAGCTGGCCGGCAATGCCGCCCGGGACAACAAGAAGACCCGCATCATCCCCAGACACCTGCAGCTCGCCATCCGCAACGACGAGGAGCTCAACAAGCTGCTGGGCAAAGTCACCATTGCCCAGGGTGGTGTCCTGCCCAACATCCAGGCCGTGCTGCTGCCTAAGAAGACCGAGGGCCACAAGGCAGGGGGCAAAGCCAGCAAGTAACAGCCCAAGTTACACACCCCCCAACAAAAAAAACACAAAGGCTCTTTTAAGAGCCACTCACACACTCAGACAAAGAGCTCAGTACCTTAACAGCAGCGCCGCCACTTTTCTACACTGCAACAGAGTATGTGTTTGTGTCACAAAAAGAGGGGCTGCATCACGGGTTGCGCGAAACCCCTGTAGGATGATCGCATGCTCCCGATGCCCATGCAGCTTTCTGGGTGCATGGGCAAAGTAGGGGGGCACGCCGGACTGTAAGGCAGATGGAAAGGGTGGGAGTGAGTGCAAAGGGCTTAACTGGAGGAAGGGGAGGGAGGTGTGTGTGTGTGTGTGTGTGTGTGTGTATGTACACCCCCGCAACCCCCAGACCCGTTATACCATTTAAGGGGGTTGGGGGACACCACGGCTCCCCTTAAATGGTATAAAGAGGTACACCTGTACCGGCTCAAACCACAGCATTTTTGCTGCAATTCTTTTTACCCGATAGACCAAATAATGTCGCCATACATATAGTCGACGGGATACGGCACAGGCGACATTATTTATGGGGTAAATGGGAGCGGAGGTGTCCCCTGCAGGTTCCATGGGATAATAATGGCACCATTCTTGCATGGAGACATTTTTGCGGGGATATTATCACATGGAACTGTGCATTATTGGCAGGCTGACAACCCCCCTCCCCAACCCACCCTCCTGCTTCCCCGGCCAGTGCAGTGGGCCTGTGCAGCAGTGCCACTCAAGGAAGGTCCCGTGGCCCGAAGTACCAACAGCCCTGTTGTGTGGGCGCCCATTTGAATGTAAATGGGGGAATGCGCCAAAAGAAACCAAGCCCACTTTAGAATTCCACTTGATAACTCTTTGTTTCGGCTCAAACTGTACCTACATGAGAATACATACCCAATTACAGATGGGAAGCCCCCTCCATCCCTGTCCCCCAAATCTCTTTTCCCTTCTGGTAAGCTGACTCGGGCACTCATGTGAGAGCAAAGAGGTCCCAGATGCCCTCTTTTAACGGCAGAAGGTACTGCGGCCTAGGTGGAGATGGCCGGGAAAGGCAGGATTATGCTGATAACTCCCAGAAGTACCTAGCAGCAGACAAAGCGGGGGACAGGCACGCCCCCCTCTAGCCATCCCCATAAGCCCCTGAGCAGGCCTCGAGAACTCTTGGGCCGGCCGGTCCACTGTGTCCCAAGAAGCCGGGGGTCACAGCACACTGTGAGTTACAAGTGCCTGTAGGTCAGCCCTGTTTTCCTGCCTATAGAACCTGGCCGTTCGTGGCCAGCCAGCCAGCCCAGAGTGTGGTCTTTGCTCCTAGGGGCCAGCCAGCCTGGAGTGTGGTCTTTGCTCCACTCTCTGCTGGGCCCAGAGCGTGGTCTCCACTCTCTGCTGGCCCCTGAGACAGCCAGGAGGGTGGCATTCGTTCCACTCTCAGCTGGGCCCTGAGGCAGGGCAGGAGAGTGGTCTTTGCTCCACTGGTGGGCGGGCGGGCGGGCCAGCCAGCCCCAGCCCCCTTTTCTCTCCCTCCAGCCATCAGGTCTGTCGGGCCAACATCACACATGCCAACAATATCCATTAAAGTCTGGGGATGCAAGTGCAGTCCTGGTTTTAACTTTGCATTCTGAGGCTTGAAGTCCTGGCCTTCGCCCTCATAAATCCAGCAGGACACATCCCTGAGCGAGCGCAAGGTTATGTAACGAAGGTGCTGAATCTGCACCAGACAGGAGGGGTGGGGGCGCACCTACCAATTGAGCGGGATAGGCTGGGCCACATAGGATGGAGTGGATGGAAAAAGTGGATGGAATGGAAGGAAAGGATAGAGTGAGTGGAGTGGATAGCTCTCTATATACCTCGGTATATCCTATTTATGCTATGTACCTGTATCCCCATGTTATCTGTATCACATGTTTACGCTATCCACCCTGTCGCTTTATAGGGATGTTTGCGTTTCGAGGATGGCTGTAGAAGGTTGCTATGCAGTAGTTGGTTGGCCCTCTGACTGGGGGCAGCTGCACGTGTGTTTCTCAGATCGCTATGATGGCAAAGGAGGTTGTGTATCCTGCCTGCCCAGAGAACATATGAGAGAGCCAGAGAGATGTAAGCAGTGCATGAGCGGAACGCTCAAGTTTCCAGTGGCCAATGCGTCAGAAGGCCATCCAGTCCTGCCTCAACCCCCCTCTGTATTTTGGGTCCTTTTGATTTTTCTTCCCCGTTTGAAATGCAGAAGCACTACAAGTCCCAGAATTCCAAGCAAAAACAGAACTGGGTGGCTTTCCCACTCGTGGACCCGGAAAACGCGAGAGCCTTGCCGTCGGGTGTCAGGTGGGGGAGTCAAGAGAAGGCGGTTGCTAGTTAGAACCGCTCTTAACTTTCCCCGCAACCACCTACCTCAATGGAGGCTCCTTTTATATCTTTTCCGGGGCGCTGGCCGCTTTCTTTTCTGTACTTGCTTGCCAGGCTGGGTGCTTCAAAAACATGTCCTCTGAAGTGGCCCCACGCCGCCACTTGTCGTGCCATACAAAATGACCAACTAAATAAAAATGAATAAATCCCCCCTCCATCCCAGAGAGAGAGAGAGAGACAGACAGAGCACACAGACACTGTCAATCAAAAGAGGAATCTGTGAATAACTGGCAAGCCTCAGATTGGCTGTCCAATCATAGCCCTCCTGGTATGTGCGTGCCTGCGTGCGCGTGTCGATGCTTGCCAGCCTTTCAACAGGCCGACGTTCTGCCTCGGGCTCGTCACTGAGAGTGGCAGGCTTTTTCAAACCTGTTTCCTGCTATTGTCCCAGCCAATCGGAGCGTAGTTGGGTCTTCATCCGTCACAGACCATTGTACGTTGTCAGTAGAGAGGAAGCAAGTCGCGCAAGGTTGCCATGGCCCGTACGAAGCAGACTGCCCCAAGTCCACCGGAGGCAAGGCCACCAAAGCTGCCCGCAAGAGCGCCCCTGCGACTGGTGGGGTCAAGAAACCCCACCGCTATCGGCCGGGCACCGTGGCCCTCAGAGAGATCCGGCGCTACCAGAAATCTACTGAGCTGCTCATCCGGAAACTGCCCTTCCAGCGCCTGGTGCGGGAGATCGCACAGGATTTCAAGACCGACCTGCGCTTCCAGAGCTCAGCAGTCATGGCCCTGCAGGAGGCCAGCGAGGCCTACTTGGTGGGGCTCTTTGAGGACACCAACCTCTGCGCCATCCACGCCAAGCGAGTGACCATTATGCCCAAGGACATCCAGCTGGCCCGCCGCATCCGGGGCGAGAGGGCCTGAGGGGCACCGGCAGCAAGACCCCACCACCACACAGGCTCTTTTAGGAGCCGACACGTTGTCACACACAAGAGCTGCTCAACTCTGCCTCTCGAGGCGCCTCTCTTCACTGCACAGGCGGCTAGGCCGTCTCTCAAACCCAAGGCAAACATGCAAACGCTCCTACCTGTCTTGGCAACACCCCCTCCCCAAAAAATGCCCATCTGGGCAGCTTTGGCGACCAGTTATTTGTGCGCTTGTGGCGGTCGGATTTGATGTGATGGCTTGTACCTTTTAGCGGGAGCACAGCCAGCTCGTAACCCGAGCCCTCCACTCCCCCCTCAGAGCGATCTCTGAACTCGAAGCCCCCCACCCCACATCACGTTTCTATAAGGCCTGCCTTGAGGCTGGATTCCAACCGCTTCTAAGCGCTGTGTGCTAATGGTCGGTTTTCCGCCCGCCGCCCCCCTCCTCACAGCCAGACCGAATGGTGAAGTACCTGCTCCCTGTCAGGCTCGGGGACAGAGGGGTGTGCTGCGAGCGCTTCCCTGGCAGTGCTGCCTTACATAGCCTGTCCTGTACATTAAGCCGAGCTCCCAGAGCTTTCCCTCCCAGCCCAGCAAATGTGTCAAGTAGGGTGCGTGACTCCTGCCACAGCGCAGAGAAATAATTTGCTTACGCCGCCCCCGAGACCGTAGTCCTTATTTGATATCATTGGCCTTATGTTTTCCGGGGATGGAATAAAGCAGGGCCAGCTAGGCAAAGCATGTGAGCTCTTGAGTGGAGGTGGTGAGCGGCTCTTAAAAGAGCCTTTGGGTTTTTTTGGTGGTGCTGGGAACTGTGGTCTCACTTGGCGCTGGTGTACTTGGTGACGGCTTTGGTGCCCTCGGACACAGCGTGCTTGGCCAGCTCGCCTGGCAGCAGGAGTCGCACTCCGGTCTGAATCTCCCTGGAGGTGAGGGTCCTGCGCTTGTTGTATTGAGCCAGGCGGGAGGCTCCCGCAGCGATGCGCTCGAAGATGTCATTGACAAACGAGTTCATGATGCCCATGGCCTTGGAAGAGATGCCGGTGTCAGGGTGCACCTGCTTCATCACCTTGTAGATGTAAATGGCATAGCTTTCCTTCCTGCTCCTCTTGCGCTTCTTCCCGTCCTTCTTGGGCGGCTTGGAGAGCGCTTTCTTGGAGCCCTTCTTGGGCGCTGGGGCGGACTTGGCTGGCTCAGGCATGGTCTCCGGCTGACGTCCACGCTGTGAGGAGAGGGAGAAATGAGTAAAAACACTGCGCGCTTGTTCTTCTTCTTGCTGATAGATTTTTATCCATCAGCGGTGATTTTTTTGGATACCGAGGCTTGAGCCTCATTACTCCATCTTCTCGGGTTGAGTGTGTAGTCGTGGGTTTGTATTCTTCTTGGTCTGTGTGGTCTTGTCGCAGTAGGGCTGGTTTCACTGGGTCTTCGCAGTGATGGGCCGCGGGTAGCGGTCGAAGGGGTTTGCAGTGGTGGCAGTGAGTCTTCTGATCAGAGGGTTCGGGTTCTGATCCAGTTCTTGGCAGAAGTTCTTACTCAGCTTCGCTAGATGTTCATCCAACATCTCGATGTCCTGGTCTCTGTGAAGGTCTGCTGTCCTTGTGAAGATTGGAGCTCCAGATGATATCCGCAGGGCCTTGTTCTGGACTATCTGAAGACTCTTCCGGTGTCGCTCATGGCAGGTCATCCATGCTGGTGAGGCATAAGTCAGGGTTGGTCTGATGATCGCCTTGTAGACGTTGATCTTTGTCCGGAGGGGCATGGACTTGCTCTTCAGGAGTGGGTACAGCGCTGCCATCTTTCCTGTTGCCTTCTGCTGAGTATTCTCGATGTGGCTTTCCCAGTTGAGTTTGCTGTCCAGGGTCACACCGAGGTAGCGGCTGCTGCTCTCCCATTTGATGGTCTCCCCGTTGAGGCTGATGTGTGGGTGCTCCTTGATCTTCTTTCTGGTGAACAGCGTTGCAGTTGTCTTGCTGGTGTTGAGTTCTATCCGCCAGTCGCTGTACCACTTTGCGATGGTATCCAATGAAGCTTGCAGGTTCTTCGCCACTTCCTTTTCGCTGAAAGACTGGGAGATTACTGCAACATCGTCTGCATACAGCGCCAGGTTCGTCTTGTGGAGATCTGTCGGGATGTCGTTGGTGAAGAGGTTGAACAGGAAGGGTCCGAGGTTCGATCCCTGTGGCACGCCTGCTCGGATGGGATGTGAAGAGGACATCTCAGACCGCATGGCGACATGGAAGGTGCGGCCTCCCAGGTAGCTTGCAATCGTCTTCACCAGGTAGTTCGGAAATCCCAGGCCAATCATCTTGTGCAGCAGTCCCTTGTGCCAGACTCGGTCGAATGCTTTGGCTACATCCAGGAAGACGATTCCTGTGGACTTCTTGATGTTGAATCCGTGGCTGATGGTGTCCACCACTCTCAGTAGCTGATGAGTCGTTGCATGCTCCTTTCGAAATCCAAACTGTTCCTTTGCTAGTAGATTTCTTTCGGAGGTGAAGTCGCTGAGTCGAGCGAGGAGGACCTTCTCCAGGAGCTTCGATAATCCAGAAAGCAGGCTGATGGGGCGGTAGTTTGCTGGATCCCTCAGTGGTTTGCCGGCCTTTGGAAAAACGATGACCCTTGCTTCTTTCCAGGAACTCGGGAAGTGCTGGAGCCTCATGCATGCATTGAAGATCTCTGTGAGATGTTCCATTGATGCCGGTGGGAGGTTCTTGATTGCCAGGTTGGTTATTCCGTCGCTCCCCGGTGCCTTGCCGTTCGCCAGCTTTTCTGCAAGTCCTGCTACCTCAGAGCTTGTGCACTCCTTGATATCTTCTGCTCCCAGCCTGGTTCCGTGATCTGTGAGGTACTTCTCAACGGCTTCCTCCACTCCGTCTGAGAGCCTACTTACCTTGTTCGGGGTGAACGAAGCCTCCAGTGTCTCGGCAAGGACCTCTGCCTTGATCTGTGCCCGCCCAGCTGTAATAAAAACACTGCGCCCCCGCCCCTCTCTTTTATAGGCTGCCTGTGCTTAATCAGCTGCTGCCAGTCCCCGCTTGCTATTGGCCCGTATGGTTCTGTCGCTCCTCCGTGTCTGTGTGCCCGGCACAGAGCTCTGATTGGTTGGCAGGAGTAGTCTCCCCCTCCAATGGATGTTCATGCAGAGCCTAGGTTTTGTCCAATGAGAGTGCTCCACCGTGTCTTTATATGCCCGCCCTCCCATGCTCGGGGCATTACTTCCTCTTTGAACAAGCGAGCGCCTATTTAACGCATCATGTCTGGACGAGGAAAGCAAGGAGGGAAGGCCCGTGCTAAGGCCAAGACTCGCTCCTCCCGGGCGGGCTTGCAGTTCCCAGTAGGCCGTGTGCACAGGCTGCTGCGGAAGGGGAGCTACGGCGAGCGTGTGGGAGCCGGAGCCCCCGTCTACATGGCTGCCGTGCTCGAGTACCTGACTGCTGAGATCCTCGAGCTGGCCGGCAATGCCGCCCGGGACAACAAGAAGACCCGCATCATCCCCAGACACCTGCAGCTCGCCATCCGCAACGACGAGGAGCTCAACAAGCTGCTGGGCAAAGTCACCATTGCCCAGGGTGGTGTCCTGCCCAACATCCAGGCCGTGCTGCTGCCTAAGAAGACCGAGGGCCACAAGGCAGGGGGCAAAGCCAGCAAGTAACAGCCCAAGTTACACACCCCCCAACAAAAAAAACACAAAGGCTCTTTTAAGAGCCACTCACACACTCAGACAAAGAGCTCAGTACCTTAACAGCAGCGCCGCCACTTTTCTACACTGCAACAGAATATGTGTTTGTGTCACAAAAAGAGGGGCTGCATCACGGGTTGCGCGAAACCCCTGTAGGATGATCGCATGCTCCCGATGCCCATGCAGCTTTCTGGGTGCATGGGCAAAGTAGGGGGGCACGCCGGACTGTGAGGCAGATGGAAAGGGTGGGAGTGAGTGCAAAGGGCTTAACTGGAGGAAGGGGAGGGAGGTGTGTGTGTGTGTGTGTGTGTGTGTGTGTGTGTGTGTATGTACACCCCCGCAACCCCCAGACCCGTTATACCATTTAAGGGGGTTGGGGGACACCACGGCTCCCCTTAAATGGTATAAAGAGGTACACCTGTACCGGCTCAAACCACAGCATTTTTGCTGCAATTCTTTTTACCCGATAGACCAAATAATGTCGCCATACATATAGTCGACGGGATACGGCACAGGCGACATTATTTATGGGGTAAATGGGAGCGGAGGTGTCCCCTGCAGGTTCCATGGGATAATAATGGCACCATTCTTGCATGGAGACATTTTTGCGGGGATATTATCACATGGAACTGTGCATTATTGGCAGGCTGACAACCCCCCTCCCCAACCCACCCTCCTGCTTCCCCGGCCAGTGCAGTGGGCCTGTGCAGCAGTGCCACTCAAGGAAGGTCCCGTGGCCCGAAGTACCAACAGCCCTGTTGTGTGGGCGCCCATTTGAATGTAAATGGGGGAATGCGCCAAAAGAAACCAAGCCCACTTTAGAATTCCACTTGATAACTCTTTGTTTCGGCTCAAACTGTACCTACATGAGAATACATACCCAATTACAGATGGGAAGCCCCCTCCATCCCTGTCCCCCAAATCTCTTTTCCCTTCTGGTAAGCTGACTCGGGCACTCATGTGAGAGCAAAGAGGTCCCAGATGCCCTCTTTTAACGGCAGAAGGTACTGCGGCCTAGGTGGAGATGGCCGGGAAAGGCGGGATTATGCTGATAACTCCCAGAAGTACCTAGCAGCAGACAAAGCGGGGGACAGGCACGCCCCCCTCTAGCCATCCCCATAAGCCCCTGAGCAGGCCTCGAGAACTCTTGGGCCGGCCGGTCCACTGTGTCCCAAGAAGCCGGGGGTCACAGCACACTGTGAGTTACAAGTGCCTGTAGGTCAGCCCTGTTTTCCTGCCTATAGAACCTGGCCGTTCGTGGCCAGCCAGCCAGCCCAGAGTGTGGTCTTTGCTCCTAGGGGCCAGCCAGCCTGGAGTGTGGTCTTTGCTCCACTCTCTGCTGGGCCCAGAGCGTGGTCTCCACTCTCTGCTGGCCCCTGAGACAGCCAGGAGGGTGGCATTCGTTCCACTCTCAGCTGGGCCCTGAGGCAGGGCAGGAGAGTGGTCTTTGCTCCACTGGTGGGCGGGCGGGCGGGCCAGCCAGCCCCAGCCCCCTTTTCTCTCCCTCCAGCCATCAGGTCTGTCGGGCCAACATCACACATGCCAACAATATCCATTCCAGTCTGGGGATGCAAGTGCAGTCCTGGTTTTAACTTTGCATTCTGAGGCTTGAAGTCCTGGCCTTCGCCCTCATAAATCCAGCAGGACACATCCCTGAGCGAGCGCAAGGTTATGTAACGAAGGTGCTGAATCTGCACCAGACAGGAGGGGTGGGGGCGCACCTACCAATTGAGCGGGATAGGCTGGGCAACATAGGATGGAGTGGATGGAATGGAAGGAAAGGATAGAGTGAGTGGAGTGGATAGCTCTCTATGTACCTCGGTATATCCTATTTATGCTATGTACCTGTATCCCCATGTTATCTGTATCACATGTTTACGCTATCCACCCTGTCGCTTTATATACGTAAGCCGTAATGAACGCCCCCCTGTCCTACTCTCGTGCTTGGTCGCAGGCGCTTTACTGATAACCACCATATCACACTCCTACGCTTACTCGAACACAGCTATACTATGACACATTCCGCCTAGCTGTTCTCATACTAACATGACCCCACAAACAACTCTTCATCCTAATAAGACTCAGCTAGCGGAGCACATACCGGCTAGCTTAAGCGTCTCCTCAGGCCTAACGCAGCCAGAACTCAGTCTGGGTGTCCACCCTCCAGACTGAACACATCCAACTGATTTCCGCAGCACCACACCTACCGCTAAGAAGCAGCTATCATGCAACAACCACACCAGCTGCACACGTATCCGGTGCGCCCACGCACCATACGACACTCTCTCTCTCTACTGACCTGCGGTTCCCGAGGGCGTTCAACCCGCCAGCGCTTTGAGGTCATACCAATGACACATAAGGCGCTATATAAATGCCAAGTATCATACCATAACATAACATAGGGAGGAGGTGAGCTGGGAGAGGCCAGATCTGTTTGATCCAATCATGTTTGACTAACGTATGTCTAGCTGTAGGGCTGTGACGCATTTGAACCAGTAAGCTTCCTGGGAACTGCAAAGACGTGAGGTTTGAAGCGCATCGGTTTCCAACTCCATGACCTTTGTATTAGCACTATGAAAATGATGTTCGCTGTGTGCCAGTTTGTCAGCTCCCATCAACCAGTTCTGTTTGATCTGTGCCCGCACAGCTGTAATAAACAGTGTTACTTATTGCCCAGTGTGCGTTCCTTTTTGGACTACTTGTGGTAACTATTCATTACAAGCTTTTGGAAGACCCCTGATATAGTTACGTCGACCGATCGGCCCGAGACTGGGGCGATCTCAGGCCGGTGATGCCGTTCGACATGACGCCGGCCCAGCGGCAGTCTGTAGTGTCCGGGCCTAACTAACGTGTGGCGAAAGCGGTTGTCATATCCGTGGGATGTTTGCATTTCAAGGATGACTGGGCTGTAGAAGGTTGCTATGCGTAGTTGGCCCTCCGACTGTGGGCAGCTGCACGCGCGCTTCTCCGATCGCTATGATTGGTATTGTTTATTTGTAAAGCGCCCATACACAAGGCAAGCGCTTCAAAGCGCGCAAGGAGGGAGGGGAGAAAAACAAAAGTCCTTGGGAGCCCTTGAATTTCTGAACGATACAAGTCTGCCCAGGCAGAGTAAGGGCATAGATAACAATTAACAGTGTAGACAACAGCCAATAGGCCAGACGACGATTCTGCAGTTTTTTCCAAGAGCATAGAGGCGTCACCATGCAGGAGGGGAGACAGGAGGCAAAGGAGGTTGTGTATCCGGCCTGCCCAAAGAATGGAGAGAGAGAGAGATGTTACCGGGGCATGCACAGAACTCTCAAGTTTCCAGCGGCCAATGCGCGAGAAGGCCATCCAGTCCGGTCTCCCCCCTCTCCTCCTCTGGAGTGTTGATTTTTCTTGCCAGTTTGAAATGCAGAAACACTACAAGTCCCAGAATTCCAAGCAAAAACAGGACGGGGTGGCCTTCCCGCACATAGCACCGGGAAAACGCTAGACTGTTGCTGCGGCTGGCGTCCAAGTCAATCCCCTCCCCCAGGGCCTGCCTGTGCCCTTTAGCCCCTGGGCTGTTTAGTGACTAGTTTACCCAGCCCGCCTTCGGGTTGCTTTCAATTGGTGTGCGTGCTGGTGTCGGAGTTGATGCGACGGCCTGTGCCTGTCAGCCGGAGCACAGCCAGCTCTTAACCCGACCGATGCATTCCCCTCGCGCCACGTTTTGATAGCGCCTTGATGCTGGACTCCAACTGCTTCTAAGCGCTGTGTGATAATGGTCGGTTCTCCGCCCTCCCCCAACCCGCACAGGCAGGCAAGACTGCCGACAAACGCTGCTGTACTTGCTCCCTGTCGACCCCCGGAGGGGGGAAGCCGGCCATGGCCCTGTGATTCTGAACTGCCCTAGCAGGATCAGCAGCGATGTCTGCTGCCCGTGCCTCGCTGGCAGAGCCGCCCGATATCGTCGGTCATGTACAATAAGCTGTGCCCCAGAGTTTTCCCACCCAGCGGATGTGTCCAGTGGGTGCATGACTCCCGCCACAGCGCATAGAAAACATTTGCCTACCCCGACGTGCCCATTTGAGATCACTGCCCTTATGTTTTCGGGGGCTGGAAAAAAGCAGGGCTAGCTGGGCAAAGCATGCGAGCTCTTGAGTGGAAGTGGTGAGCGGCTCTTAAAAGAGCCTTTGGGTTTTTTTCGTGTGCGGGGAGCTGTGCCGCAGAGGGCTGTGGCTGCCCTCTCACTTGGCGCTGGTGTACTTGGTGACGGCCTTGGTGCCCTCGGACACGGCATGCTTGGCCAGCTCACCAGGCAGCAGGAGTCGCACTGCGGTCTGGATCTCCCTGGAGGTGATGGTCCTGCGCTTGTTGTAGTGGGCCAGGCGGGAGGCTTCCCCGGCGATGCGCTCGAAGATGTCATTGACAAACGAGTTCATGATGCCCATGGCCTTGGAAGAGATGCCGGTGTCGGGGTGCACCTGCTTCATCACCTTGTAGATGTAAATGGCATAGCTCTCCTTCCTGCTCCTCTTGCGCTTCTTCCCGTCCTTCTTGGGCGGCTTGGAGAGCGCTTTCTTGGAGCCCTTCTTGGGCGCTGGAGCGGACTTGGCTGGCTCAGGCATGGTCTGCGGCTGGCTGTTCACTCTGTGAGGCGTGGGAGAAATGAGTAGCCACCGCGCTTGTTCTTCTTCTTGCTGATAGATTTTTATCCATCAGCGGTGATTTTTGGATACCGAGGCTTGGGCCTCATTACTCCATCTTCTCGGGTTGAGTGTGTAGTCGTGGTTTGTATTCTTCTTGGTCTGTGTGGTCTTGTCACAGTAGGGCTGGTTTCACTGGGTCTTCGCAGTGATGGGCCGCGGGTAGCGGTCGAAGGGGTTTGCAGTGGTGGCAGTGAGTCTTCTGATCAGAGGGTTCGGGTTCTGATCCAGTTCTTGGCAGAAGTTCTTACTCAGCTTCGCTAGATGTTCATCCAACATCTCGATGTCCAGGTCTCTGTGAAGGTCTGCTATCCTTGTGAAGATTGGAGCTCCAGACGATATCCGCAGGGCCTTGTTCTGGACTAACTGAAGACTCTTCCGGTGTCGCTCATGGCAGGTCATCCATGCTGGGGAGGCATAAGTCAGGGTTGGTCTGATGATCGCCTTGTAGACGTTGATCTTTGTCCGGAGGGGCATGGACTTGCTCTTCAGGAGTGGGTACAGCGCTGCCATCTTTCCTGTTGCCTTCTGCTGAGTATTCTCGATGTGGCTTTCCCAGTTGAGTTTGCTGTCCAGGGTCACACCGAGGTAGCGGCTGCTGCTCTCCCATTTGATGGTCTCCCCGTTGAGGCTGATGTGTGGGTGCTCCTTGATCTTCTTTCTGGTGAACAGCGTTGCAGTTGTCTTGCTGGTGTTGAGTTCTATCCGCCAGTCGCTGTACCACTTTGTGATGGTATCCAATGAAGCTTGCAGGTTCTTCGCCACTTCCTTTTCGCTGAAAGACTGGGAGATTACTGCAACATCGTCTGCATACAGTGCCAGGTTCGTCTTGTGGAGATCTGTCGGGATGTCGTTGGTGAAGAGGTTGAACAGGAAGGGTCCGAGGTTCGATCCCTGTGGCACGCCTGCTCGGATGGGATGTGAAGAGGACATCTCAGACCGCATGGCGACATGGAAGGTGCGGCCTCCCAGGTAGCTTGCAATCGTCTTCACCAGGTAGTTCGGAAATCCCAGGCCAATCATCTTGTGCAGCAGTCCCTTGTGCCAGACTCGGTCGAATGCTTTGGCTACATCCAGGAAGACGATTCCTGTGGACTTCTTGATGTTGAATCCGTGGCTGATGGTGTCCACCACTCTCAGTAGCTGATGAGTCGTTGCATGCTCCTTTCGAAATCCAAACTGTTCCTTTGCTAGTAGATTTCTTTCGGAGGTGAAGTCGCTGAGTCGAGCGAGGAGGACCTTCTCCAGGAGCTTCGATAATCCAGAAAGCAGGCTGATGGGGCGGTAGTTTGCTGGATCCCTCAGTGGTTTGCCGGCCTTTGGAAAAACGATGACCCTTGCTTCTTTCCAGGAACTCGGGAAGTGCTGGAGCCTCATGCATGCATTGAAGATCTCTGTGAGATGTTCCATTGATGCTGGTGGGAGGTTCTTGATTGCCAGGTTGGTTATTCCGTCGCTCCCCGGTGCCTTGCCGTTCGCCAGCTTTTCTGCAAGTCCTGCTACCTCAGAGCTTGTGCACTCCTTGATGTCTTCTGCTCCCAGCCCGGTTCCGTGATCCCCCGACCCCCTCTCTTTTATAGGCTGTCTGTGTTAAACAGCTGCTGCCAGCCCCTGCCCGCTATTGGCCCGTAACGGTTCTGTAGCTCCTGTGTGTCGGTGTGCCCAGCACGGAGTTCCGATTGGCTGGCAGCAGTGTCGTTCCCCCTCCAATGGATGTTCACGCGAGCCTAGGTTTCGTCCAATGAGAGAGCTCCCCCCGTGTCTTTATATGCCGGCCCTCTTGTGCTCGGGTCATTGCTTTCTCTTTGAACGTAGGACGAGCGAGCGCCTGCTTTTTTTTTTTACCTACCATGTCTGGACGCGGAAAGCAAGGAGGGAAGGCCCGCGCTAAGGCCAAGACTCGCTCCTCCCGGGCAGGCTTGCAGTTCCCAGTAGGCCGTGTGCATCGGCTGCTGCGGAAGGGGAGCTACGCTGAGCGGGTGGGTGCTGGAGCCCCCGTCTATCTGGCTGCCGTGCTCGAGTACCTGACTGCCGAGATCCTCGAGCTGGCCGGCAACGCCGCCCGGGACAACAAGAAGACCCGCATCATCCCCAGACACCTGCAGCTCGCCATCCGCAACGACGAGGAGCTCAACAAGCTGCTGGGCAAAGTCACAATTGCCCAGGGCGGTGTCCTGCCCAACATCCAGGCCGTGCTGCTGCCCAAGAAGACCGAGGGCCACAAGGCAGGGGGCAAAGCCAGCAAGTAACAGCCCAAGTTACACCCTCTTCAAAACAAAACCCAAAGGCTCTTTTCAGAGCCGCTCACACACTCTGTCAAAGAGCTCAGCAGCACTATACACTTGTGTCTAGGCGCGTTATAAAGGCCTTATCATATATCATATATCATAGCAGCACTTCTGAGTGCGCACCTTTAGTCTTTGCCCGACAAACCAAGCCATGCTAAAGCTTGGCAAATGCAGGGCGCTCTCCTACGCCTGTCGCAAAGCCTATTCCGCTCGCCTCCCCAACAGCCGTATGTGGCGTTTGCAAAAAGAAAGATGCCCTGCAACCCCGATGCAGTAACGCTTGGGTGAGCCGGCTAGGTCGCCCCCAGCCATGCTGTAAGAAGTTCATGTCTGGATTTCGGGAGTCGGGTAATTCCTGCCAGCCCGCCCCAGCCTCCGCCATTTTGTCTTTGCGGATAATCCCACGTGGCAAGGTGAAGGGGGGTTGGGGCAATTGGCGAGGGATAGGCTCCAACAGAGTAGGTGCCTGAGTGGGAGAAAAGAGAGGCTTCAGCGCGAATTGCTCGTAACCCATGTAGAATGAACGCCATCCTCCCGACGCCGATGCAACGTTCTGGGTGCATGGGCAAAGTAGGGCGCGAATGCGAGGCACAGTGGGAACGGGTGAGCGCACAAAGGAGTTCATTAAGGGGAGGGGAGGGCGGTGTGTGTGTGTGTGTGCGCGCGCGCACCCGCCCTCTCTCAGAAAGGCAGCGGCCTTTGTACACAAGAGCAGGCTTTTTCCTTTAGCCAGCCCTGAGAGAACAAAGGCCAGCCGGGGTAACGGCTGGAAAGCGCGGGCATTTTGAAATGCTGCGCTCCCGCCCACGCGAGTCCTGCGCACTGGAGCTGACGCCCGCCGCGCTCCCCATGGTCGGCCCTCTGTCCATATAAGCAGCCGATTCCCGTCAGCCGCCACACACAGTCTCAGTCAGCTCCCTTGTGACGAGAAGTAGAAGTGCAGCCGCCATGTCTGGACGAGGCAAAGGAGGTGCCAAGAGGCACAGGAAAGTGCTCAGGGACAACATCCAGGGCATTACCAAGCCCGCCATCCGCCGTCTGGCCCGCCGTGGAGGAGTCAAGCGCATCTCCGGCCTCATCTACGAGGAGACCCGCGGTGTGCTCAAGGTCTTCCTGGAAAACGTGATCCGGGACGCCGTCACCTACACTGAGCACGCCAAGAGGAAGACGGTCACCGCCATGGATGTGGTGTATGCCCTCAAGCGCCAGGGACGCACTCTTTATGGATTCGGGGGTTGAGGAACACCTACCTACTGCAGCATCAGCGTGCAAACCCAAAGGCTCTTTTAAGAGCCGCCCACACCATCAATAACAGAGCTGCTCATTTGCACTCCGCTTTCTTGGAAGGCTGACAACAACCCCCACACCCGCCCAGGGCAGTGGCCCTGTGCGGCAGTGCCATTCGAGAATCCTTTTTTAGCACGCCGAACGCCCAATAGGTTTGCTGTGTGTGCGCGCGCCTATTTACATTAATGGCGCCTTCTGTGAGAATGGGGAAATGCGTCAGAAGAAATCGGGTCCCCTTTAGCATTCCACTTGACGGCCCTTTGTTTCGGCTCAGACCGTGCCCACATGAGAACACATGCCCGTTTATTTTATCGTTTGCTTGTTAGGCGCTTATACAGTAAGAAAATACAGTTTCAAACGCCCACAGGGCAAGGGAGGGAGCAGGAGTGGGAAATGCATTAAAAACACAATACATAAGAGCAGCGGGGGTGAGGGGGGAGTAAAACAGGACGAGCCTACTATGCCTTGTGAGCATTCAGAATGTGCAAGTGCGGCAAGGAAGAAGGAAGCAGAGGGTCAGTGCTGTGGAGTCTGAGCTCATGGGTGAGCCAGCGATGAAGTGCTAGGAATGTTGAGTGCTACACGGCCTGGAGACTTGAAGGGTGCGAGTGCAGATAGTCGGGAGCTGGGCCAAATGGGTGCTGGAGGTCAGGGCCCCGAGGATGCATAAGGGCCCACGGCACCTATCGCAGCAACTGTGGGATTAGCAGGGGAGAGAAGAAGCGAAGGCGGAGGTAAAGAGGAGAGGCTTAGGCTAAGTAGTGTGGGCACCCGGGCTCTCCCGCATACCCCTGTTTAGTAACAAACTCTACATACCATTCTTTGTGGAAAATAATTTTTGGCCGTAGGCATCAATTTCTTATTTACAAACATAATAAACATGACGATAACAGCAGGTGTGCTTTTGGGCACACCGTGTCCAAGGTGAGTGATGCCTCGTTTCCATGGCAAGTCTGTTCCTTTGCGTGCCTGCAAGCCGGACTTTCCGCCTCTATTTTGCGGGTTCCTTTCTTTCAGGCCAATTGGCATCCTCTCCTTAGACACGTGCCGCCGCCTACGACTTTGCCGGGTACCGAACGAACCTGCCACCCGGCGTTCCATGCCCTTTTTGTACCTCCTTTTTCTGGGTGGGAAAATGAAAAACACAGTCCTTCTCCTTCCTCTGACAGCTTTACCCGGGGTGGTTGTGCTTTCTTTTCGTTGTGCCTCTCCCTTCCTAGAGCCTCCTTCTATCCCCCCCTTCACCTTTGTTATTCCATTGGGGGCCGGGCCCTTCCCGGCGCCTGCTGTTTTCCTTCTCACCTTCCTGTGTTTTTGGCCATGTTGTCATGACGATTAACAGTGGATGCGCCTTGCAGCTGCCCTCCCAAGGCGTGAGCCTCTTCTCTGCCCCCACCCTGCGCCTAACCCCCCACCCATGCCCTCTATCGTGCCTGCCCGGGGCCTGTGGACTAAGGAGCTTCCGGAATTTAAGAAGATCCTGCTCAAGGCGCAGAGGAAGGGAGCCAGCTGAGGAAAGCGAACAACCACCTGCCGTCTGTTTAGCAAAAGGCTTTACACACAGAGAGTTAGAGCCAGAGGAGCGTAGTGGTCTAGAGGGAGAGTATTTAGTCATTTTGTATTTACAAATGGGCATCTCCCCTCTTCCCTTCTGGTAACCTGACTCCACACTCATGTGGAAGCTAAGAGCACCCCCCCCCCGCCCCCCCGATGCCCTCTTGTAACGACAGAAGGTACTGCGGCCTAGGTGGAGCTGGCTGGGGAAGGCGGGATTATGCTGATAACTCCCAGAAGAACCCAGCTGCAGAACAGGCGGGCGGCACAACACTCGGGGGGGACAGACACACCACTCTAGCCATCCCCATGAGGCTCTGAGCAGGCCTCCCTCGACAACTCTCGGGGTGCCCGGCACAGTGCACCGTTGCCCGAGAAGCCAGGGGTCAAAGCACACTCTGAGTAACAAGTGCCTGCAGGCCCGCCCTGTTTTCCTGCCTATAGAACCTGGCCGTTCGTGGCCGTTCGGGGCCTAGGGGCCAGCCCGGAGCGTGGTGCTTGTGCTTCACTCTCTGCTGGCCCCTGAGACAGCCAGGAGGGTGGCATTCGTTCCACTCTCAGCTGGGCCCTGAGGCAGGGCAGGAGAGTGGTCTTTGCTCCACTGGTGGGCGGGCGGGCCAGCCAGCCCCAGCCCCCTTTTCTCTCCCTCCAGCCATCAGGTCTGTCGGGCCAACATCACACATGCCAACAATATCCATTCCAGTCTGGGGATGCAAGTGCAGTCCTGGTTTTAACTTTGCATTCTGAGGCTTGAAGTCCTGGCCTTCGCCCTCATAAATCCAGCAGGACACATCCCTGAGCGAGCGCAAGGTTATGTAACGAAGGTGCTGAATCTGCACCAGACAGGAGGGGTGGGGGCGCACCTACCAATTGAGCGGGATAGGCTGGGCCACATAGGATGGAGTGGATGGAAAAAGTGGATGGAATGGAAGGAAAGGATAGAGTGAGTGGAGTGGATAGCTCTCTATATACCTCGGTATATCCTATTTATGCTATGTACCTGTATCCCCATGTTATCTGTATCACATGTTTACGCTATCCACCCTGTCGCTTTATAGGGATGTTTGCGTTTCGAGGATGGCTGTAGAAGGTTGCTATGCAGTAGTTGGTTGGCCCTCTGACTGGGGGCAGCTGCACGTGTGTTTCTCAGATCGCTATGATGGCAAAGGAGGTTGTGTATCCTGCCTGCCCAGAGAACATATGAGAGAGCCAGAGAGATGTAAGCAGTGCATGAGCGGAACGCTCAAGTTTCCAGTGGCCAATGCGTCAGAAGGCCATCCAGTCCTCCCTCAACCCCCCTCTGTATTTTGGGTCCTTTTGATTTTTCTTCCCCGTTTGAAATGCAGAAGCACTACAAGTCCCAGAATTCCAAGCAAAAACAGAACTGGGTGGCTTTCCCACTCGTGGACCCGGAAAACGCGAGAGCCTTGCCGTCGGGTGTCAGGTGGGGGAGTCAAGAGAAGGCGGTTGCTAGTTAGAACCGCTCTTAACTTTCCCCGCAACCACCTACCTCAATGGAGGCTCCTTTTATATCTTTTCCGGGGCGCTGGCCGCTTTCTTTTCTGTACTTGCTTGCCAGGCTGGGTGCTTCAAAAACATGTCCTCTGAAGTGGCCCCACGCCGCCACTTGTCGTGCCATACAAAATGACCAACTAAATAAAAATGAATAAATCCCCCCTCCATCCCAGAGAGAGAGAGAGAGACAGACAGAGCACACAGACACTGTCAATCAAAAGAGGAATCTGTGAATAACTGGCAAGCCTCAGATTGGCTGTCCAATCATAGCCCTCCTGGTATGTGCGTGCCTGCGTGCGCGTGTCGATGCTTGCCAGCCTTTCAACAGGCCGACGTTCTGCCTCGGGCTCGTCACTGAGAGTGGCAGGCTTTTTCAAACCTGTTTCCTGCTATTGTCCCAGCCAATCGGAGCGTAGTTGGGTCTTCATCCGTCACAGACCATTGTACGTTGTCAGTAGAGAGGAAGCAAGTCGCGCAAGGTTGCCATGGCCCGTACGAAGCAGACTGCCCCAAGTCCACCGGAGGCAAGGCCACCAAAGCTGCCCGCAAGAGCGCCCCTGCGACTGGTGGGGTCAAGAAACCCCACCGCTATAGGCCGGGCACCGTGGCCCTCAGAGAGATCCGGCGCTACCAGAAATCTACTGAGCTGCTCATCCGGAAACTGCCCTTCCAGCGCCTGGTGCGGGAGATCGCACAGGATTTCAAGACCGACCTGCGCTTCCAGAGCTCAGCAGTCATGGCCCTGCAGGAGGCCAGCGAGGCCTACTTGGTGGGGCTCTTTGAGGACACCAACCTCTGCGCCATCCACGCCAAGCGAGTGACCATTATGCCCAAGGACATCCAGCTGGCCCGCCGCATCCGGGGCGAGAGGGCCTGAGGGGCACCGGCAGCAAGACCCCACCACCACACAGGCTCTTTTAAGAGCCGACACGTTGTCACACACAAGAGCTGCTCAACTCTGCCTCTCGAGGCGCCTCTCTTCACTGCACAGGCGGCTAGGCCGTCTCTCAAACCCAAGGCAAACATGCAAACGCTCCTACCTGTCTTGGCAACACCCCCTCCCCAAAAAATGCCCATCTGGGCAGCTTTGGCGACCAGTTATTTGTGCGCTTGTGGCGGTCGGATTTGATGTGATGGCTTGTACCTTTTAGCGGGAGCACAGCCAGCTCGTAACCCGAGCCCTCCACTCCCCCCTCAGAGCGATCTCTGAACTCGAAGCCCCCCACCCCACATCACGTTTCTATAAGGCCTGCCTTGAGGCTGGATTCCAACCGCTTCTAAGCGCTGTGTGCTAATGGTCGGTTTTCCGCCCGCCGCCCCCCTCCTCACAGCCAGACCGAATGGTGAAGTACCTGCTCCCTGTCAGGCTCGGGGACAGAGGGGTGTGCTGCGAGCGCTTCCCTGGCAGTGCTGCCTTACATAGCCTGTCCTGTACATTAAGCCGAGCTCCCAGAGCTTTCCCTCCCAGCCCAGCAAATGTGTCAAGTAGGGTGCGTGACTCCTGCCACAGCGCAGAGAAATAATTTGCTTACGCCGCCCCCGAGACCGTAGTCCTTATTTGATATCATTGGCCTTATGTTTTCCGGGGATGGAATAAAGCAGGGCCAGCTAGGCAAAGCATGTGAGCTCTTGAGTGGAGGTGGTGAGCGGCTCTTAAAAGAGCCTTTGGGTTTTTTTGGTGGTGCTGGGAACTGTGGTCTCACTTGGCGCTGGTGTACTTGGTGACGGCTTTGGTGCCCTCGGACACAGCGTGCTTGGCCAGCTCGCCTGGCAGCAGGAGTCGCACTCCGGTCTGAATCTCCCTGGAGGTGAGGGTCCTGCGCTTGTTGTATTGAGCCAGGCGGGAGGCTTCCGCAGCGATGCGCTCGAAGATGTCATTGACAAACGAGTTCATGATGCCCATGGCCTTGGAAGAGATGCCGGTGTCAGGGTGCACCTGCTTCATCACCTTGTAGATGTAAATGGCATAGCTTTCCTTCCTGCTCCTCTTGCGCTTCTTCCCGTCCTTCTTGGGCGGCTTGGAGAGCGCTTTCTTGGAGCCCTTCTTGGGCGCTGGGGCGGACTTGGCTGGCTCAGGCATGGTCTCCGGCTGACGTCCACGCTGTGAGGAGAGGGAGAAATGAGTAAAAACACTGCGCGCTTGTTCTTCTTCTTGCTGATAGATTTTTATCCATCAGCGGTGATTTTTTTGGATACCGAGGCTTGAGCCTCATTACTCCATCTTCTCGGGTTGAGTGTGTAGTCGTGGGTTTGTATTCTTCTTGGTCTGTGTGGTCTTGTCGCAGTAGGGCTGGTTTCACTGGGTCTTCGCAGTGATGGGCCGCGGGTAGCGGTCGAAGGGGTTTGCAGTGGTGGCAGTGAGTCTTCTGATCAGAGGGTTCGGGTTCTGATCCAGTTCTTGGCAGAAGTTCTTACTCAGCTTCGCTAGATGTTCATCCAACATCTCGATGTCCAGGTCTCTGTGAAGGTCTGCTGTCCTTGTGAAGATTGGAGCTCCAGATGATATCCGCAGGGCCTTGTTCTGGACTATCTGAAGACTCTTCCGGTGTCGCTCATGGCAGGTCATCCATGCTGGTGAGGCATAAGTCAGGGTTGGTCTGATGATCGCCTTGTAGACGTTGATCTTTGTCCGGAGGGGCATGGACTTGCTCTTCAGGAGTGGGTACAGCGCTGCCATCTTTCCTGTTGCCTTCTGCTGAGTATTCTCGATGTGGCTTTCCCAGTTGAGTTTGCTGTCCAGGGTCACACCGAGGTAGCGGCTGCTGCTCTCCCATTTGATGGTCTCCCCGTTGAGGCTGATGTGTGGGTGCTCCTTGATCTTCTTTCTGGTGAACAGCGTTGCAGTTGTCTTGCTGGTGTTGAGTTCTATCCGCCAGTCGCTGTACCACTTTGCGATGGTATCCAATGAAGCTTGCAGGTTCTTCGCCACTTCCTTTTCGCTGAAAGACTGGGAGATTACTGCAACATCGTCTGCATACAGCGCCAGGTTCGTCTTGTGGAGATCTGTCGGGATGTCGTTGGTGAAGAGGTTGAACAGGAAGGGTCCGAGGTTCGATCCCTGTGGCACGCCTGCTCGGATGGGATGTGAAGAGGACATCTCAGACCGCATGGCGACATGGAAGGTGCGGCCTCCCAGGTAGCTTGCAATCGTCTTCACCAGGTAGTTCGGAAATCCCAGGCCAATCATCTTGTGCAGCAGTCCCTTGTGCCAGACTCGGTCGAATGCTTTGGCTACATCCAGGAAGACGATTCCTGTGGACTTCTTGATGTTGAATCCGTGGCTGATGGTGTCCACCACTCTCAGTAGCTGATGAGTCGTTGCATGCTCCTTTCGAAATCCAAACTGTTCCTTTGCTAGTAGATTTCTTTCGGAGGTGAAGTCGCTGAGTCGAGCGAGGAGGACCTTCTCCAGGAGCTTCGATAATCCAGAAAGCAGGCTGATGGGGCGGTAGTTTGCTGGATCCCTCAGTGGTTTGCCGGCCTTTGGAAAAACGATGACCCTTGCTTCTTTCCAGGAACTCGGGAAGTGCTGGAGCCTCATGCATGCATTGAAGATCTCTGTGAGATGTTCCATTGATGCCGGTGGGAGGTTCTTGATTGCCAGGTTGGTTATTCCGTCGCTCCCCGGTGCCTTGCCGTTCGCCAGCTTTTCTGCAAGTCCTGCTACCTCAGAGCTTGTGCACTCCTTGATATCTTCTGCTCCCAGCCTGGTTCCGTGATCTGTGAGGTACTTCTCAACGGCTTCCTCCACTCCGTCTGAGAGCCTACTTACCTTGTTCGGGGTGAACGAAGCCTCCAGTGTCTCGGCAAGGACCTCTGCCTTGATCTGTGCCCGCCCAGCTGTAATAAAAACACTGCGCCCCCGCCCCTCTCTTTTATAGGCTGCCTGTGCTTAATCAGCTGCTGCCAGTCCCCGCTTGCTATTGGCCCGTATGGTTCTGTCGCTCCTCCGTGTCTGTGTGCCCGGCACAGAGCTCTGATTGGTTGGCAGGAGTAGTCTCCCCCTCCAATGGATGTTCATGCAGAGCCTAGGTTTTGTCCAATGAGAGTGCTCCACCGTGTCTTTATATGCCCGCCCTCCCATGCTCGGGGCATTACTTCCTCTTTGAACAAGCGAGCGCCTATGTAACGCATCATGTCTGGACGAGGAAAGCAAGGAGGGAAGGCCCGTGCTAAGGCCAAGACTCGCTCCTCCCGGGCGGGCTTGCAGTTCCCAGTAGGCCGTGTGCACAGGCTGCTGCGGAAGGGGAGCTACGGCGAGCGTGTGGGAGCCGGAGCCCCCGTCTACATGGCTGCCGTGCTCGAGTACCTGACTGCTGAGATCCTCGAGCTGGCCGGCAATGCCGCCCGGGACAACAAGAAGACCCGCATCATCCCCAGACACCTGCAGCTCGCCATCCGCAACGACGAGGAGCTCAACAAGCTGCTGGGCAAAGTCACCATTGCCCAGGGTGGTGTCCTGCCCAACATCCAGGCCGTGCTGCTGCCTAAGAAGACCGAGGGCCACAAGGCAGGGGGCAAAGCCAGCAAGTAACAGCCCAAGTTACACACCCCCCAACAAAAAAAACACAAAGGCTCTTTTAAGAGCCACTCACACACTCAGACAAAGAGCTCAGTACCTTAACAGCAGCGCCGCCACTTTTCTACACTGCAACAGAGTATGTGTTTGTGTCACAAAAAGAGGGGCTGCATCACGGGTTGCGCGAAACCCCTGTAGGATGATCGCATGCTCCCGATGCCCATGCAGCTTTCTGGGTGCATGGGCAAAGTAGGGGGGCACGCCGGACTGTGAGGCAGATGGAAAGGGTGGGAGTGAGTGCAAAGGGCTTAACTGGAGGAAGGGGAGGGAGGTGTGTGTGTGTGTGTGTGTGTGTGTGTATGTACACCCCCGCAACCCCCAGACCCGTTATACCATTTAAGGGGGTTGGGGGACACCACGGCTCCCCTTAAATGGTATAAAGAGGTACACCTGTACCGGCTCAAACCACAGCATTTTTGCTGCAATTCTTTTTACCCGATAGACCAAATAATGTCGCCATACATATAGTCGACGGGATACGGCACAGGCGACATTATTTATGGGGTAAATGGGAGCGGAGGTGTCCCCTGCAGGTTCCATGGGATAATAATGGCACCATTCTTGCATGGAGACATTTTTGCGGGGATATTATCACATGGAACTGTGCATTATTGGCAGGCTGACAACCCCCCTCCCCAACCCACCCTCCTGCTTCCCCGGCCAGTGCAGTGGGCCTGTGCAGCAGTGCCACTCAAGGAAGGTCCCGTGGCCCGAAGTACCAACAGCCCTGTTGTGTGGGCGCCCATTTGAATGTAAATGGGGGAATGCGCCAAAAGAAACCAAGCCAACTTTAGAATTCCACTTGATAACTCTTTGTTTCGGCTCAAACTGTACCTACATGAGAATACATACCCAATTACAGATGGGAAGCCCCCTCCATCCCTGTCCCCCAAATCTCTTTTCCCTTCTGGTAAGCTGACTCGGGCACTCATGTGAGAGCAAAGAGGTCCCAGATGCCCTCTTTTAACGGCAGAAGGTACTGCGGCCTAGGTGGAGATGGCCGGGAAAGGCGGGATTATGCTGATAACTCCCAGAAGTACCTAGCAGCAGACAAAGCGGGGGACAGGCACGCCCCCCTCTAGCCATCCCCATAAGCCCCTGAGCAGGCCTCGAGAACTCTTGGGCCGGCCGGTCCACTGTGTCCCAAGAAGCCGGGGGTCACAGCACACTGTGAGTTACAAGTGCCTGTAGGTCAGCCCTGTTTTCCTGCCTATAGAACCTGGCCGTTCGTGGCCAGCCAGCCAGCCCAGAGTGTGGTCTTTGCTCCTAGGGGCCAGCCAGCCTGGAGTGTGGTCTTTGCTCCACTCTCTGCTGGGCCCAGAGCGTGGTCTCCACTCTCTGCTGGCCCCTGAGACAGCCAGGAGGGTGGCATTCGTTCCACTCTCAGCTGGGCCCTGAGGCAGGGCAGGAGAGTGGTCTTTGCTCCACTGGTGGGCGGGCGGGCCAGCCAGCCCCAGCCCCCTTTTCTCTCCCTCCAGCCATCAGGTCTGTCGGGCCAACATCACACATGCCAACAATATCCATTCCAGTCTGGGGATGCAAGTGCAGTCCTGGTTTTAACTTTGCATTCTGAGGCTTGAAGTCCTGGCCTTCGCCCTCATAAATCCAGCAGGACACATCCCTGAGCGAGCGCAAGGTTATGTAACGAAGGTGCTGAATCTGCACCAGACAGGAGGGGTGGGGGCGCACCTACCAATTGAGCGGGATAGGCTGGGCCACATAGGATGGAGTGGATGGAAAAAGTGGATGGAATGGAAGGAAAGGATAGAGTGAGTGGAGTGGATAGCTCTCTATATACCTCGGTATATCCTATTTATGCTATGTACCTGTATCCCCATGTTATCTGTATCACATGTTTACGCTATCCACCCTGTCGCTTTATAGGGATGTTTGCGTTTCGAGGATGGCTGTAGAAGGTTGCTATGCAGTAGTTGGTTGGCCCTTTGACTGGGGGCAGCTGCACGTGTGTTTCTCAGATCGCTATGATGGCAAAGGATGTTGTGTATCCTGCCTGCCCAGAGAACATATGAGAGAGCCAGAGAGATGTAAGCAGTGCATGAGCGGAACGCTCAAGTTTCCAGTGGCCAATGCGTCAGAAGGCCATCCAGTCCTGCCTCAACCCCCCTCTGTATTTTGGGTCCTTTTGATTTTTCTTCCCCGTTTGAAATGCAGAAGCACTACAAGTCCCAGAATTCCAAGCAAAAACAGAACTGGGTGGCTTTCCCACTCGTGGACCCGGAAAACGCGAGAGCCTTGCCGTCGGGTGTCAGGTGGGGGAGTCAAGAGAAGGCGGTTGCTAGTTAGAACCGCTCTTAACTTTCCCCGCAACCACCTACCTCAATGGAGGCTCCTTTTATATCTTTTCCGGGGCGCTGGCCGCTTTCTTTTCTGTACTTGCTTGCCAGGCTGGGTGCTTCAAAAACATGTCCTCTGAAGTGGCCCCACGCCGCCACTTGTCGTGCCATACAAAATGACCAACTAAATAAAAATGAATAAATCCCCCCTCCATCCCAGAGAGAGAGAGAGAGACAGACAGAGCACACAGACACTGTCAATCAAAAGAGGAATCTGTGAATAACTGGCAAGCCTCAGATTGGCTGTCCAATCATAGCCCTCCTGGTATGTGCGTGCCTGCGTGCGCGTGTCGATGCTTGCCAGCCTTTCAACAGGCCGACGTTCTGCCTCGGGCTCGTCACTGAGAGTGGCAGGCTTTTTCAAACCTGTTTCCTGCTATTGTCCCAGCCAATCGGAGCGTAGTTGGGTCTTCATCCGTCACAGACCATTGTACGTTGTCAGTAGAGAGGAAGCAAGTCGCGCAAGGTTGCCATGGCCCGTACGAAGCAGACTGCCCCAAGTCCACCGGAGGCAAGGCCACCAAAGCTGCCCGCAAGAGCGCCCCTGCGACTGGTGGGGTCAAGAAACCCCACCGCTATAGGCCGGGCACCGTGGCCCTCAGAGAGATCCGGCGCTACCAGAAATCTACTGAGCTGCTCATCCGGAAACTGCCCTTCCAGCGCCTGGTGCGGGAGATCGCACAGGATTTCAAGACCGACCTGCGCTTCCAGAGCTCAGCAGTCATGGCCCTGCAGGAGGCCAGCGAGGCCTACTTGGTGGGGCTCTTTGAGGACACCAACCTCTGCGCCATCCACGCCAAGCGAGTGACCATTATGCCCAAGGACATCCAGCTGGCCCGCCGCATCCGGGGCGAGAGGGCCTGAGGGGCACCGGCAGCAAGACCCCACCACCACACAGGCTCTTTTAAGAGCCGACACGTTGTCACACACAAGAGCTGCTCAACTCTGCCTCTCGAGGCGCCTCTCTTCACTGCACAGGCGGCTAGGCCGTCTCTCAAACCCAAGGCAAACATGCAAACGCTCCTACCTGTCTTGGCAACACCCCCTCCTCAAAAAATGCCCATCTGGGCAGCTTTGGCGACCAGTTATTTGTGCGCTTGTGGCGGTCGGATTTGATGTGATGGCTTGTACCTTTTAGCGGGAGCACAGCCAGCTCGTAACCCGAGCCCTCCACTCCCCCCTCAGAGCGATCTCTGAACTCGAAGCCCCCCACCCCACATCACGTTTCTATAAGGCCTGCCTTGAGGCTGGATTCCAACCGCTTCTAAGCGCTGTGTGCTAATGGTCGGTTTTCCGCCCGCCGCCCCCCTCCTCACAGCCAGACCGAATGGTGAAGTACCTGCTCCCTGTCAGGCTCGGGGACAGAGGGGTGTGCTGCGAGCGCTTCCCTGGCAGTGCTGCCTTACATAGCCTGTCCTGTACATTAAGCCGAGCTCCCAGAGCTTTCCCTCCCAGCCCAGCAAATGTGTCAAGTAGGGTGCGTGACTCCTGCCACAGCGCAGAGAAATAATTTGCTTACGCCGCCCCCGAGACCGTAGTCCTTATTTGATATCATTGGCCTTATGTTTTCCGGGGATGGAATAAAGCAGGGCCAGCTAGGCAAAGCATGTGAGCTCTTGAGTGGAGGTGGTGAGCGGCTCTTAAAAGAGCCTTTGGGTTTTTTTGGTGGTGCTGGGAACTGTGGTCTCACTTGGCGCTGGTGTACTTGGTGACGGCTTTGGTGCCCTCGGACACAGCGTGCTTGGCCAGCTCGCCTGGCAGCAGGAGTCGCACTCCGGTCTGAATCTCCCTGGAGGTGAGGGTCCTGCGCTTGTTGTATTGAGCCAGGCGGGAGGCTCCCGCAGCGATGCGCTCGAAGATGTCATTGACAAACGAGTTCATGATGCCCATGGCCTTGGAAGAGATGCCGGTGTCAGGGTGCACCTGCTTCATCACCTTGTAGATGTAAATGGCATAGCTTTCCTTCCTGCTCCTCTTGCGCTTCTTCCCGTCCTTCTTGGGCGGCTTGGAGAGCGCTTTCTTGGAGCCCTTCTTGGGCGCTGGGGCGGACTTGGCTGGCTCAGGCATGGTCTCCGGCTGACGTCCACGCTGTGAGGAGAGGGAGAAATGAGTAAAAACACTGCGCGCTTGTTCTTCTTCTTGCTGATAGATTTTTATCCATCAGCGGTGATTTTTTTGGATACCGAGGCTTGAGCCTCATTACTCCATCTTCTCGGGTTGAGTGTGTAGTCGTGGGTTTGTATTCTTCTTGGTCTGTGTGGTCTTGTCGCAGTAGGGCTGGTTTCACTGGGTCTTCGCAGTGATGGGCCGCGGGTAGCGGTCGAAGGGGTTTGCAGTGGTGGCAGTGAGTCTTCTGATCAGAGGGTTCGGGTTCTGATCCAGTTCTTGGCAGAAGTTCTTACTCAGCTTCGCTAGATGTTCATCCAACATCTCGATGTCCAGGTCTCTGTGAAGGTCTGCTGTCCTTGTGAAGATTGGAGCTCCAGATGATATCCGCAGGGCCTTGTTCTGGACTATCTGAAGACTCTTCCGGTGTCGCTCATGGCAGGTCATCCATGCTGGTGAGGCATAAGTCAGGGTTGGTCTGATGATCGCCTTGTAGACGTTGATCTTTGTCCGGAGGGGCATGGACTTGCTCTTCAGGAGTGGGTACAGCGCTGCCATCTTTCCTGTTGCCTTCTGCTGAGTATTCTCGATGTGGCTTTCCCAGTTGAGTTTGCTGTCCAGGGTCACACCGAGGTAGCGGCTGCTGCTCTCCCATTTGATGGTCTCCCCGTTGAGGCTGATGTGTGGGTGCTCCTTGATCTTCTTTCTGGTGAACAGCGTTGCAGTTGTCTTGCTGGTGTTGAGTTCTATCCGCCAGTCGCTGTACCACTTTGCGATGGTATCCAATGAAGCTTGCAGGTTCTTCGCCACTTCCTTTTCGCTGAAAGACTGGGAGATTACTGCAACATCGTCTGCATACAGCGCCAGGTTCGTCTTGTGGAGATCTGTCGGGATGTCGTTGGTGAAGAGGTTGAACAGGAAGGGTCCGAGGTTCGATCCCTGTGGCACGCCTGCTCGGATGGGATGTGAAGAGGACATCTCAGACCGCATGGCGACATGGAAGGTGCGGCCTCCCAGGTAGCTTGCAATCGTCTTCACCAGGTAGTTCGGAAATCCCAGGCCAATCATCTTGTGCAGCAGTCCCTTGTGCCAGACTCGGTCGAATGCTTTGGCTACATCCAGGAAGACGATTCCTGTGGACTTCTTGATGTTGAATCCGTGGCTGATGGTGTCCACCACTCTCAGTAGCTGATGAGTCGTTGCATGCTCCTTTCGAAATCCAAACTGTTCCTTTGCTAGTAGATTTCTTTCGGAGGTGAAGTCGCTGAGTCGAGCGAGGAGGACCTTCTCCAGGAGCTTCGATAATCCAGAAAGCAGGCTGATGGGGCGGTAGTTTGCTGGATCCCTCAGTGGTTTGCCGGCCTTTGGAAAAACGATGACCCTTGCTTCTTTCCAGGAACTCGGGAAGTGCTGGAGCCTCATGCATGCATTGAAGATCTCTGTGAGATGTTCCATTGATGCCGGTGGGAGGTTCTTGATTGCCAGGTTGGTTATTCCGTCGCTCCCCGGTGCCTTGCCGTTCGCCAGCTTTTCTGCAAGTCCTGCTACCTCAGAGCTTGTGCACTCCTTGATATCTTCTGCTCCCAGCCTGGTTCCGTGATCTGTGAGGTACTTCTCAACGGCTTCCTCCACTCCGTCTGAGAGCCTACTTACCTTGTTCGGGGTGAACGAAGCCTCCAGTGTCTCGGCAAGGACCTCTGCCTTGATCTGTGCCCGCCCAGCTGTAATAAAAACACTGCGCCCCCGCCCCTCTCTTTTATAGGCTGCCTGTGCTTAATCAGCTGCTGCCAGTCCCCGCTTGCTATTGGCCCGTATGGTTCTGTCGCTCCTCCGTGTCTGTGTGCCCGGCACAGAGCTCTGATTGGTTGGCAGGAGTAGTCTCCCCCTCCAATGGATGTTCATGCAGAGCCTAGGTTTTGTCCAATGAGAGTGCTCCACCGTGTCTTTATATGCCCGCCCTCCCATGCTCGGGGCATTACTTCCTCTTTGAACAAGCGAGCGCCTATTTAACGCATCATGTCTGGACGAGGAAAGCAAGGAGGGAAGGCCCGTGCTAAGGCCAAGACTCGCTCCTCCCGGGCGGGCTTGCAGTTCCCAGTAGGCCGTGTGCACAGGCTGCTGCGGAAGGGGAGCTACGGCGAGCGTGTGGGAGCCGGAGCCCCCGTCTACATGGCTGCCGTGCTCGAGTACCTGACTGCTGAGATCCTCGAGCTGGCCGGCAATGCCGCCCGGGACAACAAGAAGACCCGCATCATCCCCAGACACCTGCAGCTCGCCATCCGCAACGACGAGGAGCTCAACAAGCTGCTGGGCAAAGTCACCATTGCCCAGGGTGGTGTCCTGCCCAACATCCAGGCCGTGCTGCTGCCTAAGAAGACCGAGGGCCACAAGGCAGGGGGCAAAGCCAGCAAGTAACAGCCCAAGTTACACACCCCCCAACAAAAAAAACACAAAGGCTCTTTTAAGAGCCACTCACACACTCAGACAAAGAGCTCAGTACCTTAACAGCAGCGCCGCCACTTTTCTACACTGCAACAGAATATGTGTTTGTGTCACAAAAAGAGGGGCTGCATCACGGGTTGCGCGAAACCCCTGTAGGATGATCGCATGCTCCCGATGCCCATGCAGCTTTCTGGGTGCATGGGCAAAGTAGGGGGGCACGCCGGACTGTGAGGCAGATGGAAAGGGTGGGAGTGAGTGCAAAGGGCTTAACTGGAGGAAGGGGAGGGAGGTGTGTGTGTGTGTGTGTGTGTGTGTATGTACACCCCCGCAACCCCCAGACCCGTTATACCATTTAAGGGGGTTGGGGGACACCACGGCTCCCCTTAAATGGTATAAAGAGGTACACCTGTACCGGCTCAAACCACAGCATTTTTGCTGCAATTCTTTTTACCCGATAGACCAAATAATGTCGCCATACATATAGTCGACGGGATACGGCACAGGCGACATTATTTATGGGGTAAATGGGAGCGGAGGTGTCCCCTGCAGGTTCCATGGGATAATAATGGCACCATTCTTGCATGGAGACATTTTTGCGGGGATATTATCACATGGAACTGTGCATTATTGGCAGGCTGACAACCCCCCTCCCCAACCCACCCTCCTGCTTCCCCGGCCAGTGCAGTGGGCCTGTGCAGCAGTGCCACTCAAGGAAGGTCCCGTGGCCCGAAGTACCAACAGCCCTGTTGTGTGGGCGCCCATTTGAATGTAAATGGGGGAATGCGCCAAAAGAAACCAAGCCCACTTTAGAATTCCACTTGATAACTCTTTGTTTCGGCTCAAACTGTACCTACATGAGAATACATACCCAATTACAGATGGGAAGCCCCCTCCATCCCTGTCCCCCAAATCTCTTTTCCCTTCTGGTAAGCTGACTCGGGCACTCATGTGAGAGCAAAGAGGTCCCAGATGCCCTCTTTTAACGGCAGAAGGTACTGCGGCCTAGGTGGAGATGGCCGGGAAAGGCGGGATTATGCTGATAACTCCCAGAAGTACCTAGCAGCAGACAAAGCGGGGGACAGGCACGCCCCCCTCTAGCCATCCCCATAAGCCCCTGAGCAGGCCTCGAGAACTCTTGGGCCGGCCGGTCCACTGTGTCCCAAGAAGCCGGGGGTCACAGCACACTGTGAGTTACAAGTGCCTGTAGGTCAGCCCTGTTTTCCTGCCTATAGAACCTGGCCGTTCGTGGCCAGCCAGCCAGCCCAGAGTGTGGTCTTTGCTCCTAGGGGCCAGCCAGCCTGGAGTGTGGTCTTTGCTCCACTCTCTGCTGGGCCCAGAGCGTGGTCTCCACTCTCTGCTGGCCCCTGAGACAGCCAGGAGGGTGGCATTCGTTCCACTCTCAGCTGGGCCCTGAGGCAGGGCAGGAGAGTGGTCTTTGCTCCACTGGTGGGCGGGCGGGCGGGCCAGCCAGCCCCAGCCCCCTTTTCTCTCCCTCCAGCCATCAGGTCTGTCGGGCCAACATCACACATGCCAACAATATCCATTCCAGTCTGGGGATGCAAGTGCAGTCCTGGTTTTAACTTTGCATTCTGAGGCTTGAAGTCCTGGCCTTCGCCCTCATAAATCCAGCAGGACACATCCCTGAGCGAGCGCAAGGTTATGTAACGAAGGTGCTGAATCTGCACCAGACAGGAGGGGTGGGGGCGCACCTACCAATTGAGCGGGATAGGCTGGGCAACATAGGATGGAGTGGATGGAATGGAAGGAAAGGATAGAGTGAGTGGAGTGGATAGCTCTCTATGTACCTCGGTATATCCTATTTATGCTATGTACCTGTATCCCCATGTTATCTGTATCACATGTTTACGCTATCCACCCTGTCGCTTTATATACGTAAGCCGTAATGAACGCCCCCCTGTCCTACTCTCGTGCTTGGTCGCAGGCGCTTTACTGATAACCACCATATCACACTCCTACGCTTACTCGAACACAGCTATACTATGACACATTCCGCCTAGCTGTTCTCATACTAACATGACCCCACAAACAACTCTTCATCCTAATAAGACTCAGCTAGCGGAGCACATACCGGCTAGCTTAAGCGTCTCCTCAGGCCTAACGCAGCCAGAACTCAGTCTGGGTGTCCACCCTCCAGACTGAACACATCCAACTGATTTCCGCAGCACCACACCTACCGCTAAGAAGCAGCTATCATGCAACAACCACACCAGCTGCACACGTATCCGGTGCGCCCACGCACCATACGACACTCTCTCTCTCTACTGACCTGCGGTTCCCGAGGGCGTTCAACCCGCCAGCGCTTTGAGGTCATACCAATGACACATAAGGCGCTATATAAATGCCAAGTATCATACCATAACATAACATAGGGAGGAGGTGAGCTGGGAGAGGCCAGATCTGTTTGATCCAATCATGTTTGACTAACGTATGTCTAGCTGTAGGGCTGTGACGCATTTGAACCAGTAAGCTTCCTGGGAACTGCAAAGACGTGAGGTTTGAAGCGCATCGGTTTCCAACTCCATGACCTTTGTATTAGCACTATGAAAATGATGTTCGCTGTGTGCCAGTTTGTCAGCTCCCATCAACCAGTTCTGTTTGATCTGTGCCCGCACAGCTGTAATAAACAGTGTTACTTATTGCCCAGTGTGCGTTCCTTTTTGGACTACTTGTGGTAACTATTCATTACAAGCTTTTGGAAGACCCCTGATATAGTTACGTCGACCGATCGGCCCGAGACTGGGGCGATCTCAGGCCGGTGATGCCGTTCGACATGACGCCGGCCCAGCGGCAGTCTGTAGTGTCCGGGCCTAACTAACGTGTGGCGAAAGCGGTTGTCATATCCGTGGGATGTTTGCATTTCAAGGATGACTGGGCTGTAGAAGGTTGCTATGCGTAGTTGGCCCTCCGACTGTGGGCAGCTGCACGCGCGCTTCTCCGATCGCTATGATTGGTATTGTTTATTTGTAAAGCGCCCATACACAAGGCAAGCGCTTCAAAGCGCGCAAGGAGGGAGGGGAGAAAAACAAAAGTCCTTGGGAGCCCTTGAATTTCTGAACGATACAAGTCTGCCCAGGCAGAGTAAGGGCATAGATAGTGTAGACAACAGCCAATAGGCCAGACGACGATTCTGCAGTTTTTTCCAAGAGCATAGAGGCGTCACCATGCAGGAGGGGAGACAGGAGGCAAAGGAGGTTGTGTATCCGGCCTGCCCAAAGAATGGAGAGAGAGAGAGATGTTACCGGGGCATGCACAGAACTCTCAAGTTTCCAGCGGCCAATGCGCGAGAAGGCCATCCAGTCCAGTCTCCCCCCTCTCCTCCTCTGGAGTGTTGATTTTTCTTGCCAGTTTGAAATGCAGAAACACTACAAGTCCCAGAATTCCAAGCAAAAACAGGACGGGGTGGCCTTCCCGCACATAGCACCGGGAAAACGCTAGACTGTTGCTGCGGCTGGCGTCCAAGTCAATCCCCTCCCCCAGGGCCTGCCTGTGCCCTTTAGCCCCTGGGCTGTTTAGTGACTAGTTTACCCAGCCCGCCTTCGGGTTGCTTTCAATTGGTGTGCGTGCTGGTGTCGGAGTTGATGCGACGGCCTGTGCCTGTCAGCCGGAGCACAGCCAGCTCTTAACCCGACCGATGCATTCCCCTCGCGCCACGTTTTGATAGCGCCTTGATGCTGGACTCCAACTGCTTCTAAGCGCTGTGTGATAATGGTCGGTTCTCCGCCCTCCCCCAACCCGCACAGGCAGGCAAGACTGCCGACAAACGCTGCTGTACTTGCTCCCTGTCGACCCCCGGAGGGGGGAAGCCGGCCATGGCCCTGTGATTCTGAACTGCCCTAGCAGGATCAGCAGCGATGTCTGCTGCCCGTGCCTCGCTGGCAGAGCCGCCCGATATCGTCGGTCATGTACAATAAGCTGTGCCCCAGAGTTTTCCCACCCAGCGGATGTGTCCAGTGGGTGCATGACTCCCGCCACAGCGCATAGAAAACATTTGCCTACCCCGACGTGCCCATTTGAGATCACTGCCCTTATGTTTTCGGGGGCTGGAAAAAAGCAGGGCTAGCTGGGCAAAGCATGCGAGCTCTTGAGTGGAAGTGGTGAGCGGCTCTTAAAAGAGCCTTTGGGTTTTTTTCGTGTGCGGGGAGCTGTGCCGCAGAGGGCTGTGGCTGCCCTCTCACTTGGCGCTGGTGTACTTGGTGACGGCCTTGGTGCCCTCGGACACGGCATGCTTGGCCAGCTCACCAGGCAGCAGGAGTCGCACTGCGGTCTGGATCTCCCTGGAGGTGATGGTCCTGCGCTTGTTGTAGTGGGCCAGGCGGGAGGCTTCCCCGGCGATGCGCTCGAAGATGTCATTGACAAACGAGTTCATGATGCCCATGGCCTTGGAAGAGATGCCGGTGTCGGGGTGCACCTGCTTCATCACCTTGTAGATGTAAATGGCATAGCTCTCCTTCCTGCTCCTCTTGCGCTTCTTCCCGTCCTTCTTGGGCGGCTTGGAGAGCGCTTTCTTGGAGCCCTTCTTGGGCGCTGGAGCGGACTTGGCTGGCTCAGGCATGGTCTGCGGCTGGCTGTTCACTCTGTGAGGCGCGGGAGAAATGAGTAGCCACCGCCCCCGACCCCCTCTCTTTTATAGGCTGTCTGTGTTAAACAGCTGCTGCCAGCCCCTGCCCGCTATTGGCCCGTAACGGTTCTGTAGCTCCTGTGTGTCGGTGTGCCCAGCACGGAGTTCCGATTGGCTGGCAGCAGTGTCGTTCCCCCTCCAATGGATGTTCACGCGAGCCTAGGTTTCGTCCAATGAGAGAGCTCCCCCCGTGTCTTTATATGCCGGCCCTCTTGTGCTCGGGTCATTGCTTTCTCTTTGAACGTAGGACGAGCGAGCGCCTGCTTTTTTTTTTTACCTACCATGTCTGGACGCGGAAAGCAAGGAGGGAAGGCCCGCGCTAAGGCCAAGACTCGCTCCTCCCGGGCAGGCTTGCAGTTCCCAGTAGGCCGTGTGCATCGGCTGCTGCGGAAGGGGAGCTACGCTGAGCGGGTGGGTGCTGGAGCCCCCGTCTATCTGGCTGCCGTGCTCGAGTACCTGACTGCCGAGATCCTCGAGCTGGCCGGCAACGCCGCCCGGGACAACAAGAAGACCCGCATCATCCCCAGACACCTGCAGCTCGCCATCCGCAACGACGAGGAGCTCAACAAGCTGCTGGGCAAAGTCACAATTGCCCAGGGCGGTGTCCTGCCCAACATCCAGGCCGTGCTGCTGCCCAAGAAGACCGAGGGCCACAAGGCAGGGGGCAAAGCCAGCAAGTAACAGCCCAAGTTACACCCTCTTCAAAACAAAACCCAAAGGCTCTTTTCAGAGCCGCTCACACACTCTGTCAAAGAGCTCAGCAGCACTATACACTTGTGTCTAGGCGCGTTATAAAGGCCTTATCATATATCATATATCATAGCAGCACTTCTGAGTGCGCACCTTTAGTCTTTGCCCGACAAACCAAGCCATGCTAAAGCTTGGCAAATGCAGGGCGCTCTCCTACGCCTGTCGCAAAGCCTATTCCGCTCGCCTCCCCAACAGCCGTATGTGGCGTTTGCAAAAAGAAAGATGCCCTGCAACCCCGATGCAGTAACGCTTGGGTGAGCCGGCTAGGTCGCCCCCAGCCATGCTGTAAGAAGTTCATGTCTGGATTTCGGGAGTCGGGTAATTCCTGCCAGCCCGCCCCAGCCTCCGCCATTTTGTCTTTGCGGATAATCCCACGTGGCAAGGTGAAGGGGGGTTGGGGCAATTGGCGAGGGATAGGCTCCAACAGAGTAGGTGCCTGAGTGGGAGAAAAGAGAGGCTTCAGCGCGAATTGCTCGTAACCCATGTAGAATGAACGCCATCCTCCCGACGCCGATGCAACGTTCTGGGTGCATGGGCAAAGTAGGGCGCGAATGCGAGGCACAGTGGGAACGGGTGAGCGCACAAAGGAGTTCATTAAGGGGAGGGGAGGGCGGTGTGTGTGTGTGTGCGCGCGCGCACCCGCCCTCTCTCAGAAAGGCAGCGGCCTTTGTACACAAGAGCAGGCTTTTTCCTTTAGCCAGCCCTGAGAGAACAAAGGCCAGCCGGGGTAACGGCTGGAAAGCGCGGGCATTTTGAAATGCTGCGCTCCCGCCCACGCGAGTCCTGCGCACTGGAGCTGACGCCCGCCGCGCTCCCCATGGTCGGCCCTCTGTCCATATAAGCAGCCGATTCCCGTCAGCCGCCACACACAGTCTCAGTCAGCTCCCTTGTGACGAGAAGTAGAAGTGCAGCCGCCATGTCTGGACGAGGCAAAGGAGGGAAAGGTCTCGGCAAGGGAGGTGCCAAGAGGCACAGGAAAGTGCTCAGGGACAACATCCAGGGCATTACCAAGCCCGCCATCCGCCGTCTGGCCCGCCGTGGAGGAGTCAAGCGCATCTCCGGCCTCATCTACGAGGAGACCCGCGGTGTGCTCAAGGTCTTCCTGGAAAACGTGATCCGGGACGCCGTCACCTACACTGAGCACGCCAAGAGGAAGACGGTCACCGCCATGGATGTGGTGTATGCCCTCAAGCGCCAGGGACGCACTCTTTATGGATTCGGGGGTTGAGGAACACCTACCTACTGCAGCATCAGCGTGCAAACCCAAAGGCTCTTTTAAGAGCCGCCCACACCATCAATAACAGAGCTGCTCATTTGCACTCCGCTTTCTTGGAAGGCTGACAACAACCCCCACACCCGCCCAGGGCAGTGGCCCTGTGCGGCAGTGCCATTCGAGAATCCTTTTTTAGCACGCCGAACGCCCAATAGGTTTGCTGTGTGTGCGCGCGCCTATTTACATTAATGGCGCCTTCTGTGAGAATGGGGAAATGCGTCAGAAGAAATCGGGTCCCCTTTAGCATTCCACTTGACGGCCCTTTGTTTCGGCTCAGACCGTGCCCACATGAGAACACATGCCCGTTTATTTTATCGTTTGCTTGTTAGGCGCTTATACAGTAAGAAAATACAGTTTCAAACGCCCACAGGGCAAGGGAGGGAGCAGGAGTGGGAAATGCATTAAAAACACAATACATAAGAGCAGCGGGGGTGAGGGGGGAGTAAAACAGGACGAGCCTACTATGCCTTGTGAGCATTCAGAATGTGCAAGTGCGGCAAGGAAGAAGGAAGCAGAGGGTCAGTGCTGTGGAGTCTGAGCTCATGGGTGAGCCAGCGATGAAGTGCTAGGAATGTTGAGTGCTACACGGCCTGGAGACTTGAAGGGTGCGAGTGCAGATAGTCGGGAGCTGGGCCAAATGGGTGCTGGAGGTCAGGGCCCCGAGGATGCATAAGGGCCCACGGCACCTATCGCAGCAACTGTGGGATTAGCAGGGGAGAGAAGAAGCGAAGGCGGAGGTAAAGAGGAGAGGCTTAGGCTAAGTAGTGTGGGCACCCGGGCTCTCCCGCATACCCCTGTTTAGTAACAAACTCTACATACCATTCTTTGTGGAAAATAATTTTTGGCCGTAGGCATCAATTTCTTATTTACAAACATAATAAACATGACGATAACAGCAGGTGTGCTTTTGGGCACACCGTGTCCAAGGTGAGTGATGCCTCGTTTCCATGGCAAGTCTGTTCCTTTGCGTGCCTGCAAGCCGGACTTTCCGCCTCTATTTTGCGGGTTCCTTTCTTTCAGGCCAATTGGCATCCTCTCCTTAGACACGTGCCGCCGCCTACGACTTTGCCGGGTACCGAACGAACCTGCCACCCGGCGTTCCATGCCCTTTTTGTACCTCCTTTTTCTGGGTGGGAAAATGAAAAACACAGTCCTTCTCCTTCCTCTGACAGCTTTACCCGGGGTGGTTGTGCTTTCTTTTCGTTGTGCCTCTCCCTTCCTAGAGCCTCCTTCTATCCCCCCCTTCACCTTTGTTATTCCATTGGGGGCCGGGCCCTTCCCGGCGCCTGCTGTTTTCCTTCTCACCTTCCTGTGTTTTTGGCCATGTTGTTATGACGATTAACAGTGGATGCGCCTTGCAGCTGCCCTCCCAAGGCGTGAGCCTCTTCTCTGCCCCCACCCTGCGCCTAACCCCCCCACCCATGCCCTCTATCGTGCCTGCCCGGGGCCTGTGGACTAAGGAGCTTCCGGAATTTAAGAAGATCCTGCTCAAGGCGCAGAGGAAGGGAGCCAGCTGAGGAAAGCGAACAACCACCTGCCGTCTGTTTAGCAAAAGGCTTTACACACAGAGAGTTAGAGCCAGAGGAGCGTAGTGGTCTAGAGGGAGAGTATTTAGTCATTTTGTATTTACAAATGGGCATCTCCCCTCTTCCCTTCTGGTAACCTGACTCCACACTCATGTGGAAGCTAAGAGCACCCCCCCCCCGCCCCCCCGATGCCCTCTTGTAACGACAGAAGGTACTGCGGCCTAGGTGGAGCTGGCTGGGGAAGGCGGGATTATGCTGATAACTCCCAGAAGAACCCAGCTGCAGAACAGGCGGGCGGCACAACACTCGGGGGGGACAGACACACCACTCTAGCCATCCCCATGAGGCTCTGAGCAGGCCTCCCTCGACAACTCTCGGGGTGCCCGGCACAGTGCACCGTTGCCCGAGAAGCCAGGGGTCAAAGCACACTCTGAGTAACAAGTGCCTGCAGGCACGCCCTGTTTTCCTGCCTATAGAACCTGGCCGTTCGTGGCCGTTCGGGGCCTAGGGGCCAGCCCGGAGCGTGGTGCTTGTGCTTCACTCTCTGCTGGCCCCTGAGACAGCCAGGAGGGTGGCATTCGTTCCACTCTCAGCTGGGCCCTGAGGCAGGGCAGGAGAGTGGTCTTTGCTCCACTGGTGGGCGGGCGGGCCAGCCAGCCCCAGCCCCCTTTTCTCTCCCTCCAGCCATCAGGTCTGTCGGGCCAACATCACACATGCCAACAATATCCATTCCAGTCTGGGGATGCAAGTGCAGTCCTGGTTTTAACTTTGCATTCTGAGGCTTGAAGTCCTGGCCTTCGCCCTCATAAATCCAGCAGGACACATCCCTGAGCGAGCGCAAGGTTATGTAACGAAGGTGCTGAATCTGCACCAGACAGGAGGGGTGGGGGCGCACCTACCAATTGAGCGGGATAGGCTGGGCCACATAGGATGGAGTGGATGGAAAAAGTGGATGGAATGGAAGGAAAGGATAGAGTGAGTGGAGTGGATAGCTCTCTATATACCTCGGTATATCCTATTTATGCTATGTACCTGTATCCCCATGTTATCTGTATCACATGTTTACGCTATCCACCCTGTCGCTTTATAGGGATGTTTGCGTTTCGAGGATGGCTGTAGAAGGTTGCTATGCAGTAGTTGGTTGGCCCTCTGACTGGGGGCAGCTGCACGTGTGTTTCTCAGATCGCTATGATGGCAAAGGAGGTTGTGTATCCTGCCTGCCCAGAGAACATATGAGAGAGCCAGAGAGATGTAAGCAGTGCATGAGCGGAACGCTCAAGTTTCCAGTGGCCAATGCGTCAGAAGGCCATCCAGTCCTGCCTCAACCCCCCTCTGTATTTTGGGTCCTTTTGATTTTTCTTCCCCGTTTGAAATGCAGAAGCACTACAAGTCCCAGAATTCCAAGCAAAAACAGAACTGGGTGGCTTTCCCACTCGTGGACCCGGAAAACGCGAGAGCCTTGCCGTCGGGTGTCAGGTGGGGGAGTCAAGAGAAGGCGGTTGCTAGTTAGAACCGCTCTTAACTTTCCCCGCAACCACCTACCTCAATGGAGGCTCCTTTTATATCTTTTCCGGGGCGCTGGCCGCTTTCTTTTCTGTACTTGCTTGCCAGGCTGGGTGCTTCAAAAACATGTCCTCTGAAGTGGCCCCACGCCGCCACTTGTCGTGCCATACAAAATGACCAACTAAATAAAAATGAATAAATCCCCCCTCCATCCCAGAGAGAGAGAGAGAGACAGACAGAGCACACAGACACTGTCAATCAAAAGAGGAATCTGTGAATAACTGGCAAGCCTCAGATTGGCTGTCCAATCATAGCCCTCCTGGTATGTGCGTGCCTGCGTGCGCGTGTCGATGCTTGCCAGCCTTTCAACAGGCCGACGTTCTGCCTCGGGCTCGTCACTGAGAGTGGCAGGCTTTTTCAAACCTGTTTCCTGCTATTGTCCCAGCCAATCGGAGCGTAGTTGGGTCTTCATCCGTCACAGACCATTGTACGTTGTCAGTAGAGAGGAAGCAAGTCGCGCAAGGTTGCCATGGCCCGTACGAAGCAGACTGCCCCAAGTCCACCGGAGGCAAGGCCACCAAAGCTGCCCGCAAGAGCGCCCCTGCGACTGGTGGGGTCAAGAAACCCCACCGCTATAGGCCGGGCACCGTGGCCCTCAGAGAGATCCGGCGCTACCAGAAATCTACTGAGCTGCTCATCCGGAAACTGCCCTTCCAGCGCCTGGTGCGGGAGATCGCACAGGATTTCAAGACCGACCTGCGCTTCCAGAGCTCAGCAGTCATGGCCCTGCAGGAGGCCAGCGAGGCCTACTTGGTGGGGCTCTTTGAGGACACCAACCTCTGCGCCATCCACGCCAAGCGAGTGACCATTATGCCCAAGGACATCCAGCTGGCCCGCCGCATCCGGGGCGAGAGGGCCTGAGGGGCACCGGCAGCAAGACCCCACCACCACACAGGCTCTTTTAAGAGCCGACACGTTGTCACACACAAGAGCTGCTCAACTCTGCCTCTCGAGGCGCCTCTCTTCACTGCACAGGCGGCTAGGCCGTCTCTCAAACCCAAGGCAAACATGCAAACGCTCCTACCTGTCTTGGCAACACCCCCTCCCCAAAAAATGCCCATCTGGGCAGCTTTGGCGACCAGTTATTTGTGCGCTTGTGGCGGTCGGATTTGATGTGATGGCTTGTACCTTTTAGCGGGAGCACAGCCAGCTCGTAACCCGAGCCCTCCACTCCCCCCTCAGAGCGATCTCTGAACTCGAAGCCCCCCACCCCACATCACGTTTCTATAAGGCCTGCCTTGAGGCTGGATTCCAACCGCTTCTAAGCGCTGTGTGCTAATGGTCGGTTTTCCGCCCGCCGCCCCCCTCCTCACAGCCAGACCGAATGGTGAAGTACCTGCTCCCTGTCAGGCTCGGGGACAGAGGGGTGTGCTGCGAGCGCTTCCCTGGCAGTGCTGCCTTACATAGCCTGTCCTGTACATTAAGCCGAGCTCCCAGAGCTTTCCCTCCCAGCCCAGCAAATGTGTCAAGTAGGGTGCGTGACTCCTGCCACAGCGCAGAGAAATAATTTGCTTACGCCGCCCCCGAGACCGTAGTCCTTATTTGATATCATTGGCCTTATGTTTTCCGGGGATGGAATAAAGCAGGGCCAGCTAGGCAAAGCATGTGAGCTCTTGAGTGGAGGTGGTGAGCGGCTCTTAAAAGAGCCTTTGGGTTTTTTTGGTGGTGCTGGGAACTGTGGTCTCACTTGGCGCTGGTGTACTTGGTGACGGCTTTGGTGCCCTCGGACACAGCGTGCTTGGCCAGCTCGCCTGGCAGCAGGAGTCGCACTCCGGTCTGAATCTCCCTGGAGGTGAGGGTCCTGCGCTTGTTGTATTGAGCCAGGCGGGAGGCTTCCGCAGCGATGCGCTCGAAGATGTCATTGACAAACGAGTTCATGATGCCCATGGCCTTGGAAGAGATGCCGGTGTCAGGGTGCACCTGCTTCATCACCTTGTAGATGTAAATGGCATAGCTTTCCTTCCTGCTCCTCTTGCGCTTCTTCCCGTCCTTCTTGGGCGGCTTGGAGAGCGCTTTCTTGGAGCCCTTCTTGGGCGCTGGGGCGGACTTGGCTGGCTCAGGCATGGTCTCCGGCTGACGTCCACGCTGTGAGGAGAGGGAGAAATGAGTAAAAACACTGCGCGCTTGTTCTTCTTCTTGCTGATAGATTTTTATCCATCAGCGGTGATTTTTTTGGATACCGAGGCTTGAGCCTCATTACTCCATCTTCTCGGGTTGAGTGTGTAGTCGTGGGTTTGTATTCTTCTTGGTCTGTGTGGTCTTGTCGCAGTAGGGCTGGTTTCACTGGGTCTTCGCAGTGATGGGCCGCGGGTAGCGGTCGAAGGGGTTTGCAGTGGTGGCAGTGAGTCTTCTGATCAGAGGGTTCGGGTTCTGATCCAGTTCTTGGCAGAAGTTCTTACTCAGCTTCGCTAGATGTTCATCCAACATCTCGATGTCCAGGTCTCTGTGAAGGTCTGCTGTCCTTGTGAAGATTGGAGCTCCAGATGATATCCGCAGGGCCTTGTTCTGGACTATCTGAAGACTCTTCCGGTGTCGCTCATGGCAGGTCATCCATGCTGGTGAGGCATAAGTCAGGGTTGGTCTGATGATCGCCTTGTAGACGTTGATCTTTGTCCGGAGGGGCATGGACTTGCTCTTCAGGAGTGGGTACAGCGCTGCCATCTTTCCTGTTGCCTTCTGCTGAGTATTCTCGATGTGGCTTTCCCAGTTGAGTTTGCTGTCCAGGGTCACACCGAGGTAGCGGCTGCTGCTCTCCCATTTGATGGTCTCCCCGTTGAGGCTGATGTGTGGGTGCTCCTTGATCTTCTTTCTGGTGAACAGCGTTGCAGTTGTCTTGCTGGTGTTGAGTTCTATCCGCCAGTCGCTGTACCACTTTGCGATGGTATCCAATGAAGCTTGCAGGTTCTTCGCCACTTCCTTTTCGCTGAAAGACTGGGAGATTACTGCAACATCGTCTGCATACAGCGCCAGGTTCGTCTTGTGGAGATCTGTCGGGATGTCGTTGGTGAAGAGGTTGAACAGGAAGGGTCCGAGGTTCGATCCCTGTGGCACGCCTGCTCGGATGGGATGTGAAGAGGACATCTCAGACCGCATGGCGACATGGAAGGTGCGGCCTCCCAGGTAGCTTGCAATCGTCTTCACCAGGTAGTTCGGAAATCCCAGGCCAATCATCTTGTGCAGCAGTCCCTTGTGCCAGACTCGGTCGAATGCTTTGGCTACATCCAGGAAGACGATTCCTGTGGACTTCTTGATGTTGAATCCGTGGCTGATGGTGTCCACCACTCTCAGTAGCTGATGAGTCGTTGCATGCTCCTTTCGAAATCCAAACTGTTCCTTTGCTAGTAGATTTCTTTCGGAGGTGAAGTCGCTGAGTCGAGCGAGGAGGACCTTCTCCAGGAGCTTCGATAATCCAGAAAGCAGGCTGATGGGGCGGTAGTTTGCTGGATCCCTCAGTGGTTTGCCGGCCTTTGGAAAAACGATGACCCTTGCTTCTTTCCAGGAACTCGGGAAGTGCTGGAGCCTCATGCATGCATTGAAGATCTCTGTGAGATGTTCCATTGATGCCGGTGGGAGGTTCTTGATTGCCAGGTTGGTTATTCCGTCGCTCCCCGGTGCCTTGCCGTTCGCCAGCTTTTCTGCAAGTCCTGCTACCTCAGAGCTTGTGCACTCCTTGATATCTTCTGCTCCCAGCCTGGTTCCGTGATCTGTGAGGTACTTCTCAACGGCTTCCTCCACTCCGTCTGAGAGCCTACTTACCTTGTTCGGGGTGAACGAAGCCTCCAGTGTCTCGGCAAGGACCTCTGCCTTGATCTGTGCCCGCCCAGCTGTAATAAAAACACTGCGCCCCCGCCCCTCTCTTTTATAGGCTGCCTGTGCTTAATCAGCTGCTGCCAGTCCCCGCTTGCTATTGGCCCGTATGGTTCTGTCGCTCCTCCGTGTCTGTGTGCCCGGCACAGAGCTCTGATTGGTTGGCAGGAGTAGTCTCCCCCTCCAATGGATGTTCATGCAGAGCCTAGGTTTTGTCCAATGAGAGTGCTCCACCGTGTCTTTATATGCCCGCCCTCCCATGCTCGGGGCATTACTTCCTCTTTGAACAAGCGAGCGCCTATTTAACGCATCATGTCTGGACGAGGAAAGCAAGGAGGGAAGGCCCGTGCTAAGGCCAAGACTCGCTCCTCCCGGGCGGGCTTGCAGTTCCCAGTAGGCCGTGTGCACAGGCTGCTGCGGAAGGGGAGCTACGGCGAGCGTGTGGGAGCCGGAGCCCCCGTCTACATGGCTGCCGTGCTCGAGTACCTGACTGCTGAGATCCTCGAGCTGGCCGGCAATGCCGCCCGGGACAACAAGAAGACCCGCATCATCCCCAGACACCTGCAGCTCGCCATCCGCAACGACGAGGAGCTCAACAAGCTGCTGGGCAAAGTCACCATTGCCCAGGGTGGTGTCCTGCCCAACATCCAGGCCGTGCTGCTGCCTAAGAAGACCGAGGGCCACAAGGCAGGGGGCAAAGCCAGCAAGTAACAGCCCAAGTTACACACCCCCCAACAAAAAAAACACAAAGGCTCTTTTAAGAGCCACTCACACACTCAGACAAAGAGCTCAGTACCTTAACAGCAGCGCCGCCACTTTTCTACACTGCAACAGAGTATGTGTTTGTGTCACAAAAAGAGGGGCTGCATCACGGGTTGCGCGAAACCCCTGTAGGATGATCGCATGCTCCCGATGCCCATGCAGCTTTCTGGGTGCATGGGCAAAGTAGGGGGGCACGCCGGACTGTGAGGCAGATGGAAAGGGTGGGAGTGAGTGCAAAGGGCTTAACTGGAGGAAGGGGAGGGAGGTGTGTGTGTGTGTGTGTGTGTGTGTGTATGTACACCCCCGCAACCCCCAGACCCGTTATACCATTTAAGGGGGTTGGGGGACACCACGGCTCCCCTTAAATGGTATAAAGAGGTACACCTGTACCGGCTCAAACCACAGCATTTTTGCTGCAATTCTTTTTACCCGATAGACCAAATAATGTCGCCATACATATAGTCGACGGGATACGGCACAGGCGACATTATTTATGGGGTAAATGGGAGCGGAGGTGTCCCCTGCAGGTTCCATGGGATAATAATGGCACCATTCTTGCATGGAGACATTTTTGCGGGGATATTATCACATGGAACTGTGCATTATTGGCAGGCTGACAACCCCCCTCCCCAACCCACCCTCCTGCTTCCCCGGCCAGTGCAGTGGGCCTGTGCAGCAGTGCCACTCAAGGAAGGTCCCGTGGCCCGAAGTACCAACAGCCCTGTTGTGTGGGCGCCCATTTGAATGTAAATGGGGGAATGCGCCAAAAGAAACCAAGCCAACTTTAGAATTCCACTTGATAACTCTTTGTTTCGGCTCAAACTGTACCTACATGAGAATACATACCCAATTACAGATGGGAAGCCCCCTCCATCCCTGTCCCCCAAATCTCTTTTCCCTTCTGGTAAGCTGACTCGGGCACTCATGTGAGAGCAAAGAGGTCCCAGATGCCCTCTTTTAACGGCAGAAGGTACTGCGGCCTAGGTGGAGATGGCCGGGAAAGGCGGGATTATGCTGATAACTCCCAGAAGTACCTAGCAGCAGACAAAGCGGGGGACAGGCACGCCCCCCTCTAGCCATCCCCATAAGCCCCTGAGCAGGCCTCGAGAACTCTTGGGCCGGCCGGTCCACTGTGTCCCAAGAAGCCGGGGGTCACAGCACACTGTGAGTTACAAGTGCCTGTAGGTCAGCCCTGTTTTCCTGCCTATAGAACCTGGCCGTTCGTGGCCAGCCAGCCAGCCCAGAGTGTGGTCTTTGCTCCTAGGGGCCAGCCAGCCTGGAGTATGGTCTTTGCTCCACTCTCTGCTGGGCCCAGAGCGTGGTCTCCACTCTCTGCTGGCCCCTGAGACAGCCAGGAGGGTGGCATTCGTTCCACTCTCAGCTGGGCCCTGAGGCAGGGCAGGAGAGTGGTCTTTGCTCCACTGGTGGGCGGGCGGGCGGGCGGGCCAGCCAGCCCCAGCCCCCTTTTCTCTCCCTCCAGCCATCAGGTCTGTCGGGCCAACATCACACATGCCAACAATATCCATTCCAGTCTGGGGATGCAAGTGCAGTCCTGGTTTTAACTTTGCATTCTGAGGCTTGAAGTCCTGGCCTTCGCCCTCATAAATCCAGCAGGACACATCCCTGAGCGAGCGCAAGGTTATGTAACGAAGGTGCTGAATCTGCACCAGACAGGAGGGGTGGGGGCGCACCTACCAATTGAGCGGGATAGGCTGGGCCACATAGGATGGAGTGGATGGAAAAAGTGGATGGAATGGAAGGAAAGGATAGAGTGAGTGGAGTGGATAGCTCTCTATATACCTCGGTATATCCTATTTATGCTATGTACCTGTATCCCCATGTTATCTGTATCACATGTTTACGCTATCCACCCTGTCGCTTTATAGGGATGTTTGCGTTTCGAGGATGGCTGTAGAAGGTTGCTATGCAGTAGTTGGTTGGCCCTTTGACTGGGGGCAGCTGCACGTGTGTTTCTCAGATCGCTATGATGGCAAAGGAGGTTGTGTATCCTGCCTGCCCAGAGAACATATGAGAGAGCCAGAGAGATGTAAGCAGTGCATGAGCGGAACGCTCAAGTTTCCAGTGGCCAATGCGTCAGAAGGCCATCCAGTCCTGCCTCAACCCCCCTCTGTATTTTGGGTCCTTTTGATTTTTCTTCCCCGTTTGAAATGCAGAAGCACTACAAGTCCCAGAATTCCAAGCAAAAACAGAACTGGGTGGCTTTCCCACTCGTGGACCCGGAAAACGCGAGAGCCTTGCCGTCGGGTGTCAGGTGGGGGAGTCAAGAGAAGGCGGTTGCTAGTTAGAACCGCTCTTAACTTTCCCCGCAACCACCTACCTCAATGGAGGCTCCTTTTATATCTTTTCCGGGGCGCTGGCCGCTTTCTTTTCTGTACTTGCTTGCCAGGCTGGGTGCTTCAAAAACATGTCCTCTGAAGTGGCCCCACGCCGCCACTTGTCGTGCCATACAAAATGACCAACTAAATAAAAATGAATAAATCCCCCCTCCATCCCAGAGAGAGAGAGAGAGACAGACAGAGCACACAGACACTGTCAATCAAAAGAGGAATCTGTGAATAACTGGCAAGCCTCAGATTGGCTGTCCAATCATAGCCCTCCTGGTATGTGCGTGCCTGCGTGCGCGTGTCGATGCTTGCCAGCCTTTCAACAGGCCGACGTTCTGCCTCGGGCTCGTCACTGAGAGTGGCAGGCTTTTTCAAACCTGTTTCCTGCTATTGTCCCAGCCAATCGGAGCGTAGTTGGGTCTTCATCCGTCACAGACCATTGTACGTTGTCAGTAGAGAGGAAGCAAGTCGCGCAAGGTTGCCATGGCCCGTACGAAGCAGACTGCCCCAAGTCCACCGGAGGCAAGGCCACCAAAGCTGCCCGCAAGAGCGCCCCTGCGACTGGTGGGGTCAAGAAACCCCACCGCTATCGGCCGGGCACCGTGGCCCTCAGAGAGATCCGGCGCTACCAGAAATCTACTGAGCTGCTCATCCGGAAACTGCCCTTCCAGCGCCTGGTGCGGGAGATCGCACAGGATTTCAAGACCGACCTGCGCTTCCAGAGCTCAGCAGTCATGGCCCTGCAGGAGGCCAGCGAGGCCTACTTGGTGGGGCTCTTTGAGGACACCAACCTCTGCGCCATCCACGCCAAGCGAGTGACCATTATGCCCAAGGACATCCAGCTGGCCCGCCGCATCCGGGGCGAGAGGGCCTGAGGGGCACCGGCAGCAAGACCCCACCACCACACAGGCTCTTTTAAGAGCCGACACGTTGTCACACACAAGAGCTGCTCAACTCTGCCTCTCGAGGCGCCTCTCTTCACTGCACAGGCGGCTAGGCCGTCTCTCAAACCCAAGGCAAACATGCAAACGCTCCTACCTGTCTTGGCAACACCCCCTCCCCAAAAAATGCCCATCTGGGCAGCTTTGGCGACCAGTTATTTGTGCGCTTGTGGCGGTCGGATTTGATGTGATGGCTTGTACCTTTTAGCGGGAGCACAGCCAGCTCGTAACCCGAGCCCTCCACTCCCCCCTCAGAGCGATCTCTGAACTCGAAGCCCCCCACCCCACATCACGTTTCTATAAGGCCTGCCTTGAGGCTGGATTCCAACCGCTTCTAAGCGCTGTGTGCTAATGGTCGGTTTTCCGCCCGCCGCCCCCCTCCTCACAGGCAGACCGAATGGTGAAGTACCTGCTCCCTGTCAGGCTCGGGGACAGAGGGGTGTGCTGCGAGCGCTTCCCTGGCAGTGCTGCCTTACATAGCCTGTCCTGTACATTAAGCCGAGCTCCCAGAGCTTTCCCTCCCAGCCCAGCAAATGTGTCAAGTAGGGTGCGTGACTCCTGCCACAGCGCAGAGAAATAATTTGCTTACGCCGCCCCCGAGACCGTAGTCCTTATTTGATATCATTGGCCTTATGTTTTCCGGGGATGGAATAAAGCAGGGCCAGCTAGGCAAAGCATGTGAGCTCTTGAGTGGAGGTGGTGAGCGGCTCTTAAAAGAGCCTTTGGTTTTTTTTGGTGGTGCTGGGAACTGTGGTCTCACTTGGCGCTGGTGTACTTGGTGACGGCTTTGGTGCCCTCGGACACAGCGTGCTTGGCCAGCTCGCCTGGCAGCAGGAGTCGCACTCCGGTCTGAATCTCCCTGGAGGTGAGGGTCCTGCGCTTGTTGTATTGAGCCAGGCGGGAGGCTCCCGCAGCGATGCGCTCGAAGATGTCATTGACAAACGAGTTCATGATGCCCATGGCCTTGGAAGAGATGCCGGTGTCAGGGTGCACCTGCTTCATCACCTTGTAGATGTAAATGGCATAGCTTTCCTTCCTGCTCCTCTTGCGCTTCTTCCCGTCCTTCTTGGGCGGCTTGGAGAGCGCTTTCTTGGAGCCCTTCTTGGGCGCTGGGGCGGACTTGGCTGGCTCAGGCATGGTCTCCGGCTGACGTCCACGCTGTGAGGAGAGGGAGAAATGAGTAAAAACACTGCGCGCTTGTTCTTCTTCTTGCTGATAGATTTTTATCCATCAGCGGTGATTTTTTTGGATACCGAGGCTTGAGCCTCATTACTCCATCTTCTCGGGTTGAGTGTGTAGTCGTGGGTTTGTATTCTTCTTGGTCTGTGTGGTCTTGTCACAGTAGGGCTGGTTTCACTGGGTCTTCGCAGTGATGGGCCGCGGGTAGCGGTCGAAGGGGTTTGCAGTGGTGGCAGTGAGTCTTCTGATCAGAGGGTTCGGGTTCTGATCCAGTTCTTGGCAGAAGTTCTTACTCAGCTTCGCTAGATGTTCATCCAACATCTCGATGTCCTGGTCTCTGTGAAGGTCTGCTGTCCTTGTGAAGATTGGAGCTCCAGATGATATCCGCAGGGCCTTGTTCTGGACTATCTGAAGACTCTTCCGGTGTCGCTCATGGCAGGTCATCCATGCTGGTGAGGCATAAGTCAGGGTTGGTCTGATGATCGCCTTGTAGACGTTGATCTTTGTCCGGAGGGGCATGGACTTGCTCTTCAGGAGTGGGTACAGCGCTGCCATCTTTCCTGTTGCCTTCTGCTGAGTATTCTCGATGTGGCTTTCCCAGTTGAGTTTGCTGTCCAGGGTCACACCGAGGTAGCGGCTGCTGCTCTCCCATTTGATGGTCTCCCCGTTGAGGCTGATGTGTGGGTGCTCCTTGATCTTCTTTCTGGTGAACAGCGTTGCAGTTGTCTTGCTGGTGTTGAGTTCTATCCGCCAGTCGCTGTACCACTTTGCGATGGTATCCAATGAAGCTTGCAGGTTCTTCGCCACTTCCTTTTCGCTGAAAGACTGGGAGATTACTGCAACATCGTCTGCATACAGCGCCAGGTTCGTCTTGTGGAGATCTGTCGGGATGTCGTTGGTGAAGAGGTTGAACAGGAAGGGTCCGAGGTTCGATCCCTGTGGCACGCCTGCTCGGATGGGATGTGAAGAGGACATCTCAGACCGCATGGCGACATGGAAGGTGCGGCCTCCCAGGTAGCTTGCAATCGTCTTCACCAGGTAGTTCGGAAATCCCAGGCCAATCATCTTGTGCAGCAGTCCCTTGTGCCAGACTCGGTCGAATGCTTTGGCTACATCCAGGAAGACGATTCCTGTGGACTTCTTGATGTTGAATCCGTGGCTGATGGTGTCCACCACTCTCAGTAGCTGATGAGTCGTTGCATGCTCCTTTCGAAATCCAAACTGTTCCTTTGCTAGTAGATTTCTTTCGGAGGTGAAGTCGCTGAGTCGAGCGAGGAGGACCTTCTCCAGGAGCTTCGATAATCCAGAAAGCAGGCTGATGGGGCGGTAGTTTGCTGGATCCCTCAGTGGTTTGCCGGCCTTTGGAAAAACGATGACCCTTGCTTCTTTCCAGGAACTCGGGAAGTGCTGGAGCCTCATGCATGCATTGAAGATCTCTGTGAGATGTTCCATTGATGCCGGTGGGAGGTTCTTGATTGCCAGGTTGGTTATTCCGTCGCTCCCCGGTGCCTTGCCGTTCGCCAGCTTTTCTGCAAGTCCTGCTACCTCAGAGCTTGTGCACTCCTTGATATCTTCTGCTCCCAGCCTGGTTCCGTGATCTGTGAGGTACTTCTCAACGGCTTCCTCCACTCCGTCTGAGAGCCTACTTACCTTGTTCGGGGTGAACGAAGCCTCCAGTGTCTCGGCAAGGACCTCTGCCTTGATCTGTGCCCGCCCAGCTGTAATAAAAACACTGCGCCCCCGCCCCTCTCTTTTATAGGCTGCCTGTGCTTAATCAGCTGCTGCCAGTCCCCGCTTGCTATTGGCCCGTATGGTTCTGTCGCTCCTCCGTGTCTGTGTGCCCGGCACAGAGCTCTGATTGGTTGGCAGGAGTAGTCTCCCCCTCCAATGGATGTTCATGCAGAGCCTAGGTTTTGTCCAATGAGAGTGCTCCACCGTGTCTTTATATGCCCGCCCTCCCATGCTCGGGGCATTACTTCCTCTTTGAACAAGCGAGCGCCTATTTAACGCATCATGTCTGGACGAGGAAAGCAAGGAGGGAAGGCCCGTGCTAAGGCCAAGACTCGCTCCTCCCGGGCGGGCTTGCAGTTCCCAGTAGGCCGTGTGCACAGGCTGCTGCGGAAGGGGAGCTACGGCGAGCGTGTGGGAGCCGGAGCCCCCGTCTACATGGCTGCCGTGCTCGAGTACCTGACTGCTGAGATCCTCGAGCTGGCCGGCAATGCCGCCCGGGACAACAAGAAGACCCGCATCATCCCCAGACACCTGCAGCTCGCCATCCGCAACGACGAGGAGCTCAACAAGCTGCTGGGCAAAGTCACCATTGCCCAGGGTGGTGTCCTGCCCAACATCCAGGCCGTGCTGCTGCCTAAGAAGACCGAGGGCCACAAGGCAGGGGGCAAAGCCAGCAAGTAACAGCCCAAGTTACACACCCCCCAACAAAAAAAACACAAAGGCTCTTTTAAGAGCCACTCACACACTCAGACAAAGAGCTCAGTACCTTAACAGCAGCGCCGCCACTTTTCTACACTGCAACAGAATATGTGTTTGTGTCACAAAAAGAGGGGCTGCATCACGGGTTGCGCGAAACCCCTGTAGGATGATCGCATGCTCCCGATGCCCATGCAGCTTTCTGGGTGCATGGGCAAAGTAGGGGGGCACGCCGGACTGTGAGGCAGATGGAAAGGGTGGGAGTGAGTGCAAAGGGCTTAACTGGAGGAAGGGGAGGGAGGTGTGTGTGTGTGTGTGTGTGTGTGTGTGTGTGTATGTACACCCCCGCAACCCCCAGACCCGTTATACCATTTAAGGGGGTTGGGGGACACCACGGCTCCCCTTAAATGGTATAAAGAGGTACACCTGTACCGGCTCAAACCACAGCATTTTTGCTGCAATTCTTTTTACCCGATAGACCAAATAATGTCGCCATACATATAGTCGACGGGATACGGCACAGGCGACATTATTTATGGGGTAAATGGGAGCGGAGGTGTCCCCTGCAGGTTCCATGGGATAATAATGGCACCATTCTTGCATGGAGACATTTTTGCGGGGATATTATCACATGGAACTGTGCATTATTGGCAGGCTGACAACCCCCCTCCCCAACCCACCCTCCTGCTTCCCCGGCCAGTGCAGTGGGCCTGTGCAGCAGTGCCACTCAAGGAAGGTCCCGTGGCCCGAAGTACCAACAGCCCTGTTGTGTGGGCGCCCATTTGAATGTAAATGGGGGAATGCGCCAAAAGAAACCAAGCCCACTTTAGAATTCCACTTGATAACTCTTTGTTTCGGCTCAAACTGTACCTACATGAGAATACATACCCAATTACAGATGGGAAGCCCCCTCCATCCCTGTCCCCCAAATCTCTTTTCCCTTCTGGTAAGCTGACTCGGGCACTCATGTGAGAGCAAAGAGGTCCCAGATGCCCTCTTTTAACGGCAGAAGGTACTGCGGCCTAGGTGGAGATGGCCGGGAAAGGCGGGATTATGCTGATAACTCCCAGAAGTACCTAGCAGCAGACAAAGCGGGGGACAGGCACGCCCCCCTCTAGCCATCCCCATAAGCCCCTGAGCAGGCCTCGAGAACTCTTGGGCCGGCCGGTCCACTGTGTCCCAAGAAGCCGGGGGTCACAGCACACTGTGAGTTACAAGTGCCTGTAGGTCAGCCCTGTTTTCCTGCCTATAGAACCTGGCCGTTCGTGGCCAGCCAGCCAGCCCAGAGTGTGGTCTTTGCTCCTAGGGGCCAGCCAGCCTGGAGTGTGGTCTTTGCTCCACTCTCTGCTGGGCCCAGAGCGTGGTCTCCACTCTCTGCTGGCCCCTGAGACAGCCAGGAGGGTGGCATTCGTTCCACTCTCAGCTGGGCCCTGAGGCAGGGCAGGAGAGTGGTCTTTGCTCCACTGGTGGGCGGGCGGGCGGGCCAGCCAGCCCCAGCCCCCTTTTCTCTCCCTCCAGCCATCAGGTCTGTCGGGCCAACATCACACATGCCAACAATATCCATTCCAGTCTGGGGATGCAAGTGCAGTCCTGGTTTTAACTTTGCATTCTGAGGCTTGAAGTCCTGGCCTTCGCCCTCATAAATCCAGCAGGACACATCCCTGAGCGAGCGCAAGGTTATGTAACGAAGGTGCTGAATCTGCACCAGACAGGAGGGGTGGGGGCGCACCTACCAATTGAGCGGGATAGGCTGGGCAACATAGGATGGAGTGGATGGAATGGAAGGAAAGGATAGAGTGAGTGGAGTGGATAGCTCTCTATGTACCTCGGTATATCCTATTTATGCTATGTACCTGTATCCCCATGTTATCTGTATCACATGTTTACGCTATCCACCCTGTCGCTTTATATACGTAAGCCGTAATGAACGCCCCCCTGTCCTACTCTCGTGCTTGGTCGCAGGCGCTTTACTGATAACCACCATATCACACTCCTACGCTTACTCGAACACAGCTATACTATGACACATTCCGCCTAGCTGTTCTCATGCTAACATGACCCCACAAACAACTCTTCATCCTAATAAGACTCAGCTAGCGGAGCACATACCGGCTAGCTTAAGCGTCTCCTCAGGCCTAACGCAGCCAGAACTCAGTCTGGGTGTCCACCCTCCAGACTGAACACATCCAACTGATTTCCGCAGCACCACACCTACCGCTAAGAAGCAGCTATCATGCAACAACCACACCAGCTGCACACGTATCCGGTGCGCCCACGCACCATACGACACTCTCTCTCTCTACTGACCTGCGGTTCCCGAGGGCGTTCAACCCGCCAGCGCTTTGAGGTCATACCAATGACACATAAGGCGCTATATAAATGCCAAGTATCATACCATAACATAACATAGGGAGGAGGTGAGCTGGGAGAGGCCAGATCTGTTTGATCCAATCATGTTTGACTAACGTATGTCTAGCTGTAGGGCTGTGACGCATTTGAACCAGTAAGCTTCCTGGGAACTGCAAAGACGTGAGGTTTGAAGCGCATCGGTTTCCAACTCCATGACCTTTGTATTAGCACTATGAAAATGATGTTCGCTGTGTGCCAGTTTGTCAGCTCCCATCAACCAGTTCTGTTTGATCTGTGCCCGCACAGCTGTAATAAACAGTGTTACTTATTGCCCAGTGTGCGTTCCTTTTTGGACTACTTGTGGTAACTATTCATTACAAGCTTTTGGAAGACCCCTGATATAGTTACGTCGACCGATCGGCCCGAGACTGGGGCGATCTCAGGCCGGTGATGCCGTTCGACATGACGCCGGCCCAGCGGCAGTCTGTAGTGTCCGGGCCTAACTAACGTGTGGCGAAAGCGGTTGTCATATCCGTGGGATGTTTGCATTTCAAGGATGACTGGGCTGTAGAAGGTTGCTATGCGTAGTTGGCCCTCCGACTGTGGGCAGCTGCACGCGCGCTTCTCCGATCGCTATGATTGGTATTGTTTATTTGTAAAGCGCCCATACACAAGGCAAGCGCTTCAAAGCGCGCAAGGAGGGAGGGGAGAAAAACAAAAGTCCTTGGGAGCCCTTGAATTTCTGAACGATACAAGTCTGCCCAGGCAGAGTAAGGGCATAGATAACAATTAACAGTGTAGACAACAGCCAATAGGCCAGACGACGATTCTGCAGTTTTTTCCAAGAGCATAGAGGCGTCACCATGCAGGAGGGGAGACAGGAGGCAAAGGAGGTTGTGTATCCGGCCTGCCCAAAGAATGGAGAGAGAGAGAGATGTTACCGGGGCATGCACAGAACTCTCAAGTTTCCAGCGGCCAATGCGCGAGAAGGCCATCCAGTCCGGTCTCCCCCCTCTCCTCCTCTGGAGTGTTGATTTTTCTTGCCAGTTTGAAATGCAGAAACACTACAAGTCCCAGAATTCCAAGCAAAAACAGGACGGGGTGGCCTTCCCGCACATAGCACCGGGAAAACGCTAGACTGTTGCTGCGGCTGGCGTCCAAGTCAATCCCCTCCCCCAGGGCCTGCCTGTGCCCTTTAGCCCCTGGGCTGTTTAGTGACTAGTTTACCCAGCCCGCCTTCGGGTTGCTTTCAATTGGTGTGCGTGCTGGTGTCGGAGTTGATGCGACGGCCTGTGCCTGTCAGCCGGAGCACAGCCAGCTCTTAACCCGACCGATGCATTCCCCTCGCGCCACGTTTTGATAGCGCCTTGATGCTGGACTCCAACTGCTTCTAAGCGCTGTGTGATAATGGTCGGTTCTCCGCCCTCCCCCAACCCGCACAGGCAGGCAAGACTGCCGACAAACGCTGCTGTACTTGCTCCCTGTCGACCCCCGGAGGGGGGAAGCCGGCCATGGCCCTGTGATTCTGAACTGCCCTAGCAGGATCAGCAGCGATGTCTGCTGCCCGTGCCTCGCTGGCAGAGCCGCCCGATATCGTCGGTCATGTACAATAAGCTGTGCCCCAGAGTTTTCCCACCCAGCGGATGTGTCCAGTGGGTGCATGACTCCCGCCACAGCGCATAGAAAACATTTGCCTACCCCGACGTGCCCATTTGAGATCACTGCCCTTATGTTTTCGGGGGCTGGAAAAAAGCAGGGCTAGCTGGGCAAAGCATGCGAGCTCTTGAGTGGAAGTGGTGAGCGGCTCTTAAAAGAGCCTTTGGGTTTTTTTCGTGTGCGGGGAGCTGTGCCGCAGAGGGCTGTGGCTGCCCTCTCACTTGGCGCTGGTGTACTTGGTGACGGCCTTGGTGCCCTCGGACACGGCATGCTTGGCCAGCTCACCAGGCAGCAGGAGTCGCACTGCGGTCTGGATCTCCCTGGAGGTGATGGTCCTGCGCTTGTTGTAGTGGGCCAGGCGGGAGGCTTCCCCGGCGATGCGCTCGAAGATGTCATTGACAAACGAGTTCATGATGCCCATGGCCTTGGAAGAGATGCCGGTGTCGGGGTGCACCTGCTTCATCACCTTGTAGATGTAAATGGCATAGCTCTCCTTCCTGCTCCTCTTGCGCTTCTTCCCGTCCTTCTTGGGCGGCTTGGAGAGCGCTTTCTTGGAGCCCTTCTTGGGCGCTGGAGCGGACTTGGCTGGCTCAGGCATGGTCTGCGGCTGGCTGTTCACTCTGTGAGGCGCGGGAGAAATGAGTAGCCACCGCCCCCGACCCCCTCTCTTTTATAGGCTGTCTGTGTTAAACAGCTGCTGCCAGCCCCTGCCCGCTATTGGCCCGTAACGGTTCTGTAGCTCCTGTGTGTCGGTGTGCCCAGCACGGAGTTCCGATTGGCTGGCAGCAGTGTCGTTCCCCCTCCAATGGATGTTCACGCGAGCCTAGGTTTCGTCCAATGAGAGAGCTCCCCCCGTGTCTTTATATGCCGGCCCTCTTGTGCTCGGGTCATTGCTTTCTCTTTGAACGTAGGACGAGCGAGCGCCTGCTTTTTTTTTTTACCTACCATGTCTGGACGCGGAAAGCAAGGAGGGAAGGCCCGCGCTAAGGCCAAGACTCGCTCCTCCCGGGCAGGCTTGCAGTTCCCAGTAGGCCGTGTGCATCGGCTGCTGCGGAAGGGGAGCTACGCTGAGCGGGTGGGTGCTGGAGCCCCCGTCTATCTGGCTGCCGTGCTCGAGTACCTGACTGCCGAGATCCTCGAGCTGGCCGGCAACGCCGCCCGGGACAACAAGAAGACCCGCATCATCCCCAGACACCTGCAGCTCGCCATCCGCAACGACGAGGAGCTCAACAAGCTGCTGGGCAAAGTCACAATTGCCCAGGGCGGTGTCCTGCCCAACATCCAGGCCGTGCTGCTGCCCAAGAAGACCGAGGGCCACAAGGCAGGGGGCAAAGCCAGCAAGTAACAGCCCAAGTTACACCCTCTTCAAAACAAAACCCAAAGGCTCTTTTCAGAGCCGCTCACACACTCTGTCAAAGAGCTCAGCAGCACTATACACTTGTGTCTAGGCGCGTTATAAAGGCCTTATCATATATCATATATCATAGCAGCACTTCTGAGTGCGCACCTTTAGTCTTTGCCCGACAAACCAAGCCATGCTAAAGCTTGGCAAATGCAGGGCGCTCTCCTACGCCTGTCGCAAAGCCTATTCCGCTCGCCTCCCCAACAGCCGTATGTGGCGTTTGCAAAAAGAAAGATGCCCTGCAACCCCGATGCAGTAACGCTTGGGTGAGCCGGCTAGGTCGCCCCCAGCCATGCTGTAAGAAGTTCATGTCTGGATTTCGGGAGTCGGGTAATTCCTGCCAGCCCGCCCCAGCCTCCGCCATTTTGTCTTTGCGGATAATCCCACGTGGCAAGGTGAAGGGGGGTTGGGGCAATTGGCGAGGGATAGGCTCCAACAGAGTAGGTGCCTGAGTGGGAGAAAAGAGAGGCTTCAGCGCGAATTGCTCGTAACCCATGTAGAATGAACGCCATCCTCCCGACGCCGATGCAACGTTCTGGGTGCATGGGCAAAGTAGGGCGCGAATGCGAGGCACAGTGGGAACGGGTGAGCGCACAAAGGAGTTCATTAAGGGGAGGGGAGGGCGGTGTGTGTGTGTGTGCGCGCGCGCACCCGCCCTCTCTCAGAAAGGCAGCGGCCTTTGTACACAAGAGCAGGCTTTTTCCTTTAGCCAGCCCTGAGAGAACAAAGGCCAGCCGGGGTAACGGCTGGAAAGCGCGGGCATTTTGAAATGCTGCGCTCCCGCCCACGCGAGTCCTGCGCACTGGAGCTGACGCCCGCCGCGCTCCCCATGGTCGGCCCTCTGTCCATATAAGCAGCCGATTCCCGTCAGCCGCCACACACAGTCTCAGTCAGCTCCCTTGTGACGAGAAGTAGAAGTGCAGCCGCCATGTCTGGACGAGGCAAAGGAGGGAAAGGTCTCGGCAAGGGAGGTGCCAAGAGGCACAGGAAAGTGCTCAGGGACAACATCCAGGGCATTACCAAGCCCGCCATCCGCCGTCTGGCCCGCCGTGGAGGAGTCAAGCGCATCTCCGGCCTCATCTACGAGGAGACCCGCGGTGTGCTCAAGGTCTTCCTGGAAAACGTGATCCGGGACGCCGTCACCTACACTGAGCACGCCAAGAGGAAGACGGTCACCGCCATGGATGTGGTGTATGCCCTCAAGCGCCAGGGACGCACTCTTTATGGATTCGGGGGTTGAGGAACACCTACCTACTGCAGCATCAGCGTGCAAACCCAAAGGCTCTTTTAAGAGCCGCCCACACCATCAATAACAGAGCTGCTCATTTGCACTCCGCTTTCTTGGAAGGCTGACAACAACCCCCACACCCGCCCAGGGCAGTGGCCCTGTGCGGCAGTGCCATTCGAGAATCCTTTTTTAGCACGCCGAACGCCCAATAGGTTTGCTGTGTGTGCGCGCGCCTATTTACATTAATGGCGCCTTCTGTGAGAATGGGGAAATGCGTCAGAAGAAATCGGGTCCCCTTTAGCATTCCACTTGACGGCCCTTTGTTTCGGCTCAGACCGTGCCCACATGAGAACACATGCCCGTTTATTTTATCGTTTGCTTGTTAGGCGCTTATACAGTAAGAAAATACAGTTTCAAACGCCCACAGGGCAAGGGAGGGAGCAGGAGTGGGAAATGCATTAAAAACACAATACATAAGAGCAGCGGGGGTGAGGGGGGAGTAAAACAGGACGAGCCTACTATGCCTTGTGAGCATTCAGAATGTGCAAGTGCGGCAAGGAAGAAGGAAGCAGAGGGTCAGTGCTGTGGAGTCTGAGCTCATGGGTGAGCCAGCGATGAAGTGCTAGGAATGTTGAGTGCTACACGGCCTGGAGACTTGAAGGGTGCGAGTGCAGATAGTCGGGAGCTGGGCCAAATGGGTGCTGGAGGTCAGGGCCCCGAGGATGCATAAGGGCCCACGGCACCTATCGCAGCAACTGTGGGATTAGCAGGGGAGAGAAGAAGCGAAGGCGGAGGTAAAGAGGAGAGGCTTAGGCTAAGTAGTGTGGGCACCCGGGCTCTCCCGCATACCCCTGTTTAGTAACAAACTCTACATACCATTCTTTGTGGAAAATAATTTTTGGCCGTAGGCATCAATTTCTTATTTACAAACATAATAAACATGACGATAACAGCAGGTGTGCTTTTGGGCACACCGTGTCCAAGGTGAGTGATGCCTCGTTTCCATGGCAAGTCTGTTCCTTTGCGTGCCTGCAAGCCGGACTTTCCGCCTCTATTTTGCGGGTTCCTTTCTTTCAGGCCAATTGGCATCCTCTCCTTAGACACGTGCCGCCGCCTACGACTTTGCCGGGTACCGAACGAACCTGCCACCCGGCGTTCCATGCCCTTTTTGTACCTCCTTTTTCTGGGTGGGAAAATGAAAAACACAGTCCTTCTCCTTCCTCTGACAGCTTTACCCGGGGTGGTTGTGCTTTCTTTTCGTTGTGCCTCTCCCTTCCTAGAGCCTCCTTCTATCCCCCCCTTCACCTTTGTTATTCCATTGGGGGCCGGGCCCTTCCCGGCGCCTGCTGTTTTCCTTCTCACCTTCCTGTGTTTTTGGCCATGTTGTCATGACGATTAACAGTGGATGCGCCTTGCAGCTGCCCTCCCAAGGCGTGAGCCTCTTCTCTGCCCCCACCCTGCGCCTAACCCCCCACCCATGCCCTCTATCGTGCCTGCCCGGGGCCTGTGGACTAAGGAGCTTCCGGAATTTAAGAAGATCCTGCTCAAGGCGCAGAGGAAGGGAGCCAGCTGAGGAAAGCGAACAACCACCTGCCGTCTGTTTAGCAAAAGGCTTTACACACAGAGAGTTAGAGCCAGAGGAGCGTAGTGGTCTAGAGGGAGAGTATTTAGTCATTTTGTATTTACAAATGGGCATCTCCCCTCTTCCCTTCTGGTAACCTGACTCCACACTCATGTGGAAGCTAAGAGCACCCCCCCCCGCCCCCCCGATGCCCTCTTGTAACGACAGAAGGTACTGCGGCCTAGGTGGAGCTGGCTGGGGAAGGCGGGATTATGCTGATAACTCCCAGAAGAACCCAGCTGCAGAACAGGCGGGCGGCACAACACTCGGGGGGGACAGACACACCACTCTAGCCATCCCCATGAGGCTCTGAGCAGGCCTCCCTCGACAACTCTCGGGGTGCCCGGCACAGTGCACCGTTGCCCGAGAAGCCAGGGGTCAAAGCACACTCTGAGTAACAAGTGCCTGCAGGCCCGCCCTGTTTTCCTGCCTATAGAACCTGGCCGTTCGTGGCCGTTCGGGGCCTAGGGGCCAGCCCGGAGCGTGGTGCTTGTGCTTCACTCTCTGCTGGCCCCTGAGACAGCCAGGAGGGTGGCATTCGTTCCACTCTCAGCTGGGCCCTGAGGCAGGGCAGGAGAGTGGTCTTTGCTCCACTGGTGGGCGGGCGGGCCAGCCAGCCCCAGCCCCCTTTTCTCTCCCTCCAGCCATCAGGTCTGTCGGGCCAACATCACACATGCCAACAATATCCATTCCAGTCTGGGGATGCAAGTGCAGTCCTGGTTTTAACTTTGCATTCTGAGGCTTGAAGTCCTGGCCTTCGCCCTCATAAATCCAGCAGGACACATCCCTGAGCGAGCGCAAGGTTATGTAACGAAGGTGCTGAATCTGCACCAGACAGGAGGGGTGGGGGCGCACCTACCAATTGAGCGGGATAGGCTGGGCCACATAGGATGGAGTGGATGGAAAAAGTGGATGGAATGGAAGGAAAGGATAGAGTGAGTGGAGTGGATAGCTCTCTATATACCTCGGTATATCCTATTTATGCTATGTACCTGTATCCCCATGTTATCTGTATCACATGTTTACGCTATCCACCCTGTCGCTTTATAGGGATGTTTGCGTTTCGAGGATGGCTGTAGAAGGTTGCTATGCAGTAGTTGGTTGGCCCTCTGACTGGGGGCAGCTGCACGTGTGTTTCTCAGATCGCTATGATGGCAAAGGAGGTTGTGTATCCTGCCTGCCCAGAGAACATATGAGAGAGCCAGAGAGATGTAAGCAGTGCATGAGCGGAACGCTCAAGTTTCCAGTGGCCAATGCGTCAGAAGGCCATCCAGTCCTGCCTCAACCCCCCTCTGTATTTTGGGTCCTTTTGATTTTTCTTCCCCGTTTGAAATGCAGAAGCACTACAAGTCCCAGAATTCCAAGCAAAAACAGAACTGGGTGGCTTTCCCACTCGTGGACCCGGAAAACGCGAGAGCCTTGCCGTCGGGTGTCAGGTGGGGGAGTCAAGAGAAGGCGGTTGCTAGTTAGAACCGCTCTTAACTTTCCCCGCAACCACCTACCTCAATGGAGGCTCCTTTTATATCTTTTCCGGGGCGCTGGCCGCTTTCTTTTCTGTACTTGCTTGCCAGGCTGGGTGCTTCAAAAACATGTCCTCTGAAGTGGCCCCACGCCGCCACTTGTCGTGCCATACAAAATGACCAACTAAATAAAAATGAATAAATCCCCCCTCCATCCCAGAGAGAGAGAGAGAGACAGACAGAGCACACAGACACTGTCAATCAAAAGAGGAATCTGTGAATAACTGGCAAGCCTCAGATTGGCTGTCCAATCATAGCCCTCCTGGTATGTGCGTGCCTGCGTGCGCGTGTCGATGCTTGCCAGCCTTTCAACAGGCCGACGTTCTGCCTCGGGCTCGTCACTGAGAGTGGCAGGCTTTTTCAAACCTGTTTCCTGCTATTGTCCCAGCCAATCGGAGCGTAGTTGGGTCTTCATCCGTCACAGACCATTGTACGTTGTCAGTAGAGAGGAAGCAAGTCGCGCAAGGTTGCCATGGCCCGTACGAAGCAGACTGCCCCAAGTCCACCGGAGGCAAGGCCACCAAAGCTGCCCGCAAGAGCGCCCCTGCGACTGGTGGGGTCAAGAAACCCCACCGCTATAGGCCGGGCACCGTGGCCCTCAGAGAGATCCGGCGCTACCAGAAATCTACTGAGCTGCTCATCCGGAAACTGCCCTTCCAGCGCCTGGTGCGGGAGATCGCACAGGATTTCAAGACCGACCTGCGCTTCCAGAGCTCAGCAGTCATGGCCCTGCAGGAGGCCAGCGAGGCCTACTTGGTGGGGCTCTTTGAGGACACCAACCTCTGCGCCATCCACGCCAAGCGAGTGACCATTATGCCCAAGGACATCCAGCTGGCCCGCCGCATCCGGGGCGAGAGGGCCTGAGGGGCACCGGCAGCAAGACCCCACCACCACACAGGCTCTTTTAAGAGCCGACACGTTGTCACACACAAGAGCTGCTCAACTCTGCCTCTCGAGGCGCCTCTCTTCACTGCACAGGCGGCTAGGCCGTCTCTCAAACCCAAGGCAAACATGCAAACGCTCCTACCTGTCTTGGCAACACCCCCTCCCCAAAAAATGCCCATCTGGGCAGCTTTGGCGACCAGTTATTTGTGCGCTTGTGGCGGTCGGATTTGATGTGATGGCTTGTACCTTTTAGCGGGAGCACAGCCAGCTCGTAACCCGAGCCCTCCACTCCCCCCTCAGAGCGATCTCTGAACTCGAAGCCCCCCACCCCACATCACGTTTCTATAAGGCCTGCCTTGAGGCTGGATTCCAACCGCTTCTAAGCGCTGTGTGCTAATGGTCGGTTTTCCGCCCGCCGCCCCCCTCCTCACAGCCAGACCGAATGGTGAAGTACCTGCTCCCTGTCAGGCTCGGGGACAGAGGGGTGTGCTGCGAGCGCTTCCCTGGCAGTGCTGCCTTACATAGCCTGTCCTGTACATTAAGCCGAGCTCCCAGAGCTTTCCCTCCCAGCCCAGCAAATGTGTCAAGTAGGGTGCGTGACTCCTGCCACAGCGCAGAGAAATAATTTGCTTACGCCGCCCCCGAGACCGTAGTCCTTATTTGATATCATTGGCCTTATGTTTTCCGGGGATGGAATAAAGCAGGGCCAGCTAGGCAAAGCATGTGAGCTCTTGAGTGGAGGTGGTGAGCGGCTCTTAAAAGAGCCTTTGGGTTTTTTTGGTGGTGCTGGGAACTGTGGTCTCACTTGGCGCTGGTGTACTTGGTGACGGCTTTGGTGCCCTCGGACACAGCGTGCTTGGCCAGCTCGCCTGGCAGCAGGAGTCGCACTCCGGTCTGAATCTCCCTGGAGGTGAGGGTCCTGCGCTTGTTGTATTGAGCCAGGCGGGAGGCTTCCGCAGCGATGCGCTCGAAGATGTCATTGACAAACGAGTTCATGATGCCCATGGCCTTGGAAGAGATGCCGGTGTCAGGGTGCACCTGCTTCATCACCTTGTAGATGTAAATGGCATAGCTTTCCTTCCTGCTCCTCTTGCGCTTCTTCCCGTCCTTCTTGGGCGGCTTGGAGAGCGCTTTCTTGGAGCCCTTCTTGGGCGCTGGGGCGGACTTGGCTGGCTCAGGCATGGTCTCCGGCTGACGTCCACGCTGTGAGGAGAGGGAGAAATGAGTAAAAACACTGCGCGCTTGTTCTTCTTCTTGCTGATAGATTTTTATCCATCAGCGGTGATTTTTTTGGATACCGAGGCTTGAGCCTCATTACTCCATCTTCTCGGGTTGAGTGTGTAGTCGTGGGTTTGTATTCTTCTTGGTCTGTGTGGTCTTGTCGCAGTAGGGCTGGTTTCACTGGGTCTTCGCAGTGATGGGCCGCGGGTAGCGGTCGAAGGGGTTTGCAGTGGTGGCAGTGAGTCTTCTGATCAGAGGGTTCGGGTTCTGATCCAGTTCTTGGCAGAAGTTCTTACTCAGCTTCGCTAGATGTTCATCCAACATCTCGATGTCCAGGTCTCTGTGAAGGTCTGCTGTCCTTGTGAAGATTGGAGCTCCAGATGATATCCGCAGGGCCTTGTTCTGGACTATCTGAAGACTCTTCCGGTGTCGCTCATGGCAGGTCATCCATGCTGGTGAGGCATAAGTCAGGGTTGGTCTGATGATCGCCTTGTAGACGTTGATCTTTGTCCGGAGGGGCATGGACTTGCTCTTCAGGAGTGGGTACAGCGCTGCCATCTTTCCTGTTGCCTTCTGCTGAGTATTCTCGATGTGGCTTTCCCAGTTGAGTTTGCTGTCCAGGGTCACACCGAGGTAGCGGCTGCTGCTCTCCCATTTGATGGTCTCCCCGTTGAGGCTGATGTGTGGGTGCTCCTTGATCTTCTTTCTGGTGAACAGCGTTGCAGTTGTCTTGCTGGTGTTGAGTTCTATCCGCCAGTCGCTGTACCACTTTGCGATGGTATCCAATGAAGCTTGCAGGTTCTTCGCCACTTCCTTTTCGCTGAAAGACTGGGAGATTACTGCAACATCGTCTGCATACAGCGCCAGGTTCGTCTTGTGGAGATCTGTCGGGATGTCGTTGGTGAAGAGGTTGAACAGGAAGGGTCCGAGGTTCGATCCCTGTGGCACGCCTGCTCGGATGGGATGTGAAGAGGACATCTCAGACCGCATGGCGACATGGAAGGTGCGGCCTCCCAGGTAGCTTGCAATCGTCTTCACCAGGTAGTTCGGAAATCCCAGGCCAATCATCTTGTGCAGCAGTCCCTTGTGCCAGACTCGGTCGAATGCTTTGGCTACATCCAGGAAGACGATTCCTGTGGACTTCTTGATGTTGAATCCGTGGCTGATGGTGTCCACCACTCTCAGTAGCTGATGAGTCGTTGCATGCTCCTTTCGAAATCCAAACTGTTCCTTTGCTAGTAGATTTCTTTCGGAGGTGAAGTCGCTGAGTCGAGCGAGGAGGACCTTCTCCAGGAGCTTCGATAATCCAGAAAGCAGGCTGATGGGGCGGTAGTTTGCTGGATCCCTCAGTGGTTTGCCGGCCTTTGGAAAAACGATGACCCTTGCTTCTTTCCAGGAACTCGGGAAGTGCTGGAGCCTCATGCATGCATTGAAGATCTCTGTGAGATGTTCCATTGATGCCGGTGGGAGGTTCTTGATTGCCAGGTTGGTTATTCCGTCGCTCCCCGGTGCCTTGCCGTTCGCCAGCTTTTCTGCAAGTCCTGCTACCTCAGAGCTTGTGCACTCCTTGATATCTTCTGCTCCCAGCCTGGTTCCGTGATCTGTGAGGTACTTCTCAACGGCTTCCTCCACTCCGTCTGAGAGCCTACTTACCTTGTTCGGGGTGAACGAAGCCTCCAGTGTCTCGGCAAGGACCTCTGCCTTGATCTGTGCCCGCCCAGCTGTAATAAAAACACTGCGCCCCCGCCCCTCTCTTTTATAGGCTGCCTGTGCTTAATCAGCTGCTGCCAGTCCCCGCTTGCTATTGGCCCGTATGGTTCTGTCGCTCCTCCGTGTCTGTGTGCCCGGCACAGAGCTCTGATTGGTTGGCAGGAGTAGTCTCCCCCTCCAATGGATGTTCATGCAGAGCCTAGGTTTTGTCCAATGAGAGTGCTCCACCGTGTCTTTATATGCCCGCCCTCCCATGCTCGGGGCATTACTTCCTCTTTGAACAAGCGAGCGCCTATTTAACGCATCATGTCTGGACGAGGAAAGCAAGGAGGGAAGGCCCGTGCTAAGGCCAAGACTCGCTCCTCCCGGGCGGGCTTGCAGTTCCCAGTAGGCCGTGTGCACAGGCTGCTGCGGAAGGGGAGCTACGGCGAGCGTGTGGGAGCCGGAGCCCCCGTCTACATGGCTGCCGTGCTCGAGTACCTGACTGCTGAGATCCTCGAGCTGGCCGGCAATGCCGCCCGGGACAACAAGAAGACCCGCATCATCCCCAGACACCTGCAGCTCGCCATCCGCAACGACGAGGAGCTCAACAAGCTGCTGGGCAAAGTCACCATTGCCCAGGGTGGTGTCCTGCCCAACATCCAGGCCGTGCTGCTGCCTAAGAAGACCGAGGGCCACAAGGCAGGGGGCAAAGCCAGCAAGTAACAGCCCAAGTTACACACCCCCCAACAAAAAAAACACAAAGGCTCTTTTAAGAGCCACTCACACACTCAGACAAAGAGCTCAGTACCTTAACAGCAGCGCCGCCACTTTTCTACACTGCAACAGAGTATGTGTTTGTGTCACAAAAAGAGGGGCTGCATCACGGGTTGCGCGAAACCCCTGTAGGATGATCGCATGCTCCCGATGCCCATGCAGCTTTCTGGGTGCATGGGCAAAGTAGGGGGGCACGCCGGACTGTGAGGCAGATGGAAAGGGTGGGAGTGAGTGCAAAGGGCTTAACTGGAGGAAGGGGAGGGAGGTGTGTGTGTGTGTGTGTGTATGTACACCCCCGCAACCCCCAGACCCGTTATACCATTTAAGGGGGTTGGGGGACACCACGGCTCCCCTTAAATGGTATAAAGAGGTACACCTGTACCGGCTCAAACCACAGCATTTTTGCTGCAATTCTTTTTACCCGATAGACCAAATAATGTCGCCATACATATAGTCGACGGGATACGGCACAGGCGACATTATTTATGGGGTAAATGGGAGCGGAGGTGTCCCCTGCAGGTTCCATGGGATAATAATGGCACCATTCTTGCATGGAGACATTTTTGCGGGGATATTATCACATGGAACTGTGCATTATTGGCAGGCTGACAACCCCCCTCCCCAACCCACCCTCCTGCTTCCCCGGCCAGTGCAGTGGGCCTGTGCAGCAGTGCCACTCAAGGAAGGTCCCGTGGCCCGAAGTACCAACAGCCCTGTTGTGTGGGCGCCCATTTGAATGTAAATGGGGGAATGCGCCAAAAGAAACCAAGCCAACTTTAGAATTCCACTTGATAACTCTTTGTTTCGGCTCAAACTGTACCTACATGAGAATACATACCCAATTACAGATGGGAAGCCCCCTCCATCCCTGTCCCCCAAATCTCTTTTCCCTTCTGGTAAGCTGACTCGGGCACTCATGTGAGAGCAAAGAGGTCCCAGATGCCCTCTTTTAACGGCAGAAGGTACTGCGGCCTAGGTGGAGATGGCCGGGAAAGGCGGGATTATGCTGATAACTCCCAGAAGTACCTAGCAGCAGACAAAGCGGGGGACAGGCACGCCCCCCTCTAGCCATCCCCATAAGCCCCTGAGCAGGCCTCGAGAACTCTTGGGCCGGCCGGTCCACTGTGTCCCAAGAAGCCGGGGGTCACAGCACACTGTGAGTTACAAGTGCCTGTAGGTCAGCCCTGTTTTCCTGCCTATAGAACCTGGCCGTTCGTGGCCAGCCAGCCAGCCCAGAGTGTGGTCTTTGCTCCTAGGGGCCAGCCAGCCTGGAGTGTGGTCTTTGCTCCACTCTCTGCTGGGCCCAGAGCGTGGTCTCCACTCTCTGCTGGCCCCTGAGACAGCCAGGAGGGTGGCATTCGTTCCACTCTCAGCTGGGCCCTGAGGCAGGGCAGGAGAGTGGTCTTTGCTCCACTGGTGGGCGGGCGGGCCAGCCAGCCCCAGCCCCCTTTTCTCTCCCTCCAGCCATCAGGTCTGTCGGGCCAACATCACACATGCCAACAATATCCATTCCAGTCTGGGGATGCAAGTGCAGTCCTGGTTTTAACTTTGCATTCTGAGGCTTGAAGTCCTGGCCTTCGCCCTCATAAATCCAGCAGGACACATCCCTGAGCGAGCGCAAGGTTATGTAACGAAGGTGCTGAATCTGCACCAGACAGGAGGGGTGGGGGCGCACCTACCAATTGAGCGGGATAGGCTGGGCCACATAGGATGGAGTGGATGGAAAAAGTGGATGGAATGGAAGGAAAGGATAGAGTGAGTGGAGTGGATAGCTCTCTATATACCTCGGTATATCCTATTTATGCTATGTACCTGTATCCCCATGTTATCTGTATCACATGTTTACGCTATCCACCCTGTCGCTTTATAGGGATGTTTGCGTTTCGAGGATGGCTGTAGAAGGTTGCTATGCAGTAGTTGGTTGGCCCTTTGACTGGGGGCAGCTGCACGTGTGTTTCTCAGATCGCTATGATGGCAAAGGAGGTTGTGTATCCTGCCTGCCCAGAGAACATATGAGAGAGCCAGAGAGATGTAAGCAGTGCATGAGCGGAACGCTCAAGTTTCCAGTGGCCAATGCGTCAGAAGGCCATCCAGTCCTGCCTCAACCCCCCTCTGTATTTTGGGTCCTTTTGATTTTTCTTCCCCGTTTGAAATGCAGAAGCACTACAAGTCCCAGAATTCCAAGCAAAAACAGAACTGGGTGGCTTTCCCACTCGTGGACCCGGAAAACGCGAGAGCCTTGCCGTCGGGTGTCAGGTGGGGGAGTCAAGAGAAGGCGGTTGCTAGTTAGAACCGCTCTTAACTTTCCCCGCAACCACCTACCTCAATGGAGGCTCCTTTTATATCTTTTCCGGGGCGCTGGCCGCTTTCTTTTCTGTACTTGCTTGCCAGGCTGGGTGCTTCAAAAACATGTCCTCTGAAGTGGCCCCACGCCGCCACTTGTCGTGCCATACAAAATGACCAACTAAATAAAAATGAATAAATCCCCCCTCCATCCCAGAGAGAGAGAGAGAGACAGACAGAGCACACAGACACTGTCAATCAAAAGAGGAATCTGTGAATAACTGGCAAGCCTCAGATTGGCTGTCCAATCATAGCCCTCCTGGTATGTGCGTGCCTGCGTGCGCGTGTCGATGCTTGCCAGCCTTTCAACAGGCCGACGTTCTGCCTCGGGCTCGTCACTGAGAGTGGCAGGCTTTTTCAAACCTGTTTCCTGCTATTGTCCCAGCCAATCGGAGCGTAGTTGGGTCTTCATCCGTCACAGACCATTGTACGTTGTCAGTAGAGAGGAAGCAAGTCGCGCAAGGTTGCCATGGCCCGTACGAAGCAGACTGCCCCAAGTCCACCGGAGGCAAGGCCACCAAAGCTGCCCGCAAGAGCGCCCCTGCGACTGGTGGGGTCAAGAAACCCCACCGCTATCGGCCGGGCACCGTGGCCCTCAGAGAGATCCGGCGCTACCAGAAATCTACTGAGCTGCTCATCCGGAAACTGCCCTTCCAGCGCCTGGTGCGGGAGATCGCACAGGATTTCAAGACCGACCTGCGCTTCCAGAGCTCAGCAGTCATGGCCCTGCAGGAGGCCAGCGAGGCCTACTTGGTGGGGCTCTTTGAGGACACCAACCTCTGCGCCATCCACGCCAAGCGAGTGACCATTATGCCCAAGGACATCCAGCTGGCCCGCCGCATCCGGGGCGAGAGGGCCTGAGGGGCACCGGCAGCAAGACCCCACCACCACACAGGCTCTTTTAAGAGCCGACACGTTGTCACACACAAGAGCTGCTCAACTCTGCCTCTCGAGGCGCCTCTCTTCACTGCACAGGCGGCTAGGCCGTCTCTCAAACCCAAGGCAAACATGCAAACGCTCCTACCTGTCTTGGCAACACCCCCTCCCCAAAAAATGCCCATCTGGGCAGCTTTGGCGACCAGTTATTTGTGCGCTTGTGGCGGTCGGATTTGATGTGATGGCTTGTACCTTTTAGCGGGAGCACAGCCAGCTCGTAACCCGAGCCCTCCACTCCCCCCTCAGAGCGATCTCTGAACTCGAAGCCCCCCACCCCACATCACGTTTCTATAAGGCCTGCCTTGAGGCTGGATTCCAACCGCTTCTAAGCGCTGTGTGCTAATGGTCGGTTTTCCGCCCGCCGCCCCCCTCCTCACAGGCAGACCGAATGGTGAAGTACCTGCTCCCTGTCAGGCTCGGGGACAGAGGGGTGTGCTGCGAGCGCTTCCCTGGCAGTGCTGCCTTACATAGCCTGTCCTGTACATTAAGCCGAGCTCCCAGAGCTTTCCCTCCCAGCCCAGCAAATGTGTCAAGTAGGGTGCGTGACTCCTGCCACAGCGCAGAGAAATAATTTGCTTACGCCGCCCCCGAGACCGTAGTCCTTATTTGATATCATTGGCCTTATGTTTTCCGGGGATGGAATAAAGCAGGGCCAGCTAGGCAAAGCATGTGAGCTCTTGAGTGGAGGTGGTGAGCGGCTCTTAAAAGAGCCTTTGGTTTTTTTTGGTGGTGCTGGGAACTGTGGTCTCACTTGGCGCTGGTGTACTTGGTGACGGCTTTGGTGCCCTCGGACACAGCGTGCTTGGCCAGCTCGCCTGGCAGCAGGAGTCGCACTCCGGTCTGAATCTCCCTGGAGGTGAGGGTCCTGCGCTTGTTGTATTGAGCCAGGCGGGAGGCTCCCGCAGCGATGCGCTCGAAGATGTCATTGACAAACGAGTTCATGATGCCCATGGCCTTGGAAGAGATGCCGGTGTCAGGGTGCACCTGCTTCATCACCTTGTAGATGTAAATGGCATAGCTTTCCTTCCTGCTCCTCTTGCGCTTCTTCCCGTCCTTCTTGGGCGGCTTGGAGAGCGCTTTCTTGGAGCCCTTCTTGGGCGCTGGGGCGGACTTGGCTGGCTCAGGCATGGTCTCCGGCTGACGTCCACGCTGTGAGGAGAGGGAGAAATGAGTAAAAACACTGCGCGCTTGTTCTTCTTCTTGCTGATAGATTTTTATCCATCAGCGGTGATTTTTTTGGATACCGAGGCTTGAGCCTCATTACTCCATCTTCTCGGGTTGAGTGTGTAGTCGTGGGTTTGTATTCTTCTTGGTCTGTGTGGTCTTGTCACAGTAGGGCTGGTTTCACTGGGTCTTCGCAGTGATGGGCCGCGGGTAGCGGTCGAAGGGGTTTGCAGTGGTGGCAGTGAGTCTTCTGATCAGAGGGTTCGGGTTCTGATCCAGTTCTTGGCAGAAGTTCTTACTCAGCTTCGCTAGATGTTCATCCAACATCTCGATGTCCTGGTCTCTGTGAAGGTCTGCTGTCCTTGTGAAGATTGGAGCTCCAGATGATATCCGCAGGGCCTTGTTCTGGACTATCTGAAGACTCTTCCGGTGTCGCTCATGGCAGGTCATCCATGCTGGTGAGGCATAAGTCAGGGTTGGTCTGATGATCGCCTTGTAGACGTTGATCTTTGTCCGGAGGGGCATGGACTTGCTCTTCAGGAGTGGGTACAGCGCTGCCATCTTTCCTGTTGCCTTCTGCTGAGTATTCTCGATGTGGCTTTCCCAGTTGAGTTTGCTGTCCAGGGTCACACCGAGGTAGCGGCTGCTGCTCTCCCATTTGATGGTCTCCCCGTTGAGGCTGATGTGTGGGTGCTCCTTGATCTTCTTTCTGGTGAACAGCGTTGCAGTTGTCTTGCTGGTGTTGAGTTCTATCCGCCAGTCGCTGTACCACTTTGCGATGGTATCCAATGAAGCTTGCAGGTTCTTCGCCACTTCCTTTTCGCTGAAAGACTGGGAGATTACTGCAACATCGTCTGCATACAGCGCCAGGTTCGTCTTGTGGAGATCTGTCGGGATGTCGTTGGTGAAGAGGTTGAACAGGAAGGGTCCGAGGTTCGATCCCTGTGGCACGCCTGCTCGGATGGGATGTGAAGAGGACATCTCAGACCGCATGGCGACATGGAAGGTGCGGCCTCCCAGGTAGCTTGCAATCGTCTTCACCAGGTAGTTCGGAAATCCCAGGCCAATCATCTTGTGCAGCAGTCCCTTGTGCCAGACTCGGTCGAATGCTTTGGCTACATCCAGGAAGACGATTCCTGTGGACTTCTTGATGTTGAATCCGTGGCTGATGGTGTCCACCACTCTCAGTAGCTGATGAGTCGTTGCATGCTCCTTTCGAAATCCAAACTGTTCCTTTGCTAGTAGATTTCTTTCGGAGGTGAAGTCGCTGAGTCGAGCGAGGAGGACCTTCTCCAGGAGCTTCGATAATCCAGAAAGCAGGCTGATGGGGCGGTAGTTTGCTGGATCCCTCAGTGGTTTGCCGGCCTTTGGAAAAACGATGACCCTTGCTTCTTTCCAGGAACTCGGGAAGTGCTGGAGCCTCATGCATGCATTGAAGATCTCTGTGAGATGTTCCATTGATGCCGGTGGGAGGTTCTTGATTGCCAGGTTGGTTATTCCGTCGCTCCCCGGTGCCTTGCCGTTCGCCAGCTTTTCTGCAAGTCCTGCTACCTCAGAGCTTGTGCACTCCTTGATATCTTCTGCTCCCAGCCTGGTTCCGTGATCTGTGAGGTACTTCTCAACGGCTTCCTCCACTCCGTCTGAGAGCCTACTTACCTTGTTCGGGGTGAACGAAGCCTCCAGTGTCTCGGCAAGGACCTCTGCCTTGATCTGTGCCCGCCCAGCTGTAATAAAAACACTGCGCCCCCGCCCCTCTCTTTTATAGGCTGCCTGTGCTTAATCAGCTGCTGCCAGTCCCCGCTTGCTATTGGCCCGTATGGTTCTGTCGCTCCTCCGTGTCTGTGTGCCCGGCACAGAGCTCTGATTGGTTGGCAGGAGTAGTCTCCCCCTCCAATGGATGTTCATGCAGAGCCTAGGTTTTGTCCAATGAGAGTGCTCCACCGTGTCTTTATATGCCCGCCCTCCCATGCTCGGGGCATTACTTCCTCTTTGAACAAGCGAGCGCCTATTTAACGCATCATGTCTGGACGAGGAAAGCAAGGAGGGAAGGCCCGTGCTAAGGCCAAGACTCGCTCCTCCCGGGCGGGCTTGCAGTTCCCAGTAGGCCGTGTGCACAGGCTGCTGCGGAAGGGGAGCTACGGCGAGCGTGTGGGAGCCGGAGCCCCCGTCTACATGGCTGCCGTGCTCGAGTACCTGACTGCTGAGATCCTCGAGCTGGCCGGCAATGCCGCCCGGGACAACAAGAAGACCCGCATCATCCCCAGACACCTGCAGCTCGCCATCCGCAACGACGAGGAGCTCAACAAGCTGCTGGGCAAAGTCACCATTGCCCAGGGTGGTGTCCTGCCCAACATCCAGGCCGTGCTGCTGCCTAAGAAGACCGAGGGCCACAAGGCAGGGGGCAAAGCCAGCAAGTAACAGCCCAAGTTACACACCCCCCAACAAAAAAAACACAAAGGCTCTTTTAAGAGCCACTCACACACTCAGACAAAGAGCTCAGTACCTTAACAGCAGCGCCGCCACTTTTCTACACTGCAACAGAATATGTGTTTGTGTCACAAAAAGACGGGCTGCATCACGGGTTGCGCGAAACCCCTGTAGGATGATCGCATGCTCCCGATGCCCATGCAGCTTTCTGGGTGCATGGGCAAAGTAGGGGGGCACGCCGGACTGTGAGGCAGATGGAAAGGGTGGGAGTGAGTGCAAAGGGCTTAACTGGAGGAAGGGGAGGGAGGTGTGTGTGTGTGTGTGTGTGTGTGTGTGTGTGTGTGTATGTACACCCCCGCAACCCCCAGACCCGTTATACCATTTAAGGGGGTTGGGGGACACCACGGCTCCCCTTAAATGGTATAAAGAGGTACACCTGTACCGGCTCAAACCACAGCATTTTTGCTGCAATTCTTTTTACCCGATAGACCAAATAATGTCGCCATACATATAGTCGACGGGATACGGCACAGGCGACATTATTTATGGGGTAAATGGGAGCGGAGGTGTCCCCTGCAGGTTCCATGGGATAATAATGGCACCATTCTTGCATGGAGACATTTTTGCGGGGATATTATCACATGGAACTGTGCATTATTGGCAGGCTGACAACCCCCCTCCCCAACCCACCCTCCTGCTTCCCCGGCCAGTGCAGTGGGCCTGTGCAGCAGTGCCACTCAAGGAAGGTCCCGTGGCCCGAAGTACCAACAGCCCTGTTGTGTGGGCGCCCATTTGAATGTAAATGGGGGAATGCGCCAAAAGAAACCAAGCCCACTTTAGAATTCCACTTGATAACTCTTTGTTTCGGCTCAAACTGTACCTACATGAGAATACATACCCAATTACAGATGGGAAGCCCCCTCCATCCCTGTCCCCCAAATCTCTTTTCCCTTCTGGTAAGCTGACTCGGGCACTCATGTGAGAGCAAAGAGGTCCCAGATGCCCTCTTTTAACGGCAGAAGGTACTGCGGCCTAGGTGGAGATGGCCGGGAAAGGCGGGATTATGCTGATAACTCCCAGAAGTACCTAGCAGCAGACAAAGCGGGGGACAGGCACGCCCCCCTCTAGCCATCCCCATAAGCCCCTGAGCAGGCCTCGAGAACTCTTGGGCCGGCCGGTCCACTGTGTCCCAAGAAGCCGGGGGTCACAGCACACTGTGAGTTACAAGTGCCTGTAGGTCAGCCCTGTTTTCCTGCCTATAGAACCTGGCCGTTCGTGGCCAGCCAGCCAGCCCAGAGTGTGGTCTTTGCTCCTAGGGGCCAGCCAGCCTGGAGTGTGGTCTTTGCTCCACTCTCTGCTGGGCCCAGAGCGTGGTCTCCACTCTCTGCTGGCCCCTGAGACAGCCAGGAGGGTGGCATTCGTTCCACTCTCAGCTGGGCCCTGAGGCAGGGCAGGAGAGTGGTCTTTGCTCCACTGGTGGGCGGGCGGGCGGGCCAGCCAGCCCCAGCCCCCTTTTCTCTCCCTCCAGCCATCAGGTCTGTCGGGCCAACATCACACATGCCAACAATATCCATTCCAGTCTGGGGATGCAAGTGCAGTCCTGGTTTTAACTTTGCATTCTGAGGCTTGAAGTCCTGGCCTTCGCCCTCATAAATCCAGCAGGACACATCCCTGAGCGAGCGCAAGGTTATGTAACGAAGGTGCTGAATCTGCACCAGACAGGAGGGGTGGGGGCGCACCTACCAATTGAGCGGGATAGGCTGGGCCACATAGGATGGAGTGGATGGAAAAAGTGGATGGAATGGAAGGAAAGGATAGAGTGAGTGGAGTGGATAGCTCTCTATATACCTCGGTATATCCTATTTATGCTATGTACCTGTATCCCCATGTTATCTGTATCACATGTTTACGCTATCCACCCTGTCGCTTTATAGGGATGTTTGCGTTTCGAGGATGGCTGTAGAAGGTTGCTATGCAGTAGTTGGTTGGCCCTCTGACTGGGGGCAGCTGCACGTGTGTTTCTCAGATCGCTATGATGGCAAAGGAGGTTGTGTATCCTGCCTGCCCAGAGAACATATGAGAGAGCCAGAGAGATGTAAGCAGTGCATGAGCGGAACGCTCAAGTTTCCAGTGGCCAATGCGTCAGAAGGCCATCCAGTCCTGCCTCAACCCCCCTCTGTATTTTGGGTCCTTTTGATTTTTCTTCCCCGTTTGAAATGCAGAAGCACTACAAGTCCCAGAATTCCAAGCAAAAACAGAACTGGGTGGCTTTCCCACTCGTGGACCCGGAAAACGCGAGAGCCTTGCCGTCGGGTGTCAGGTGGGGGAGTCAAGAGAAGGCGGTTGCTAGTTAGAACCGCTCTTAACTTTCCCCGCAACCACCTACCTCAATGGAGGCTCCTTTTATATCTTTTCCGGGGCGCTGGCCGCTTTCTTTTCTGTACTTGCTTGCCAGGCTGGGTGCTTCAAAAACATGTCCTCTGAAGTGGCCCCACGCCGCCACTTGTCGTGCCATACAAAATGACCAACTAAATAAAAATGAATAAATCCCCCCTCCATCCCAGAGAGAGAGAGAGAGACAGACAGAGCACACAGACACTGTCAATCAAAAGAGGAATCTGTGAATAACTGGCAAGCCTCAGATTGGCTGTCCAATCATAGCCCTCCTGGTATGTGCGTGCCTGCGTGCGCGTGTCGATGCTTGCCAGCCTTTCAACAGGCCGACGTTCTGCCTCGGGCTCGTCACTGAGAGTGGCAGGCTTTTTCAAACCTGTTTCCTGCTATTGTCCCAGCCAATCGGAGCGTAGTTGGGTCTTCATCCGTCACAGACCATTGTACGTTGTCAGTAGAGAGGAAGCAAGTCGCGCAAGGTTGCCATGGCCCGTACGAAGCAGACTGCCCCAAGTCCACCGGAGGCAAGGCCACCAAAGCTGCCCGCAAGAGCGCCCCTGCGACTGGTGGGGTCAAGAAACCCCACCGCTATAGGCCGGGCACCGTGGCCCTCAGAGAGATCCGGCGCTACCAGAAATCTACTGAGCTGCTCATCCGGAAACTGCCCTTCCAGCGCCTGGTGCGGGAGATCGCACAGGATTTCAAGACCGACCTGCGCTTCCAGAGCTCAGCAGTCATGGCCCTGCAGGAGGCCAGCGAGGCCTACTTGGTGGGGCTCTTTGAGGACACCAACCTCTGCGCCATCCACGCCAAGCGAGTGACCATTATGCCCAAGGACATCCAGCTGGCCCGCCGCATCCGGGGCGAGAGGGCCTGAGGGGCACCGGCAGCAAGACCCCACCACCACACAGGCTCTTTTAAGAGCCGACACGTTGTCACACACAAGAGCTGCTCAACTCTGCCTCTCGAGGCGCCTCTCTTCACTGCACAGGCGGCTAGGCCGTCTCTCAAACCCAAGGCAAACATGCAAACGCTCCTACCTGTCTTGGCAGCACCCCCTCCCCAAAAAATGCCCATCTGGGCAGCTTTGGCGACCAGTTATTTGTGCGCTTGTGGCGGTCGGATTTGATGTGATGGCTTGTACCTTTTAGCGGGAGCACAGCCAGCTCGTAACCCGAGCCCTCCACTCCCCCCTCAGAGCGATCTCTGAACTCGAAGCCCCCCACCCCACATCACGTTTCTATAAGGCCTGCCTTGAGGCTGGATTCCAACCGCTTCTAAGCGCTGTGTGCTAATGGTCGGTTTTCCGCCCGCCGCCCCCCTCCTCACAGCCAGACCGAATGGTGAAGTACCTGCTCCCTGTCAGGCTCGGGGACAGAGGGGTGTGCTGCGAGCGCTTCCCTGGCAGTGCTGCCTTACATAGCCTGTCCTGTACATTAAGCCGAGCTCCCAGAGCTTTCCCTCCCAGCCCAGCAAATGTGTCAAGTAGGGTGCGTGACTCCTGCCACAGCGCAGAGAAATAATTTGCTTACGCCGCCCCCGAGACCGTAGTCCTTATTTGATATCATTGGCCTTATGTTTTCCGGGGATGGAATAAAGCAGGGCCAGCTAGGCAAAGCATGTGAGCTCTTGAGTGGAGGTGGTGAGCGGCTCTTAAAAGAGCCTTTGGGTTTTTTTGGTGGTGCTGGGAACTGTGGTCTCACTTGGCGCTGGTGTACTTGGTGACGGCTTTGGTGCCCTCGGACACAGCGTGCTTGGCCAGCTCGCCTGGCAGCAGGAGTCGCACTCCGGTCTGAATCTCCCTGGAGGTGAGGGTCCTGCGCTTGTTGTATTGAGCCAGGCGGGAGGCTTCCGCAGCGATGCGCTCGAAGATGTCATTGACAAACGAGTTCATGATGCCCATGGCCTTGGAAGAGATGCCGGTGTCAGGGTGCACCTGCTTCATCACCTTGTAGATGTAAATGGCATAGCTTTCCTTCCTGCTCCTCTTGCGCTTCTTCCCGTCCTTCTTGGGCGGCTTGGAGAGCGCTTTCTTGGAGCCCTTCTTGGGCGCTGGGGCGGACTTGGCTGGCTCAGGCATGGTCTCCGGCTGACGTCCACGCTGTGAGGAGAGGGAGAAATGAGTAAAAACACTGCGCGCTTGTTCTTCTTCTTGCTGATAGATTTTTATCCATCAGCGGTGATTTTTTTGGATACCGAGGCTTGAGCCTCATTACTCCATCTTCTCGGGTTGAGTGTGTAGTCGTGGGTTTGTATTCTTCTTGGTCTGTGTGGTCTTGTCGCAGTAGGGCTGGTTTCACTGGGTCTTCGCAGTGATGGGCCGCGGGTAGCGGTCGAAGGGGTTTGCAGTGGTGGCAGTGAGTCTTCTGATCAGAGGGTTCGGGTTCTGATCCAGTTCTTGGCAGAAGTTCTTACTCAGCTTCGCTAGATGTTCATCCAACATCTCGATGTCCAGGTCTCTGTGAAGGTCTGCTGTCCTTGTGAAGATTGGAGCTCCAGATGATATCCGCAGGGCCTTGTTCTGGACTATCTGAAGACTCTTCCGGTGTCGCTCATGGCAGGTCATCCATGCTGGTGAGGCATAAGTCAGGGTTGGTCTGATGATCGCCTTGTAGACGTTGATCTTTGTCCGGAGGGGCATGGACTTGCTCTTCAGGAGTGGGTACAGCGCTGCCATCTTTCCTGTTGCCTTCTGCTGAGTATTCTCGATGTGGCTTTCCCAGTTGAGTTTGCTGTCCAGGGTCACACCGAGGTAGCGGCTGCTGCTCTCCCATTTGATGGTCTCCCCGTTGAGGCTGATGTGTGGGTGCTCCTTGATCTTCTTTCTGGTGAACAGCGTTGCAGTTGTCTTGCTGGTGTTGAGTTCTATCCGCCAGTCGCTGTACCACTTTGCGATGGTATCCAATGAAGCTTGCAGGTTCTTCGCCACTTCCTTTTCGCTGAAAGACTGGGAGATTACTGCAACATCGTCTGCATACAGCGCCAGGTTCGTCTTGTGGAGATCTGTCGGGATGTCGTTGGTGAAGAGGTTGAACAGGAAGGGTCCGAGGTTCGATCCCTGTGGCACGCCTGCTCGGATGGGATGTGAAGAGGACATCTCAGACCGCATGGCGACATGGAAGGTGCGGCCTCCCAGGTAGCTTGCAATCGTCTTCACCAGGTAGTTCGGAAATCCCAGGCCAATCATCTTGTGCAGCAGTCCCTTGTGCCAGACTCGGTCGAATGCTTTGGCTACATCCAGGAAGACGATTCCTGTGGACTTCTTGATGTTGAATCCGTGGCTGATGGTGTCCACCACTCTCAGTAGCTGATGAGTCGTTGCATGCTCCTTTCGAAATCCAAACTGTTCCTTTGCTAGTAGATTTCTTTCGGAGGTGAAGTCGCTGAGTCGAGCGAGGAGGACCTTCTCCAGGAGCTTCGATAATCCAGAAAGCAGGCTGATGGGGCGGTAGTTTGCTGGATCCCTCAGTGGTTTGCCGGCCTTTGGAAAAACGATGACCCTTGCTTCTTTCCAGGAACTCGGGAAGTGCTGGAGCCTCATGCATGCATTGAAGATCTCTGTGAGATGTTCCATTGATGCCGGTGGGAGGTTCTTGATTGCCAGGTTGGTTATTCCGTCGCTCCCCGGTGCCTTGCCGTTCGCCAGCTTTTCTGCAAGTCCTGCTACCTCAGAGCTTGTGCACTCCTTGATATCTTCTGCTCCCAGCCTGGTTCCGTGATCTGTGAGGTACTTCTCAACGGCTTCCTCCACTCCGTCTGAGAGCCTACTTACCTTGTTCGGGGTGAACGAAGCCTCCAGTGTCTCGGCAAGGACCTCTGCCTTGATCTGTGCCCGCCCAGCTGTAATAAAAACACTGCGCCCCCGCCCCTCTCTTTTATAGGCTGCCTGTGCTTAATCAGCTGCTGCCAGTCCCCGCTTGCTATTGGCCCGTATGGTTCTGTCGCTCCTCCGTGTCTGTGTGCCCGGCACAGAGCTCTGATTGGTTGGCAGGAGTAGTCTCCCCCTCCAATGGATGTTCATGCAGAGCCTAGGTTTTGTCCAATGAGAGTGCTCCACCGTGTCTTTATATGCCCGCCCTCCCATGCTCGGGGCATTACTTCCTCTTTGAACAAGCGAGCGCCTATTTAACGCATCATGTCTGGACGAGGAAAGCAAGGAGGGAAGGCCCGTGCTAAGGCCAAGACTCGCTCCTCCCGGGCGGGCTTGCAGTTCCCAGTAGGCCGTGTGCACAGGCTGCTGCGGAAGGGGAGCTACGGCGAGCGTGTGGGAGCCGGAGCCCCCGTCTACATGGCTGCCGTGCTCGAGTACCTGACTGCTGAGATCCTCGAGCTGGCCGGCAATGCCGCCCGGGACAACAAGAAGACCCGCATCATCCCCAGACACCTGCAGCTCGCCATCCGCAACGACGAGGAGCTCAACAAGCTGCTGGGCAAAGTCACCATTGCCCAGGGTGGTGTCCTGCCCAACATCCAGGCCGTGCTGCTGCCTAAGAAGACCGAGGGCCACAAGGCAGGGGGCAAAGCCAGCAAGTAACAGCCCAAGTTACACACCCCCCAACAAAAAAACACAAAGGCTCTTTTAAGAGCCACTCACACACTCAGACAAAGAGCTCAGTACCTTAACAGCAGCGCCGCCACTTTTCTACACTGCAACAGAGTATGTGTTTGTGTCACAAAAAGAGGGGCTGCATCACGGGTTGCGCGAAACCCCTGTAGGATGATCGCATGCTCCCGATGCCCATGCAGCTTTCTGGGTGCATGGGCAAAGTAGGGGGGCACGCCGGACTGTGAGGCAGATGGAAAGGGTGGGAGTGAGTGCAAAGGGCTTAACTGGAGGAAGGGGAGGGAGGTGTGTGTGTGTGTGTGTGTGTGTGTATGTACACCCCCGCAACCCCCAGACCCGTTATACCATTTAAGGGGGTTGGGGGACACCACGGCTCCCCTTAAATGGTATAAAGAGGTACACCTGTACCGGCTCAAACCACAGCATTTTTGCTGCAATTCTTTTTACCCGATAGACCAAATAATGTCGCCATACATATAGTCGACGGGATACGGCACAGGCGACATTATTTATGGGGTAAATGGGAGCGGAGGTGTCCCCTGCAGGTTCCATGGGATAATAATGGCACCATTCTTGCATGGAGACATTTTTGCGGGGATATTATCACATGGAACTGTGCATTATTGGCAGGCTGACAACCCCCCTCCCCAACCCACCCTCCTGCTTCCCCGGCCAGTGCAGTGGGCCTGTGCAGCAGTGCCACTCAAGGAAGGTCCCGTGGCCCGAAGTACCAACAGCCCTGTTGTGTGGGCGCCCATTTGAATGTAAATGGGGGAATGCGCCAAAAGAAACCAAGCCAACTTTAGAATTCCACTTGATAACTCTTTGTTTCGGCTCAAACTGTACCTACATGAGAATACATACCCAATTACAGATGGGAAGCCCCCTCCATCCCTGTCCCCCAAATCTCTTTTCCCTTCTGGTAAGCTGACTCGGGCACTCATGTGAGAGCAAAGAGGTCCCAGATGCCCTCTTTTAACGGCAGAAGGTACTGCGGCCTAGGTGGAGATGGCCGGGAAAGGCGGGATTATGCTGATAACTCCCAGAAGTACCTAGCAGCAGACAAAGCGGGGGACAGGCACGCCCCCCTCTAGCCATCCCCATAAGCCCCTGAGCAGGCCTCGAGAACTCTTGGGCCGGCCGGTCCACTGTGTCCCAAGAAGCCGGGGGTCACAGCACACTGTGAGTTACAAGTGCCTGTAGGTCAGCCCTGTTTTCCTGCCTATAGAACCTGGCCGTTCGTGGCCAGCCAGCCAGCCCAGAGTGTGGTCTTTGCTCCTAGGGGCCAGCCAGCCTGGAGTGTGGTCTTTGCTCCACTCTCTGCTGGGCCCAGAGCGTGGTCTCCACTCTCTGCTGGCCCCTGAGACAGCCAGGAGGGTGGCATTCGTTCCACTCTCAGCTGGGCCCTGAGGCAGGGCAGGAGAGTGGTCTTTGCTCCACTGGTGGGCGGGCGGGCGGGCCAGCCAGCCCCAGCCCCCTTTTCTCTCCCTCCAGCCATCAGGTCTGTCGGGCCAACATCACACATGCCAACAATATCCATTCCAGTCTGGGGATGCAAGTGCAGTCCTGGTTTTAACTTTGCATTCTGAGGCTTGAAGTCCTGGCCTTCGCCCTCATAAATCCAGCAGGACACATCCCTGAGCGAGCGCAAGGTTATGTAACGAAGGTGCTGAATCTGCACCAGACAGGAGGGGTGGGGGCGCACCTACCAATTGAGCGGGATAGGCTGGGCCACATAGGATGGAGTGGATGGAAAAAGTGGATGGAATGGAAGGAAAGGATAGAGTGAGTGGAGTGGATAGCTCTCTATATACCTCGGTATATCCTATTTATGCTATGTACCTGTATCCCCATGTTATCTGTATCACATGTTTACGCTATCCACCCTGTCGCTTTATAGGGATGTTTGCGTTTCGAGGATGGCTGTAGAAGGTTGCTATGCAGTAGTTGGTTGGCCCTTTGACTGGGGGCAGCTGCACGTGTGTTTCTCAGATCGCTATGATGGCAAAGGAGGTTGTGTATCCTGCCTGCCCAGAGAACATATGAGAGAGCCAGAGAGATGTAAGCAGTGCATGAGCGGAACGCTCAAGTTTCCAGTGGCCAATGCGTCAGAAGGCCATCCAGTCCTGCCTCAACCCCCCTCTGTATTTTGGGTCCTTTTGATTTTTCTTCCCCGTTTGAAAAGCAGAAGCACTACAAGTCCCAGAATTCCAAGCAAAAACAGAACTGGGTGGCTTTCCCACTCGTGGACCCGGAAAACGCGAGAGCCTTGCCGTCGGGTGTCAGGTGGGGGAGTCAAGAGAAGGCGGTTGCTAGTTAGAACCGCTCTTAACTTTCCCCGCAACCACCTACCTCAATGGAGGCTCCTTTTATATCTTTTCCGGGGCGCTGGCCGCTTTCTTTTCTGTACTTGCTTGCCAGGCTGGGTGCTTCAAAAACATGTCCTCTGAAGTGGCCCCACGCCGCCACTTGTCGTGCCATACAAAATGACCAACTAAATAAAAATGAATAAATCCCCCCTCCATCCCAGAGAGAGAGAGAGAGACAGACAGAGCACACAGACACTGTCAATCAAAAGAGGAATCTGTGAATAACTGGCAAGCCTCAGATTGGCTGTCCAATCATAGCCCTCCTGGTATGTGCGTGCCTGCGTGCGCGTGTCGATGCTTGCCAGCCTTTCAACAGGCCGACGTTCTGCCTCGGGCTCGTCACTGAGAGTGGCAGGCTTTTTCAAACCTGTTTCCTGCTATTGTCCCAGCCAATCGGAGCGTAGTTGGGTCTTCATCCGTCACAGACCATTGTACGTTGTCAGTAGAGAGGAAGCAAGTCGCGCAAGGTTGCCATGGCCCGTACGAAGCAGACTGCCCCAAGTCCACCGGAGGCAAGGCCACCAAAGCTGCCCGCAAGAGCGCCCCTGCGACTGGTGGGGTCAAGAAACCCCACCGCTATCGGCCGGGCACCGTGGCCCTCAGAGAGATCCGGCGCTACCAGAAATCTACTGAGCTGCTCATCCGGAAACTGCCCTTCCAGCGCCTGGTGCGGGAGATCGCACAGGATTTCAAGACCGACCTGCGCTTCCAGAGCTCAGCAGTCATGGCCCTGCAGGAGGCCAGCGAGGCCTACTTGGTGGGGCTCTTTGAGGACACCAACCTCTGCGCCATCCACGCCAAGCGAGTGACCATTATGCCCAAGGACATCCAGCTGGCCCGCCGCATCCGGGGCGAGAGGGCCTGAGGGGCACCGGCAGCAAGACCCCACCACCACACAGGCTCTTTTAAGAGCCGACACGTTGTCACACACAAGAGCTGCTCAACTCTGCCTCTCGAGGCGCCTCTCTTCACTGCACAGGCGGCTAGGCCGTCTCTCAAACCCAAGGCAAACATGCAAACGCTCCTACCTGTCTTGGCAACACCCCCTCCCCAAAAAATGCCCATCTGGGCAGCTTTGGCGACCAGTTATTTGTGCGCTTGTGGCGGTCGGATTTGATGTGATGGCTTGTACCTTTTAGCGGGAGCACAGCCAGCTCGTAACCCGAGCCCTCCACTCCCCCCTCAGAGCGATCTCTGAACTCGAAGCCCCCCACCCCACATCACGTTTCTATAAGGCCTGCCTTGAGGCTGGATTCCAACCGCTTCTAAGCGCTGTGTGCTAATGGTCGGTTTTCCGCCCGCCGCCCCCCTCCTCACAGGCAGACCGAATGGTGAAGTACCTGCTCCCTGTCAGGCTCGGGGACAGAGGGGTGTGCTGCGAGCGCTTCCCTGGCAGTGCTGCCTTACATAGCCTGTCCTGTACATTAAGCCGAGCTCCCAGAGCTTTCCCTCCCAGCCCAGCAAATGTGTCAAGTAGGGTGCGTGACTCCTGCCACAGCGCAGAGAAATAATTTGCTTACGCCGCCCCCGAGACCGTAGTCCTTATTTGATATCATTGGCCTTATGTTTTCCGGGGATGGAATAAAGCAGGGCCAGCTAGGCAAAGCATGTGAGCTCTTGAGTGGAGGTGGTGAGCGGCTCTTAAAAGAGCCTTTGGTTTTTTTTGGTGGTGCTGGGAACTGTGGTCTCACTTGGCGCTGGTGTACTTGGTGACGGCTTTGGTGCCCTCGGACACAGCGTGCTTGGCCAGCTCGCCTGGCAGCAGGAGTCGCACTCCGGTCTGAATCTCCCTGGAGGTGAGGGTCCTGCGCTTGTTGTATTGAGCCAGGCGGGAGGCTCCCGCAGCGATGCGCTCGAAGATGTCATTGACAAACGAGTTCATGATGCCCATGGCCTTGGAAGAGATGCCGGTGTCAGGGTGCACCTGCTTCATCACCTTGTAGATGTAAATGGCATAGCTTTCCTTCCTGCTCCTCTTGCGCTTCTTCCCGTCCTTCTTGGGCGGCTTGGAGAGCGCTTTCTTGGAGCCCTTCTTGGGCGCTGGGGCGGACTTGGCTGGCTCAGGCATGGTCTCCGGCTGACGTCCACGCTGTGAGGAGAGGGAGAAATGAGTAAAAACACTGCGCGCTTGTTCTTCTTCTTGCTGATAGATTTTTATCCATCAGCGGTGATTTTTTTGGATACCGAGGCTTGAGCCTCATTACTCCATCTTCTCGGGTTGAGTGTGTAGTCGTGGGTTTGTATTCTTCTTGGTCTGTGTGGTCTTGTCGCAGTAGGGCTGGTTTCACTGGGTCTTCGCAGTGATGGGCCGCGGGTAGCGGTCGAAGGGGTTTGCAGTGGTGGCAGTGAGTCTTCTGATCAGAGGGTTCGGGTTCTGATCCAGTTCTTGGCAGAAGTTCTTACTCAGCTTCGCTAGATGTTCATCCAACATCTCGATGTCCAGGTCTCTGTGAAGGTCTGCTGTCCTTGTGAAGATTGGAGCTCCAGATGATATCCGCAGGGCCTTGTTCTGGACTATCTGAAGACTCTTCCGGTGTCGCTCATGGCAGGTCATCCATGCTGGTGAGGCATAAGTCAGGGTTGGTCTGATGATCGCCTTGTAGACGTTGATCTTTGTCCGGAGGGGCATGGACTTGCTCTTCAGGAGTGGGTACAGCGCTGCCATCTTTCCTGTTGCCTTCTGCTGAGTATTCTCGATGTGGCTTTCCCAGTTGAGTTTGCTGTCCAGGGTCACACCGAGGTAGCGGCTGCTGCTCTCCCATTTGATGGTCTCCCCGTTGAGGCTGATGTGTGGGTGCTCCTTGATCTTCTTTCTGGTGAACAGCGTTGCAGTTGTCTTGCTGGTGTTGAGTTCTATCCGCCAGTCGCTGTACCACTTTGCGATGGTATCCAATGAAGCTTGCAGGTTCTTCGCCACTTCCTTTTCGCTGAAAGACTGGGAGATTACTGCAACATCGTCTGCATACAGCGCCAGGTTCGTCTTGTGGAGATCTGTCGGGATGTCGTTGGTGAAGAGGTTGAACAGGAAGGGTCCGAGGTTCGATCCCTGTGGCACGCCTGCTCGGATGGGATGTGAAGAGGACATCTCAGACCGCATGGCGACATGGAAGGTGCGGCCTCCCAGGTAGCTTGCAATCGTCTTCACCAGGTAGTTCGGAAATCCCAGGCCAATCATCTTGTGCAGCAGTCCCTTGTGCCAGACTCGGTCGAATGCTTTGGCTACATCCAGGAAGACGATTCCTGTGGACTTCTTGATGTTGAATCCGTGGCTGATGGTGTCCACCACTCTCAGTAGCTGATGAGTCGTTGCATGCTCCTTTCGAAATCCAAACTGTTCCTTTGCTAGTAGATTTCTTTCGGAGGTGAAGTCGCTGAGTCGAGCGAGGAGGACCTTCTCCAGGAGCTTCGATAATCCAGAAAGCAGGCTGATGGGGCGGTAGTTTGCTGGATCCCTCAGTGGTTTGCCGGCCTTTGGAAAAACGATGACCCTTGCTTCTTTCCAGGAACTCGGGAAGTGCTGGAGCCTCATGCATGCATTGAAGATCTCTGTGAGATGTTCCATTGATGCCGGTGGGAGGTTCTTGATTGCCAGGTTGGTTATTCCGTCGCTCCCCGGTGCCTTGCCGTTCGCCAGCTTTTCTGCAAGTTCTGCTACCTCAGAGCTTGTGCACTCCTTGATATCTTCTGCTCCCAGCCTGGTTCCGTGATCTGTGAGGTACTTCTCAACGGCTTCCTCCACTCCGTCTGAGAGCCTACTTACCTTGTTCGGGGTGAACGAAGCCTCCAGTGTCTCGGCAAGGACCTCTGCCTTGATCTGTGCCCGCCCAGCTGTAATAAAAACACTGCGCCCCCGCCCCTCTCTTTTATAGGCTGCCTGTGCTTAATCAGCTGCTGCCAGTCCCCGCTTGCTATTGGCCCGTATGGTTCTGTCGCTCCTCCGTGTCTGTGTGCCCGGCACAGAGCTCTGATTGGTTGGCAGGAGTAGTCTCCCCCTCCAATGGATGTTCATGCAGAGCCTAGGTTTTGTCCAATGAGAGTGCTCCACCGTGTCTTTATATGCCCGCCCTCCCATGCTCGGGGCATTACTTCCTCTTTGAACAAGCGAGCGCCTATTTAACGCATCATGTCTGGACGAGGAAAGCAAGGAGGGAAGGCCCGTGCTAAGGCCAAGACTCGCTCCTCCCGGGCGGGCTTGCAGTTCCCAGTAGGCCGTGTGCACAGGCTGCTGCGGAAGGGGAGCTACGGCGAGCGTGTGGGAGCCGGAGCCCCCGTCTACATGGCTGCCGTGCTCGAGTACCTGACTGCTGAGATCCTCGAGCTGGCCGGCAATGCCGCCCGGGACAACAAGAAGACCCGCATCATCCCCAGACACCTGCAGCTCGCCATCCGCAACGACGAGGAGCTCAACAAGCTGCTGGGCAAAGTCACCATTGCCCAGGGTGGTGTCCTGCCCAACATCCAGGCCGTGCTGCTGCCTAAGAAGACCGAGGGCCACAAGGCAGGGGGCAAAGCCAGCAAGTAACAGCCCAAGTTACACACCCCCCAACAAAAAAAACACAAAGGCTCTTTTAAGAGCCACTCACACACTCAGACAAAGAGCTCAGTACCTTAACAGCAGCGCCGCCACTTTTCTACACTGCAACAGAATATGTGTTTGTGTCACAAAAAGAGGGGCTGCATCACGGGTTGCGCGAAACCCCTGTAGGATGATCGCATGCTCCCGATGCCCATGCAGCTTTCTGGGTGCATGGGCAAAGTAGGGGGGCACGCCGGACTGTGAGGCAGATGGAAAGGGTGGGAGTGAGTGCAAAGGGCTTAACTGGAGGAAGGGGAGGGAGGTGTGTGTGTGTGTGTGTGTGTGTGTGTGTGTGTGTGTGTGTGTGTGTATGTACACCCCCGCAACCCCCAGACCCGTTATACCATTTAAGGGGGTTGGGGGACACCACGGCTCCCCTTAAATGGTATAAAGAGGTACACCTGTACCGGCTCAAACCACAGCATTTTTGCTGCAATTCTTTTTACCCGATAGACCAAATAATGTCGCCATACATATAGTCGACGGGATACGGCACAGGCGACATTATTTATGGGGTAAATGGGAGCGGAGGTGTCCCCTGCAGGTTCCATGGGATAATAATGGCACCATTCTTGCATGGAGACATTTTTGCGGGGATATTATCACATGGAACTGTGCATTATTGGCAGGCTGACAACCCCCCTCCCCAACCCACCCTCCTGCTTCCCCGGCCAGTGCAGTGGGCCTGTGCAGCAGTGCCACTCAAGGAAGGTCCCGTGGCCCGAAGTACCAACAGCCCTGTTGTGTGGGCGCCCATTTGAATGTAAATGGGGGAATGCGCCAAAAGAAACCAAGCCCACTTTAGAATTCCACTTGATAACTCTTTGTTTCGGCTCAAACTGTACCTACATGAGAATACATACCCAATTACAGATGGGAAGCCCCCTCCATCCCTGTCCCCCAAATCTCTTTTCCCTTCTGGTAAGCTGACTCGGGCACTCATGTGAGAGCAAAGAGGTCCCAGATGCCCTCTTTTAACGGCAGAAGGTACTGCGGCCTAGGTGGAGATGGCCGGGAAAGGCGGGATTATGCTGATAACTCCCAGAAGTACCTAGCAGCAGACAAAGCGGGGGACAGGCACGCCCCCCTCTAGCCATCCCCATAAGCCCCTGAGCAGGCCTCGAGAACTCTTGGGCCGGCCGGTCCACTGTGTCCCAAGAAGCCGGGGGTCACAGCACACTGTGAGTTACAAGTGCCTGTAGGTCAGCCCTGTTTTCCTGCCTATAGAACCTGGCCGTTCGTGGCCAGCCAGCCAGCCCAGAGTGTGGTCTTTGCTCCTAGGGGCCAGCCAGCCTGGAGTGTGGTCTTTGCTCCACTCTCTGCTGGGCCCAGAGCGTGGTCTCCACTCTCTGCTGGCCCCTGAGACAGCCAGGAGGGTGGCATTCGTTCCACTCTCAGCTGGGCCCTGAGGCAGGGCAGGAGAGTGGTCTTTGCTCCACTGGTGGGCGGGCGGGCGGGCCAGCCAGCCCCAGCCCCCTTTTCTCTCCCTCCAGCCATCAGGTCTGTCGGGCCAACATCACACATGCCAACAATATCCATTCCAGTCTGGGGATGCAAGTGCAGTCCTGGTTTTAACTTTGCATTCTGAGGCTTGAAGTCCTGGCCTTCGCCCTCATAAATCCAGCAGGACACATCCCTGAGCGAGCGCAAGGTTATGTAACGAAGGTGCTGAATCTGCACCAGACAGGAGGGGTGGGGGCGCACCTACCAATTGAGCGGGATAGGCTGGGCAACATAGGATGGAGTGGATGGAATGGAAGGAAAGGATAGAGTGAGTGGAGTGGATAGCTCTCTATGTACCTCGGTATATCCTATTTATGCTATGTACCTGTATCCCCATGTTATCTGTATCACATGTTTACGCTATCCACCCTGTCGCTTTATATACGTAAGCCGTAATGAACGCCCCCCTGTCCTACTCTCGTGCTTGGTCGCAGGCGCTTTACTGATAACCACCATATCACACTCCTACGCTTACTCGAACACAGCTATACTATGACACATTCCGCCTAGCTGTTCTCATACTAACATGACCCCACAAACAACTCTTCATCCTAATAAGACTCAGCTAGCGGAGCACATACCGGCTAGCTTAAGCGTCTCCTCAGGCCTAACGCAGCCAGAACTCAGTCTGGGTGTCCACCCTCCAGACTGAACACATCCAACTGATTTCCGCAGCACCACACCTACCGCTAAGAAGCAGCTATCATGCAACAACCACACCAGCTGCACACGTATCCGGTGCGCCCACGCACCATACGACACTCTCTCTCTCTACTGACCTGCGGTTCCCGAGGGCGTTCAACCCGCCAGCGCTTTGAGGTCATACCAATGACACATAAGGCGCTATATAAATGCCAAGTATCATACCATAACATAACATAGGGAGGAGGTGAGCTGGGAGAGGCCAGATCTGTTTGATCCAATCATGTTTGACTAACGTATGTCTAGCTGTAGGGCTGTGACGCATTTGAACCAGTAAGCTTCCTGGGAACTGCAAAGACGTGAGGTTTGAAGCGCATCGGTTTCCAACTCCATGACCTTTGTATTAGCACTATGAAAATGATGTTCGCTGTGTGCCAGTTTGTCAGCTCCCATCAACCAGTTCTGTTTGATCTGTGCCCGCACAGCTGTAATAAACAGTGTTACTTATTGCCCAGTGTGCGTTCCTTTTTGGACTACTTGTGGTAACTATTCATTACAAGCTTTTGGAAGACCCCTGATATAGTTACGTCGACCGATCGGCCCGAGACTGGGGCGATCTCAGGCCGGTGATGCCGTTCGACATGACGCCGGCCCAGCGGCAGTCTGTAGTGTCCGGGCCTAACTAACGTGTGGCGAAAGCGGTTGTCATATCCGTGGGATGTTTGCATTTCAAGGATGACTGGGCTGTAGAAGGTTGCTATGCGTAGTTGGCCCTCCGACTGTGGGCAGCTGCACGCGCGCTTCTCCGATCGCTATGATTGGTATTGTTTATTTGTAAAGCGCCCATACACAAGGCAAGCGCTTCAAAGCGCGCAAGGAGGGAGGGGAGAAAAACAAAAGTCCTTGGGAGCCCTTGAATTTCTGAACGATACAAGTCTGCCCAGGCAGAGTAAGGGCATAGATAACAATTAACAGTGTAGACAACAGCCAATAGGCCAGACGACGATTCTGCAGTTTTTTCCAAGAGCATAGAGGCGTCACCATGCAGGAGGGGAGACAGGAGGCAAAGGAGGTTGTGTATCCGGCCTGCCCAAAGAATGGAGAGAGAGAGAGATGTTACCGGGGCATGCACAGAACTCTCAAGTTTCCAGCGGCCAATGCGCGAGAAGGCCATCCAGTCCGGTCTCCCCCCTCTCCTCCTCTGGAGTGTTGATTTTTCTTGCCAGTTTGAAATGCAGAAACACTACAAGTCCCAGAATTCCAAGCAAAAACAGGACGGGGTGGCCTTCCCGCACATAGCACCGGGAAAACGCTAGACTGTTGCTGCGGCTGGCGTCCAAGTCAATCCCCTCCCCCAGGGCCTGCCTGTGCCCTTTAGCCCCTGGGCTGTTTAGTGACTAGTTTACCCAGCCCGCCTTCGGGTTGCTTTCAATTGGTGTGCGTGCTGGTGTCGGAGTTGATGCGACGGCCTGTGCCTGTCAGCCGGAGCACAGCCAGCTCTTAACCCGACCGATGCATTCCCCTCGCGCCACGTTTTGATAGCGCCTTGATGCTGGACTCCAACTGCTTCTAAGCGCTGTGTGATAATGGTCGGTTCTCCGCCCTCCCCCAACCCGCACAGGCAGGCAAGACTGCCGACAAACGCTGCTGTACTTGCTCCCTGTCGACCCCCGGAGGGGGGAAGCCGGCCATGGCCCTGTGATTCTGAACTGCCCTAGCAGGATCAGCAGCGATGTCTGCTGCCCGTGCCTCGCTGGCAGAGCCGCCCGATATCGTCGGTCATGTACAATAAGCTGTGCCCCACAGTTTTCCCACCCAGCGGATGTGTCCAGTGGGTGCATGACTCCCGCCACAGCGCATAGAAAACATTTGCCTACCCCGACGTGCCCATTTGAGATCACTGCCCTTATGTTTTCGGGGGCTGGAAAAAAGCAGGGCTAGCTGGGCAAAGCATGCGAGCTCTTGAGTGGAAGTGGTGAGCGGCTCTTAAAAGAGCCTTTGGGTTTTTTTCGTGTGCGGGGAGCTGTGCCGCAGAGGGCTGTGGCTGCCCTCTCACTTGGCGCTGGTGTACTTGGTGACGGCCTTGGTGCCCTCGGACACGGCATGCTTGGCCAGCTCACCAGGCAGCAGGAGTCGCACTGCGGTCTGGATCTCCCTGGAGGTGATGGTCCTGCGCTTGTTGTAGTGGGCCAGGCGGGAGGCTTCCCCGGCGATGCGCTCGAAGATGTCATTGACAAACGAGTTCATGATGCCCATGGCCTTGGAAGAGATGCCGGTGTCGGGGTGCACCTGCTTCATCACCTTGTAGATGTAAATGGCATAGCTCTCCTTCCTGCTCCTCTTGCGCTTCTTCCCGTCCTTCTTGGGCGGCTTGGAGAGCGCTTTCTTGGAGCCCTTCTTGGGCGCTGGCGCGGACTTGGCTGGCTCAGGCATGGTCTGCGGCTGGCTGTTCACTCTGTGAGGCGCGGGAGAAATGAGTAGCCACCGCCCCCGACCCCCTCTCTTTTATAGGCTGTCTGTGTTAAACAGCTGCTGCCAGCCCCTGCCCGCTATTGGCCCGTAACGGTTCTGTAGCTCCTGTGTGTCGGTGTGCCCAGCACGGAGTTCCGATTGGCTGGCAGCAGTGTCGTTCCCCCTCCAATGGATGTTCACGCGAGCCTAGGTTTCGTCCAATGAGAGAGCTCCCCCCGTGTCTTTATATGCCGGCCCTCTTGTGCTCGGGTCATTGCTTTCTCTTTGAACGTAGGACGAGCGAGCGCCTGCTTTTTTTTTTTACCTACCATGTCTGGACGCGGAAAGCAAGGAGGGAAGGCCCGCGCTAAGGCCAAGACTCGCTCCTCCCGGGCAGGCTTGCAGTTCCCAGTAGGCCGTGTGCATCGGCTGCTGCGGAAGGGGAGCTACGCTGAGCGGGTGGGTGCTGGAGCCCCCGTCTATCTGGCTGCCGTGCTCGAGTACCTGACTGCCGAGATCCTCGAGCTGGCCGGCAACGCCGCCCGGGACAACAAGAAGACCCGCATCATCCCCAGACACCTGCAGCTCGCCATCCGCAACGACGAGGAGCTCAACAAGCTGCTGGGCAAAGTCACAATTGCCCAGGGCGGTGTCCTGCCCAACATCCAGGCCGTGCTGCTGCCCAAGAAGACCGAGGGCCACAAGGCAGGGGGCAAAGCCAGCAAGTAACAGCCCAAGTTACACCCTCTTCAAAACAAAACCCAAAGGCTCTTTTCAGAGCCGCTCACACACTCTGTCAAAGAGCTCAGCAGCACTATACACTTGTGTCTAGGCGCGTTATAAAGGCCTTATCATATATCATATATCATAGCAGCACTTCTGAGTGCGCACCTTTAGTCTTTGCCCGACAAACCAAGCCATGCTAAAGCTTGGCAAATGCAGGGCGCTCTCCTACGCCTGTCGCAAAGCCTATTCCGCTCGCCTCCCCAACAGCCGTATGTGGCGTTTGCAAAAAGAAAGATGCCCTGCAACCCCGATGCAGTAACGCTTGGGTGAGCCGGCTAGGTCGCCCCCAGCCATGCTGTAAGAAGTTCATGTCTGGATTTCGGGAGTCGGGTAATTCCTGCCAGCCCACCCCAGCCTCCGCCATTTTGTCTTTGCGGATAATCCCACGTGGCAAGGTGAAGGGGGGTTGGGGCAATTGGCGAGGGATAGGCTCCAACAGAGTAGGTGCCTGAGTGGGAGAAAAGAGAGGCTTCAGCGCGAATTGCTCGTAACCCATGTAGAATGAACGCCATCCTCCCGACGCCGATGCAACGTTCTGGGTGCATGGGCAAAGTAGGGCGCGAATGCGAGGCACAGTGGGAACGGGTGAGCGCACAAAGGAGTTCATTAAGGGGAGGGGAGGGCGGTGTGTGTGTGTGTGTGTGCGCGCGCGCACCCGCCCTCTCTCAGAAAGGCAGCGGCCTTTGTACACAAGAGCAGGCTTTTTCCTTTAGCCAGCCCTGAGAGAACAAAGGCCAGCCGGGGTAACGGCTGGAAAGCGCGGGCATTTTGAAATGCTGCGCTCCCGCCCACGCGAGTCCTGCGCACTGGAGCTGACGCCCGCCGCGCTCCCCATGGTCGGCCCTCTGTCCATATAAGCAGCCGATTCCCGTCAGCCGCCACACACAGTCTCAGTCAGCTCCCTTGTGACGAGAAGTAGAAGTGCAGCCGCCATGTCTGGACGAGGCAAAGGAGGGAAAGGTCTCGGCAAGGGAGGTGCCAAGAGGCACAGGAAAGTGCTCAGGGACAACATCCAGGGCATTACCAAGCCCGCCATCCGCCGTCTGGCCCGCCGTGGAGGAGTCAAGCGCATCTCCGGCCTCATCTACGAGGAGACCCGCGGTGTGCTCAAGGTCTTCCTGGAAAACGTGATCCGGGACGCCGTCACCTACACTGAGCACGCCAAGAGGAAGACGGTCACCGCCATGGATGTGGTGTATGCCCTCAAGCGCCAGGGACGCACTCTTTATGGATTCGGGGGTTGAGGAACACCTACCTACTGCAGCATCAGCGTGCAAACCCAAAGGCTCTTTTAAGAGCCGCCCACACCATCAATAACAGAGCTGCTCATTTGCACTCCGCTTTCTTGGAAGGCTGACAACAACCCCCACACCCGCCCAGGGCAGTGGCCCTGTGCGGCAGTGCCATTCGAGAATCCTTTTTTAGCACGCCGAACGCCCAATAGGTTTGCTGTGTGTGCGCGCGCCTATTTACATTAATGGCGCCTTCTGTGAGAATGGGGAAATGCGTCAGAAGAAATCGGGTCCCCTTTAGCATTCCACTTGACGGCCCTTTGTTTCGGCTCAGACCGTGCCCACATGAGAACACATGCCCGTTTATTTTATCGTTTGCTTGTTAGGCGCTTATACAGTAAGAAAATACAGTTTCAAACGCCCACAGGGCAAGGGAGGGAGCAGGAGTGGGAAATGCATTAAAAACACAATACATAAGAGCAGCGGGGGTGAGGGGGGAGTAAAACAGGACGAGCCTACTATGCCTTGTGAGCATTCAGAATGTGCAAGTGCGGCAAGGAAGAAGGAAGCAGAGGGTCAGTGCTGTGGAGTCTGAGCTCATGGGTGAGCCAGCGATGAAGTGCTAGGAATGTTGAGTGCTACACGGCCTGGAGACTTGAAGGGTGCGAGTGCAGATAGTCGGGAGCTGGGCCAAATGGGTGCTGGAGGTCAGGGCCCCGAGGATGCATAAGGGCCCACGGCACCTATCGCAGCAACTGTGGGATTAGCAGGGGAGAGAAGAAGCGAAGGCGGAGGTAAAGAGGAGAGGCTTAGGCTAAGTAGTGTGGGCACCCGGGCTCTCCCGCATACCCCTGTTTAGTAACAAACTCTACATACCATTCTTTGTGGAAAATAATTTTTGGCCGTAGGCATCAATTTCTTATTTACAAACATAATAAACATGACGATAACAGCAGGTGTGCTTTTGGGCACACCGTGTCCAAGGTGAGTGATGCCTCGTTTCCATGGCAAGTCTGTTCCTTTGCGTGCCTGCAAGCCGGACTTTCCGCCTCTATTTTGCGGGTTCCTTTCTTTCAGGCCAATTGGCATCCTCTCCTTAGACACGTGCCGCCGCCTACGACTTTGCCGGGTACCGAACGAACCTGCCACCCGGCGTTCCATGCCCTTTTTGTACCTCCTTTTTCTGGGTGGGAAAATGAAAAACACAGTCCTTCTCCTTCCTCTGACAGCTTTACCCGGGGTGGTTGTGCTTTCTTTTCGTTGTGCCTCTCCCTTCCTAGAGCCTCCTTCTATCCCCCCCTTCACCTTTGTTATTCCATTGGGGGCCGGGCCCTTCCCGGCGCCTGCTGTTTTCCTTCTCACCTTCCTGTGTTTTTGGCCATGTTGTCATGACGATTAACAGTGGATGCGCCTTGCAGCTGCCCTCCCAAGGCGTGAGCCTCTTCTCTGCCCCCACCCTGCGCCTAACCCCCCACCCATGCCCTCTATCGTGCCTGCCCGGGGCCTGTGGACTAAGGAGCTTCCGGAATTTAAGAAGATCCTGCTCAAGGCGCAGAGGAAGGGAGCCAGCTGAGGAAAGCGAACAACCACCTGCCGTCTGTTTAGCAAAAGGCTTTACACACAGAGAGTTAGAGCCAGAGGAGCGTAGTGGTCTAGAGGGAGAGTATTTAGTCATTTTGTATTTACAAATGGGCATCTCCCCTCTTCCCTTCTGGTAACCTGACTCCACACTCATGTGGAAGCTAAGAGCACCCCCCCCGCCCCCCCCGATGCCCTCTTGTAACGACAGAAGGTACTGCGGCCTAGGTGGAGCTGGCTGGGGAAGGCGGGATTATGCTGATAACTCCCAGAAGAACCCAGCTGCAGAACAGGCGGGCGGCACAACACTCGGGGGGGACAGACACACCACTCTAGCCATCCCCATGAGGCTCTGAGCAGGCCTCCCTCGACAACTCTCGGGGTGCCCGGCACAGTGCACCGTTGCCCGAGAAGCCAGGGGTCAAAGCACACTCTGAGTAACAAGTGCCTGCAGGCCCGCCCTGTTTTCCTGCCTATAGAACCTGGCCGTTCGTGGCCGTTCGGGGCCTAGGGGCCAGCCCGGAGCGTGGTGCTTGTGCTTCACTCTCTGCTGGCCCCTGAGACAGCCAGGAGGGTGGCATTCGTTCCACTCTCAGCTGGGCCCTGAGGCAGGGCAGGAGAGTGGTCTTTGCTCCACTGGTGGGCGGGCGGGCCAGCCAGCCCCAGCCCCCTTTTCTCTCCCTCCAGCCATCAGGTCTGTCGGGCCAACATCACACATGCCAACAATATCCATTCCAGTCTGGGGATGCAAGTGCAGTCCTGGTTTTAACTTTGCATTCTGAGGCTTGAAGTCCTGGCCTTCGCCCTCATAAATCCAGCAGGACACATCCCTGAGCGAGCGCAAGGTTATGTAACGAAGGTGCTGAATCTGCACCAGACAGGAGGGGTGGGGGCGCACCTACCAATTGAGCGGGATAGGCTGGGCCACATAGGATGGAGTGGATGGAAAAAGTGGATGGAATGGAAGGAAAGGATAGAGTGAGTGGAGTGGATAGCTCTCTATATACCTCGGTATATCCTATTTATGCTATGTACCTGTATCCCCATGTTATCTGTATCACATGTTTACGCTATCCACCCTGTCGCTTTATAGGGATGTTTGCGTTTCGAGGATGGCTGTAGAAGGTTGCTATGCAGTAGTTGGTTGGCCCTCTGACTGGGGGCAGCTGCACGTGTGTTTCTCAGATCGCTATGATGGCAAAGGAGGTTGTGTATCCTGCCTGCCCAGAGAACATATGAGAGAGCCAGAGAGATGTAAGCAGTGCATGAGCGGAACGCTCAAGTTTCCAGTGGCCAATGCGTCAGAAGGCCATCCAGTCCTGCCTCAACCCCCCTCTGTATTTTGGGTCCTTTTGATTTTTCTTCCCCGTTTGAAATGCAGAAGCACTACAAGTCCCAGAATTCCAAGCAAAAACAGAACTGGGTGGCTTTCCCACTCGTGGACCCGGAAAACGCGAGAGCCTTGCCGTCGGGTGTCAGGTGGGGGAGTCAAGAGAAGGCGGTTGCTAGTTAGAACCGCTCTTAACTTTCCCCGCAACCACCTACCTCAATGGAGGCTCCTTTTATATCTTTTCCGGGGCGCTGGCCGCTTTCTTTTCTGTACTTGCTTGCCAGGCTGGGTGCTTCAAAAACATGTCCTCTGAAGTGGCCCCACGCCGCCACTTGTCGTGCCATACAAAATGACCAACTAAATAAAAATGAATAAATCCCCCCTCCATCCCAGAGAGAGAGAGAGAGACAGACAGAGCACACAGACACTGTCAATCAAAAGAGGAATCTGTGAATAACTGGCAAGCCTCAGATTGGCTGTCCAATCATAGCCCTCCTGGTATGTGCGTGCCTGCGTGCGCGTGTCGATGCTTGCCAGCCTTTCAACAGGCCGACGTTCTGCCTCGGGCTCGTCACTGAGAGTGGCAGGCTTTTTCAAACCTGTTTCCTGCTATTGTCCCAGCCAATCGGAGCGTAGTTGGGTCTTCATCCGTCACAGACCATTGTACGTTGTCAGTAGAGAGGAAGCAAGTCGCGCAAGGTTGCCATGGCCCGTACGAAGCAGACTGCCCCAAGTCCACCGGAGGCAAGGCCACCAAAGCTGCCCGCAAGAGCGCCCCTGCGACTGGTGGGGTCAAGAAACCCCACCGCTATAGGCCGGGCACCGTGGCCCTCAGAGAGATCCGGCGCTACCAGAAATCTACTGAGCTGCTCATCCGGAAACTGCCCTTCCAGCGCCTGGTGCGGGAGATCGCACAGGATTTCAAGACCGACCTGCGCTTCCAGAGCTCAGCAGTCATGGCCCTGCAGGAGGCCAGCGAGGCCTACTTGGTGGGGCTCTTTGAGGACACCAACCTCTGCGCCATCCACGCCAAGCGAGTGACCATTATGCCCAAGGACATCCAGCTGGCCCGCCGCATCCGGGGCGAGAGGGCCTGAGGGGCACCGGCAGCAAGACCCCACCACCACACAGGCTCTTTTAAGAGCCGACACGTTGTCACACACAAGAGCTGCTCAACTCTGCCTCTCGAGGCGCCTCTCTTCACTGCACAGGCGGCTAGGCCGTCTCTCAAACCCAAGGCAAACATGCAAACGCTCCTACCTGTCTTGGCAACACCCCCTCCCCAAAAAATGCCCATCTGGGCAGCTTTGGCGACCAGTTATTTGTGCGCTTGTGGCGGTCGGATTTGATGTGATGGCTTGTACCTTTTAGCGGGAGCACAGCCAGCTCGTAACCCGAGCCCTCCACTCCCCCCTCAGAGCGATCTCTGAACTCGAAGCCCCCCACCCCACATCACGTTTCTATAAGGCCTGCCTTGAGGCTGGATTCCAACCGCTTCTAAGCGCTGTGTGCTAATGGTCGGTTTTCCGCCCGCCGCCCCCCTCCTCACAGCCAGACCGAATGGTGAAGTACCTGCTCCCTGTCAGGCTCGGGGACAGAGGGGTGTGCTGCGAGCGCTTCCCTGGCAGTGCTGCCTTACATAGCCTGTCCTGTACATTAAGCCGAGCTCCCAGAGCTTTCCCTCCCAGCCCAGCAAATGTGTCAAGTAGGGTGCGTGACTCCTGCCACAGCGCAGAGAAATAATTTGCTTACGCCGCCCCCGAGACCGTAGTCCTTATTTGATATCATTGGCCTTATGTTTTCCGGGGATGGAATAAAGCAGGGCCAGCTAGGCAAAGCATGTGAGCTCTTGAGTGGAGGTGGTGAGCGGCTCTTAAAAGAGCCTTTGGGTTTTTTTGGTGGTGCTGGGAACTGTGGTCTCACTTGGCGCTGGTGTACTTGGTGACGGCTTTGGTGCCCTCGGACACAGCGTGCTTGGCCAGCTCGCCTGGCAGCAGGAGTCGCACTCCGGTCTGAATCTCCCTGGAGGTGAGGGTCCTGCGCTTGTTGTATTGAGCCAGGCGGGAGGCTTCCGCAGCGATGCGCTCGAAGATGTCATTGACAAACGAGTTCATGATGCCCATGGCCTTGGAAGAGATGCCGGTGTCAGGGTGCACCTGCTTCATCACCTTGTAGATGTAAATGGCATAGCTTTCCTTCCTGCTCCTCTTGCGCTTCTTCCCGTCCTTCTTGGGCGGCTTGGAGAGCGCTTTCTTGGAGCCCTTCTTGGGCGCTGGGGCGGACTTGGCTGGCTCAGGCATGGTCTCCGGCTGACGTCCACGCTGTGAGGAGAGGGAGAAATGAGTAAAAACACTGCGCGCTTGTTCTTCTTCTTGCTGATAGATTTTTATCCATCAGCGGTGATTTTTTTGGATACCGAGGCTTGAGCCTCATTACTCCATCTTCTCGGGTTGAGTGTGTAGTCGTGGGTTTGTATTCTTCTTGGTCTGTGTGGTCTTGTCGCAGTAGGGCTGGTTTCACTGGGTCTTCGCAGTGATGGGCCGCGGGTAGCGGTCGAAGGGGTTTGCAGTGGTGGCAGTGAGTCTTCTGATCAGAGGGTTCGGGTTCTGATCCAGTTCTTGGCAGAAGTTCTTACTCAGCTTCGCTAGATGTTCATCCAACATCTCGATGTCCAGGTCTCTGTGAAGGTCTGCTGTCCTTGTGAAGATTGGAGCTCCAGATGATATCCGCAGGGCCTTGTTCTGGACTATCTGAAGACTCTTCCGGTGTCGCTCATGGCAGGTCATCCATGCTGGTGAGGCATAAGTCAGGGTTGGTCTGATGATCGCCTTGTAGACGTTGATCTTTGTCCGGAGGGGCATGGACTTGCTCTTCAGGAGTGGGTACAGCGCTGCCATCTTTCCTGTTGCCTTCTGCTGAGTATTCTCGATGTGGCTTTCCCAGTTGAGTTTGCTGTCCAGGGTCACACCGAGGTAGCGGCTGCTGCTCTCCCATTTGATGGTCTCCCCGTTGAGGCTGATGTGTGGGTGCTCCTTGATCTTCTTTCTGGTGAACAGCGTTGCAGTTGTCTTGCTGGTGTTGAGTTCTATCCGCCAGTCGCTGTACCACTTTGCGATGGTATCCAATGAAGCTTGCAGGTTCTTCGCCACTTCCTTTTCGCTGAAAGACTGGGAGATTACTGCAACATCGTCTGCATACAGCGCCAGGTTCGTCTTGTGGAGATCTGTCGGGATGTCGTTGGTGAAGAGGTTGAACAGGAAGGGTCCGAGGTTCGATCCCTGTGGCACGCCTGCTCGGATGGGATGTGAAGAGGACATCTCAGACCGCATGGCGACATGGAAGGTGCGGCCTCCCAGGTAGCTTGCAATCGTCTTCACCAGGTAGTTCGGAAATCCCAGGCCAATCATCTTGTGCAGCAGTCCCTTGTGCCAGACTCGGTCGAATGCTTTGGCTACATCCAGGAAGACGATTCCTGTGGACTTCTTGATGTTGAATCCGTGGCTGATGGTGTCCACCACTCTCAGTAGCTGATGAGTCGTTGCATGCTCCTTTCGAAATCCAAACTGTTCCTTTGCTAGTAGATTTCTTTCGGAGGTGAAGTCGCTGAGTCGAGCGAGGAGGACCTTCTCCAGGAGCTTCGATAATCCAGAAAGCAGGCTGATGGGGCGGTAGTTTGCTGGATCCCTCAGTGGTTTGCCGGCCTTTGGAAAAACGATGACCCTTGCTTCTTTCCAGGAACTCGGGAAGTGCTGGAGCCTCATGCATGCATTGAAGATCTCTGTGAGATGTTCCATTGATGCCGGTGGGAGGTTCTTGATTGCCAGGTTGGTTATTCCGTCGCTCCCCGGTGCCTTGCCGTTCGCCAGCTTTTCTGCAAGTCCTGCTACCTCAGAGCTTGTGCACTCCTTGATATCTTCTGCTCCCAGCCTGGTTCCGTGATCTGTGAGGTACTTCTCAACGGCTTCCTCCACTCCGTCTGAGAGCCTACTTACCTTGTTCGGGGTGAACGAAGCCTCCAGTGTCTCGGCAAGGACCTCTGCCTTGATCTGTGCCCGCCCAGCTGTAATAAAAACACTGCGCCCCCGCCCCTCTCTTTTATAGGCTGCCTGTGCTTAATCAGCTGCTGCCAGTCCCCGCTTGCTATTGGCCCGTATGGTTCTGTCGCTCCTCCGTGTCTGTGTGCCCGGCACAGAGCTCTGATTGGTTGGCAGGAGTAGTCTCCCCCTCCAATGGATGTTCATGCAGAGCCTAGGTTTTGTCCAATGAGAGTGCTCCACCGTGTCTTTATATGCCCGCCCTCCCATGCTCGGGGCATTACTTCCTCTTTGAACAAGCGAGCGCCTATTTAACGCATCATGTCTGGACGAGGAAAGCAAGGAGGGAAGGCCCGTGCTAAGGCCAAGACTCGCTCCTCCCGGGCGGGCTTGCAGTTCCCAGTAGGCCGTGTGCACAGGCTGCTGCGGAAGGGGAGCTACGGCGAGCGTGTGGGAGCCGGAGCCCCCGTCTACATGGCTGCCGTGCTCGAGTACCTGACTGCTGAGATCCTCGAGCTGGCCGGCAATGCCGCCCGGGACAACAAGAAGACCCGCATCATCCCCAGACACCTGCAGCTCGCCATCCGCAACGACGAGGAGCTCAACAAGCTGCTGGGCAAAGTCACCATTGCCCAGGGTGGTGTCCTGCCCAACATCCAGGCCGTGCTGCTGCCTAAGAAGACCGAGGGCCACAAGGCAGGGGGCAAAGCCAGCAAGTAACAGCCCAAGTTACACACCCCCCAACAAAAAAAACACAAAGGCTCTTTTAAGAGCCACTCACACACTCAGACAAAGAGCTCAGTACCTTAACAGCAGCGCCGCCACTTTTCTACACTGCAACAGAGTATGTGTTTGTGTCACAAAAAGAGGGGCTGCATCACGGGTTGCGCGAAACCCCTGTAGGATGATCGCATGCTCCCGATGCCCATGCAGCTTTCTGGGTGCATGGGCAAAGTAGGGGGGCACGCCGGACTGTGAGGCAGATGGAAAGGGTGGGAGTGAGTGCAAAGGGCTTAACTGGAGGAAGGGGAGGGAGGTGTGTGTGTGTGTGTGTGTGTATGTACACCCCCGCAACCCCCAGACCCGTTATACCATTTAAGGGGGTTGGGGGACACCACGGCTCCCCTTAAATGGTATAAAGAGGTACACCTGTACCGGCTCAAACCACAGCATTTTTGCTGCAATTCTTTTTACCCGATAGACCAAATAATGTCGCCATACATATAGTCGACGGGATACGGCACAGGCGACATTATTTATGGGGTAAATGGGAGCGGAGGTGTCCCCTGCAGGTTCCATGGGATAATAATGGCACCATTCTTGCATGGAGACATTTTTGCGGGGATATTATCACATGGAACTGTGCATTATTGGCAGGCTGACAACCCCCCTCCCCAACCCACCCTCCTGCTTCCCCGGCCAGTGCAGTGGGCCTGTGCAGCAGTGCCACTCAAGGAAGGTCCCGTGGCCCGAAGTACCAACAGCCCTGTTGTGTGGGCGCCCATTTGAATGTAAATGGGGGAATGCGCCAAAAGAAACCAAGCCAACTTTAGAATTCCACTTGATAACTCTTTGTTTCGGCTCAAACTGTACCTACATGAGAATACATACCCAATTACAGATGGGAAGCCCCCTCCATCCCTGTCCCCCAAATCTCTTTTCCCTTCTGGTAAGCTGACTCGGGCACTCATGTGAGAGCAAAGAGGTCCCAGATGCCCTCTTTTAACGGCAGAAGGTACTGCGGCCTAGGTGGAGATGGCCGGGAAAGGCGGGATTATGCTGATAACTCCCAGAAGTACCTAGCAGCAGACAAAGCGGGGGACAGGCACGCCCCCCTCTAGCCATCCCCATAAGCCCCTGAGCAGGCCTCGAGAACTCTTGGGCCGGCCGGTCCACTGTGTCCCAAGAAGCCGGGGGTCACAGCACACTGTGAGTTACAAGTGCCTGTAGGTCAGCCCTGTTTTCCTGCCTATAGAACCTGGCCGTTCGTGGCCAGCCAGCCAGCCCAGAGTGTGGTCTTTGCTCCTAGGGGCCAGCCAGCCTGGAGTGTGGTCTTTGCTCCACTCTCTGCTGGGCCCAGAGCGTGGTCTCCACTCTCTGCTGGCCCCTGAGACAGCCAGGAGGGTGGCATTCGTTCCACTCTCAGCTGGGCCCTGAGGCAGGGCAGGAGAGTGGTCTTTGCTCCACTGGTGGGCGGGCGGGCGGGCGGGCCAGCCAGCCCCAGCCCCCTTTTCTCTCCCTCCAGCCATCAGGTCTGTCGGGCCAACATCACACATGCCAACAATATCCATTCCAGTCTGGGGATGCAAGTGCAGTCCTGGTTTTAACTTTGCATTCTGAGGCTTGAAGTCCTGGCCTTCGCCCTCATAAATCCAGCAGGACACATCCCTGAGCGAGCGCAAGGTTATGTAACGAAGGTGCTGAATCTGCACCAGACAGGAGGGGTGGGGGCGCACCTACCAATTGAGCGGGATAGGCTGGGCCACATAGGATGGAGTGGATGGAAAAAGTGGATGGAATGGAAGGAAAGGATAGAGTGAGTGGAGTGGATAGCTCTCTATATACCTCGGTATATCCTATTTATGCTATGTACCTGTATCCCCATGTTATCTGTATCACATGTTTACGCTATCCACCCTGTCGCTTTATAGGGATGTTTGCGTTTCGAGGATGGCTGTAGAAGGTTGCTATGCAGTAGTTGGTTGGCCCTTTGACTGGGGGCAGCTGCACGTGTGTTTCTCAGATCGCTATGATGGCAAAGGAGGTTGTGTATCCTGCCTGCCCAGAGAACATATGAGAGAGCCAGAGAGATGTAAGCAGTGCATGAGCGGAACGCTCAAGTTTCCAGTGGCCAATGCGTCAGAAGGCCATCCAGTCCTGCCTCAACCCCCCTCTGTATTTTGGGTCCTTTTGATTTTTCTTCCCCGTTTGAAATGCAGAAGCACTACAAGTCCCAGAATTCCAAGCAAAAACAGAACTGGGTGGCTTTCCCACTCGTGGACCCGGAAAACGCGAGAGCCTTGCCGTCGGGTGTCAGGTGGGGGAGTCAAGAGAAGGCGGTTGCTAGTTAGAACCGCTCTTAACTTTCCCCGCAACCACCTACCTCAATGGAGGCTCCTTTTATATCTTTTCCGGGGCGCTGGCCGCTTTCTTTTCTGTACTTGCTTGCCAGGCTGGGTGCTTCAAAAACATGTCCTCTGAAGTGGCCCCACGCCGCCACTTGTCGTGCCATACAAAATGACCAACTAAATAAAAATGAATAAATCCCCCCTCCATCCCAGAGAGAGAGAGAGAGACAGACAGAGCACACAGACACTGTCAATCAAAAGAGGAATCTGTGAATAACTGGCAAGCCTCAGATTGGCTGTCCAATCATAGCCCTCCTGGTATGTGCGTGCCTGCGTGCGCGTGTCGATGCTTGCCAGCCTTTCAACAGGCCGACGTTCTGCCTCGGGCTCGTCACTGAGAGTGGCAGGCTTTTTCAAACCTGTTTCCTGCTATTGTCCCAGCCAATCGGAGCGTAGTTGGGTCTTCATCCGTCACAGACCATTGTACGTTGTCAGTAGAGAGGAAGCAAGTCGCGCAAGGTTGCCATGGCCCGTACGAAGCAGACTGCCCCAAGTCCACCGGAGGCAAGGCCACCAAAGCTGCCCGCAAGAGCGCCCCTGCGACTGGTGGGGTCAAGAAACCCCACCGCTATCGGCCGGGCACCGTGGCCCTCAGAGAGATCCGGCGCTACCAGAAATCTACTGAGCTGCTCATCCGGAAACTGCCCTTCCAGCGCCTGGTGCGGGAGATCGCACAGGATTTCAAGACCGACCTGCGCTTCCAGAGCTCAGCAGTCATGGCCCTGCAGGAGGCCAGCGAGGCCTACTTGGTGGGGCTCTTTGAGGACACCAACCTCTGCGCCATCCACGCCAAGCGAGTGACCATTATGCCCAAGGACATCCAGCTGGCCCGCCGCATCCGGGGCGAGAGGGCCTGAGGGGCACCGGCAGCAAGACCCCACCACCACACAGGCTCTTTTAAGAGCCGACACGTTGTCACACACAAGAGCTGCTCAACTCTGCCTCTCGAGGCGCCTCTCTTCACTGCACAGGCGGCTAGGCCGTCTCTCAAACCCAAGGCAAACATGCAAACGCTCCTACCTGTCTTGGCAACACCCCCTCCCCAAAAAATGCCCATCTGGGCAGCTTTGGCGACCAGTTATTTGTGCGCTTGTGGCGGTCGGATTTGATGTGATGGCTTGTACCTTTTAGCGGGAGCACAGCCAGCTCGTAACCCGAGCCCTCCACTCCCCCCTCAGAGCGATCTCTGAACTCGAAGCCCCCCACCCCACATCACGTTTCTATAAGGCCTGCCTTGAGGCTGGATTCCAACCGCTTCTAAGCGCTGTGTGCTAATGGTCGGTTTTCCGCCCGCCGCCCCCCTCCTCACAGGCAGACCGAATGGTGAAGTACCTGCTCCCTGTCAGGCTCGGGGACAGAGGGGTGTGCTGCGAGCGCTTCCCTGGCAGTGCTGCCTTACATAGCCTGTCCTGTACATTAAGCCGAGCTCCCAGAGCTTTCCCTCCCAGCCCAGCAAATGTGTCAAGTAGGGTGCGTGACTCCTGCCACAGCGCAGAGAAATAATTTGCTTACGCCGCCCCCGAGACCGTAGTCCTTATTTGATATCATTGGCCTTATGTTTTCCGGGGATGGAATAAAGCAGGGCCAGCTAGGCAAAGCATGTGAGCTCTTGAGTGGAGGTGGTGAGCGGCTCTTAAAAGAGCCTTTGGTTTTTTTTGGTGGTGCTGGGAACTGTGGTCTCACTTGGCGCTGGTGTACTTGGTGACGGCTTTGGTGCCCTCGGACACAGCGTGCTTGGCCAGCTCGCCTGGCAGCAGGAGTCGCACTCCGGTCTGAATCTCCCTGGAGGTGAGGGTCCTGCGCTTGTTGTATTGAGCCAGGCGGGAGGCTCCCGCAGCGATGCGCTCGAAGATGTCATTGACAAACGAGTTCATGATGCCCATGGCCTTGGAAGAGATGCCGGTGTCAGGGTGCACCTGCTTCATCACCTTGTAGATGTAAATGGCATAGCTTTCCTTCCTGCTCCTCTTGCGCTTCTTCCCGTCCTTCTTGGGCGGCTTGGAGAGCGCTTTCTTGGAGCCCTTCTTGGGCGCTGGGGCGGACTTGGCTGGCTCAGGCATGGTCTCCGGCTGACGTCCACGCTGTGAGGAGAGGGAGAAATGAGTAAAAACACTGCGCGCTTGTTCTTCTTCTTGCTGATAGATTTTTATCCATCAGCGGTGATTTTTTTGGATACCGAGGCTTGAGCCTCATTACTCCATCTTCTCGGGTTGAGTGTGTAGTCGTGGGTTTGTATTCTTCTTGGTCTGTGTGGTCTTGTCACCGTAGGGCTGGTTTCACTGGGTCTTCGCAGTGATGGGCCGCGGGTAGCGGTCGAAGGGGTTTGCAGTGGTGGCAGTGAGTCTTCTGATCAGAGGGTTCGGGTTCTGATCCAGTTCTTGGCAGAAGTTCTTACTCAGCTTCGCTAGATGTTCATCCAACATCTCGATGTCCTGGTCTCTGTGAAGGTCTGCTGTCCTTGTGAAGATTGGAGCTCCAGATGATATCCGCAGGGCCTTGTTCTGGACTATCTGAAGACTCTTCCGGTGTCGCTCATGGCAGGTCATCCATGCTGGTGAGGCATAAGTCAGGGTTGGTCTGATGATCGCCTTGTAGACGTTGATCTTTGTCCGGAGGGGCATGGACTTGCTCTTCAGGAGTGGGTACAGCGCTGCCATCTTTCCTGTTGCCTTCTGCTGAGTATTCTCGATGTGGCTTTCCCAGTTGAGTTTGCTGTCCAGGGTCACACCGAGGTAGCGGCTGCTGCTCTCCCATTTGATGGTCTCCCCGTTGAGGCTGATGTGTGGGTGCTCCTTGATCTTCTTTCTGGTGAACAGCGTTGCAGTTGTCTTGCTGGTGTTGAGTTCTATCCGCCAGTCGCTGTACCACTTTGCGATGGTATCCAATGAAGCTTGCAGGTTCTTCGCCACTTCCTTTTCGCTGAAAGACTGGGAGATTACTGCAACATCGTCTGCATACAGCGCCAGGTTCGTCTTGTGGAGATCTGTCGGGATGTCGTTGGTGAAGAGGTTGAACAGGAAGGGTCCGAGGTTCGATCCCTGTGGCACGCCTGCTCGGATGGGATGTGAAGAGGACATCTCAGACCGCATGGCGACATGGAAGGTGCGGCCTCCCAGGTAGCTTGCAATCGTCTTCACCAGGTAGTTCGGAAATCCCAGGCCAATCATCTTGTGCAGCAGTCCCTTGTGCCAGACTCGGTCGAATGCTTTGGCTACATCCAGGAAGACGATTCCTGTGGACTTCTTGATGTTGAATCCGTGGCTGATGGTGTCCACCACTCTCAGTAGCTGATGAGTCGTTGCATGCTCCTTTCGAAATCCAAACTGTTCCTTTGCTAGTAGATTTCTTTCGGAGGTGAAGTCGCTGAGTCGAGCGAGGAGGACCTTCTCCAGGAGCTTCGATAATCCAGAAAGCAGGCTGATGGGGCGGTAGTTTGCTGGATCCCTCAGTGGTTTGCCGGCCTTTGGAAAAACGATGACCCTTGCTTCTTTCCAGGAACTCGGGAAGTGCTGGAGCCTCATGCATGCATTGAAGATCTCTGTGAGATGTTCCATTGTTGCCGGTGGGAGGTTCTTGATTGCCAGGTTGGTTATTCCGTCGCTCCCCGGTGCCTTGCCGTTCGCCAGCTTTTCTGCAAGTCCTGCTACCTCAGAGCTTGTGCACTCCTTGATATCTTCTGCTCCCAGCCTGGTTCCGTGATCTGTGAGGTACTTCTCAACGGCTTCCTCCACTCCGTCTGAGAGCCTACTTACCTTGTTCGGGGTGAACGAAGCCTCCAGTGTCTCGGCAAGGACCTCTGCCTTGATCTGTGCCCGCCCAGCTGTAATAAAAACACTGCGCCCCCGCCCCTCTCTTTTATAGGCTGCCTGTGCTTAATCAGCTGCTGCCAGTCCCCGCTTGCTATTGGCCCGTATGGTTCTGTCGCTCCTCCGTGTCTGTGTGCCCGGCACAGAGCTCTGATTGGTTGGCAGGAGTAGTCTCCCCCTCCAATGGATGTTCATGCAGAGCCTAGGTTTTGTCCAATGAGAGTGCTCCACCGTGTCTTTATATGCCCGCCCTCCCATGCTCGGGGCATTACTTCCTCTTTGAACAAGCGAGCGCCTATTTAACGCATCATGTCTGGACGAGGAAAGCAAGGAGGGAAGGCCCGTGCTAAGGCCAAGACTCGCTCCTCCTGGGCGGGCTTGCAGTTCCCAGTAGGCCGTGTGCACAGGCTGCTGCGGAAGGGGAGCTACGGCGAGCGTGTGGGAGCCGGAGCCCCCGTCTACATGGCTGCCGTGCTCGAGTACCTGACTGCTGAGATCCTCGAGCTGGCCGGCAATGCCGCCCGGGACAACAAGAAGACCCGCATCATCCCCAGACACCTGCAGCTCGCCATCCGCAACGACGAGGAGCTCAACAAGCTGCTGGGCAAAGTCACCATTGCCCAGGGTGGTGTCCTGCCCAACATCCAGGCCGTGCTGCTGCCTAAGAAGACCGAGGGCCACAAGGCAGGGGGCAAAGCCAGCAAGTAACAGCCCAAGTTACACACCCCCCAACAAAAAAAACACAAAGGCTCTTTTAAGAGCCACTCACACACTCAGACAAAGAGCTCAGTACCTTAACAGCAGCGCCGCCACTTTTCTACACTGCAACAGAATATGTGTTTGTGTCACAAAAAGAGGGGCTGCATCACGGGTTGCGCGAAACCCCTGTAGGATGATCGCATGCTCCCGATGCCCATGCAGCTTTCTGGGTGCATGGGCAAAGTAGGGGGGCACGCCGGACTGTGAGGCAGATGGAAAGGGTGGGAGTGAGTGCAAAGGGCTTAACTGGAGGAAGGGGAGGGAGGTGTGTGTGTGTGTGTGTGTGTGTGTGTGTGTGTGTGTGTGTGTGTGTATGTACACCCCCGCAACCCCCAGACCCGTTATACCATTTAAGGGGGTTGGGGGACACCACGGCTCCCCTTAAATGGTATAAAGAGGTACACCTGTACCGGCTCAAACCACAGCATTTTTGCTGCAATTCTTTTTACCCGATAGACCAAATAATGTCGCCATACATATAGTCGACGGGATACGGCACAGGCGACATTATTTATGGGGTAAATGGGAGCGGAGGTGTCCCCTGCAGGTTCCATGGGATAATAATGGCACCATTCTTGCATGGAGACATTTTTGCGGGGATATTATCACATGGAACTGTGCATTATTGGCAGGCTGACAACCCCCCTCCCCAACCCACCCTCCTGCTTCCCCGGCCAGTGCAGTGGGCCTGTGCAGCAGTGCCACTCAAGGAAGGTCCCGTGGCCCGAAGTACCAACAGCCCTGTTGTGTGGGCGCCCATTTGAATGTAAATGGGGGAATGCGCCAAAAGAAACCAAGCCCACTTTAGAATTCCACTTGATAACTCTTTGTTTCGGCTCAAACTGTACCTACATGAGAATACATACCCAATTACAGATGGGAAGCCCCCTCCATCCCTGTCCCCCAAATCTCTTTTCCCTTCTGGTAAGCTGACTCGGGCACTCATGTGAGAGCAAAGAGGTCCCAGATGCCCTCTTTTAACGGCAGAAGGTACTGCGGCCTAGGTGGAGATGGCCGGGAAAGGCGGGATTATGCTGATAACTCCCAGAAGTACCTAGCAGCAGACAAAGCGGGGGACAGGCACGCCCCCCTCTAGCCATCCCCATAAGCCCCTGAGCAGGCCTCGAGAACTCTTGGGCCGGCCGGTCCACTGTGTCCCAAGAAGCCGGGGGTCACAGCACACTGTGAGTTACAAGTGCCTGTAGGTCAGCCCTGTTTTCCTGCCTATAGAACCTGGCCGTTCGTGGCCAGCCAGCCAGCCCAGAGTGTGGTCTTTGCTCCTAGGGGCCAGCCAGCCTGGAGTGTGGTCTTTGCTCCACTCTCTGCTGGGCCCAGAGCGTGGTCTCCACTCTCTGCTGGCCCCTAAGACAGCCAGGAGGGTGGCATTCGTTCCACTCTCAGCTGGGCCCTGAGGCAGGGCAGGAGAGTGGTCTTTGCTCCACTGGTGGGCGGGCGGGCGGGCCAGCCAGCCCCAGCCCCCTTTTCTCTCCCTCCAGCCATCAGGTCTGTCGGGCCAACATCACACATGCCAACAATATCCATTCCAGTCTGGGGATGCAAGTGCAGTCCTGGTTTTAACTTTGCATTCTGAGGCTTGAAGTCCTGGCCTTCGCCCTCATAAATCCAGCAGGACACATCCCTGAGCGAGCGCAAGGTTATGTAACGAAGGTGCTGAATCTGCACCAGACAGGAGGGGTGGGGGCGCACCTACCAATTGAGCGGGATAGGCTGGGCCACATAGGATGGAGTGGATGGAAAAAGTGGATGGAATGGAAGGAAAGGATAGAGTGAGTGGAGTGGATAGCTCTCTATATACCTCGGTATATCCTATTTATGCTATGTACCTGTATCCCCATGTTATCTGTATCACATGTTTACGCTATCCACCCTGTCGCTTTATAGGGATGTTTGCGTTTCGAGGATGGCTGTAGAAGGTTGCTATGCAGTAGTTGGTTGGCCCTTTGACTGGGGGCAGCTGCACGTGTGTTTCTCAGATCGCTATGATGGCAAAGGAGGTTGTGTATCCTGCCTGCCCAGAGAACATATGAGAGAGCCAGAGAGATGTAAGCAGTGCATGAGCGGAACGCTCAAGTTTCCAGTGGCCAATGCGTCAGAAGGCCATCCAGTCCTGCCTCAACCCCCCTCTGTATTTTGGGTCCTTTTGATTTTTCTTCCCCGTTTGAAATGCAGAAGCACTACAAGTCCCAGAATTCCAAGCAAAAACAGAACTGGGTGGCTTTCCCACTCGTGGACCCGGAAAACGCGAGAGCCTTGCCGTCGGGTGTCAGGTGGGGGAGTCAAGAGAAGGCGGTTGCTAGTTAGAACCGCTCTTAACTTTCCCCGCAACCACCTACCTCAATGGAGGCTCCTTTTATATCTTTTCCGGGGCGCTGGCCGCTTTCTTTTCTGTACTTGCTTGCCAGGCTGGGTGCTTCAAAAACATGTCCTCTGAAGTGGCCCCACGCCGCCACTTGTCGTGCCATACAAAATGACCAACTAAATAAAAATGAATAAATCCCCCCTCCATCCCAGAGAGAGAGAGAGAGACAGACAGAGCACACAGACACTGTCAATCAAAAGAGGAATCTGTGAATAACTGGCAAGCCTCAGATTGGCTGTCCAATCATAGCCCTCCTGGTATGTGCGTGCCTGCGTGCGCGTGTCGATGCTTGCCAGCCTTTCAACAGGCCGACGTTCTGCCTCGGGCTCGTCACTGAGAGTGGCAGGCTTTTTCAAACCTGTTTCCTGCTATTGTCCCAGCCAATCGGAGCGTAGTTGGGTCTTCATCCGTCACAGACCATTGTACGTTGTCAGTAGAGAGGAAGCAAGTCGCGCAAGGTTGCCATGGCCCGTACGAAGCAGACTGCCCCAAGTCCACCGGAGGCAAGGCCACCAAAGCTGCCCGCAAGAGCGCCCCTGCGACTGGTGGGGTCAAGAAACCCCACCGCTATCGGCCGGGCACCGTGGCCCTCAGAGAGATCCGGCGCTACCAGAAATCTACTGAGCTGCTCATCCGGAAACTGCCCTTCCAGCGCCTGGTGCAGGAGATCGCACAGGATTTCAAGACCGACCTGCGCTTCCAGAGCTCAGCAGTCATGGCCCTGCAGGAGGCCAGCGAGGCCTACTTGGTGGGGCTCTTTGAGGACACCAACCTCTGCGCCATCCACGCCAAGCGAGTGACCATTATGCCCAAGGACATCCAGCTGGCCCGCCGCATCCGGGGCGAGAGGGCCTGAGGGGCACCGGCAGCAAGACCCCACCACCACACAGGCTCTTTTAAGAGCCGACACGTTGTCACACACAAGAGCTGCTCAACTCTGCCTCTCGAGGCGCCTCTCTTCACTGCACAGGCGGCTAGGCCGTCTCTCAAACCCAAGGCAAACATGCAAACGCTCCTACCTGTCTTGGCAACACCCCCTCCCCAAAAAATGCCCATCTGGGCAGCTTTGGCGACCAGTTATTTGTGCGCTTGTGGCGGTCGGATTTGATGTGATGGCTTGTACCTTTTAGCGGGAGCACAGCCAGCTCGTAACCCGAGCCCTCCACTCCCCCCTCAGAGCGATCTCTGAACTCGAAGCCCCCCACCCCACATCACGTTTCTATAAGGCCTGCCTTGAGGCTGGATTCCAACCGCTTCTAAGCGCTGTGTGCTAATGGTCGGTTTTCCGCCCGCCGCCCCCCTCCTCACAGGCAGACCGAATGGTGAAGTACCTGCTCCCTGTCAGGCTCGGGGACAGAGGGGTGTGCTGCGAGCGCTTCCCTGGCAGTGCTGCCTTACATAGCCTGTCCTGTACATTAAGCCGAGCTCCCAGAGCTTTCCCTCCCAGCCCAGCAAATGTGTCAAGTAGGGTGCGTGACTCCTGCCACAGCGCAGAGAAATAATTTGCTTACGCCGCCCCCGAGACCGTAGTCCTTATTTGATATCATTGGCCTTATGTTTTCCGGGGATGGAATAAAGCAGGGCCAGCTAGGCAAAGCATGTGAGCTCTTGAGTGGAGGTGGTGAGCGGCTCTTAAAAGAGCCTTTGGTTTTTTTTGGTGGTGCTGGGAACTGTGGTCTCACTTGGCGCTGGTGTACTTGGTGACGGCTTTGGTGCCCTCGGACACAGCGTGCTTGGCCAGCTCGCCTGGCAGCAGGAGTCGCACTCCGGTCTGAATCTCCCTGGAGGTGAGGGTCCTGCGCTTGTTGTATTGAGCCAGGCGGGAGGCTCCCGCAGCGATGCGCTCGAAGATGTCATTGACAAACGAGTTCATGATGCCCATGGCCTTGGAAGAGATGCCGGTGTCAGGGTGCACCTGCTTCATCACCTTGTAGATGTAAATGGCATAGCTTTCCTTCCTGCTCCTCTTGCGCTTCTTCCCGTCCTTCTTGGGCGGCTTGGAGAGCGCTTTCTTGGAGCCCTTCTTGGGCGCTGGGGCGGACTTGGCTGGCTCAGGCATGGTCTCCGGCTGACGTCCACGCTGTGAGGAGAGGGAGAAATGAGTAAAAACACTGCGCGCTTGTTCTTCTTCTTGCTGATAGATTTTTATCCATCAGCGGTGATTTTTTTGGATACCGAGGCTTGAGCCTCATTACTCCATCTTCTCGGGTTGAGTGTGTAGTCGTGGGTTTGTATTCTTCTTGGTCTGTGTGGTCTTGTCACAGTAGGGCTGGTTTCACTGGGTCTTCGCAGTGATGGGCCGCGGGTAGCGGTCGAAGGGGTTTGCAGTGGTGGCAGTGAGTCTTCTGATCAGAGGGTTCGGGTTCTGATCCAGTTCTTGGCAGAAGTTCTTACTCAGCTTCGCTAGATGTTCATCCAACATCTCGATGTCCTGGTCTCTGTGAAGGTCTGCTGTCCTTGTGAAGATTGGAGCTCCAGATGATATCCGCAGGGCCTTGTTCTGGACTATCTGAAGACTCTTCCGGTGTCGCTCATGGCAGGTCATCCATGCTGGTGAGGCATAAGTCAGGGTTGGTCTGATGATCGCCTTGTAGACGTTGATCTTTGTCCGGAGGGGCATGGACTTGCTCTTCAGGAGTGGGTACAGCGCTGCCATCTTTCCTGTTGCCTTCTGCTGAGTATTCTCGATGTGGCTTTCCCAGTTGAGTTTGCTGTCCAGGGTCACACCGAGGTAGCGGCTGCTGCTCTCCCATTTGATGGTCTCCCCGTTGAGGCTGATGTGTGGGTGCTCCTTGATCTTCTTTCTGGTGAACAGCGTTGCAGTTGTCTTGCTGGTGTTGAGTTCTATCCGCCAGTCGCTGTACCACTTTGCGATGGTATCCAATGAAGCTTGCAGGTTCTTCGCCACTTCCTTTTCGCTGAAAGACTGGGAGATTACTGCAACATCGTCTGCATACAGCGCCAGGTTCGTCTTGTGGAGATCTGTCGGGATGTCGTTGGTGAAGAGGTTGAACAGGAAGGGTCCGAGGTTCGATCCCTGTGGCACGCCTGCTCGGATGGGATGTGAAGAGGACATCTCAGACCGCATGGCGACATGGAAGGTGCGGCCTCCCAGGTAGCTTGCAATCGTCTTCACCAGGTAGTTCGGAAATCCCAGGCCAATCATCTTGTGCAGCAGTCCCTTGTGCCAGACTCGGTCGAATGCTTTGGCTACATCCAGGAAGACGATTCCTGTGGACTTCTTGATGTTGAATCCGTGGCTGATGGTGTCCACCACTCTCAGTAGCTGATGAGTCGTTGCATGCTCCTTTCGAAATCCAAACTGTTCCTTTGCTAGTAGATTTCTTTCGGAGGTGAAGTCGCTGAGTCGAGCGAGGAGGACCTTCTCCAGGAGCTTCGATAATCCAGAAAGCAGGCTGATGGGGCGGTAGTTTGCTGGATCCCTCAGTGGTTTGCCGGCCTTTGGAAAAACGATGACCCTTGCTTCTTTCCAGGAACTCGGGAAGTGCTGGAGCCTCATGCATGCATTGAAGATCTCTGTGAGATGTTCCATTGATGCCGGTGGGAGGTTCTTGATTGCCAGGTTGGTTATTCCGTCGCTCCCCGGTGCCTTGCCGTTCGCCAGCTTTTCTGCAAGTCCTGCTACCTCAGAGCTTGTGCACTCCTTGATATCTTCTGCTCCCAGCCTGGTTCCGTGATCTGTGAGGTACTTCTCAACGGCTTCCTCCACTCCGTCTGAGAGCCTACTTACCTTGTTCGGGGTGAACGAAGCCTCCAGTGTCTCGGCAAGGACCTCTGCCTTGATCTGTGCCCGCCCAGCTGTAATAAAAACACTGCGCCCCCGCCCCTCTCTTTTATAGGCTGCCTGTGCTTAATCAGCTGCTGCCAGTCCCCGCTTGCTATTGGCCCGTATGGTTCTGTCGCTCCTCCGTGTCTGTGTGCCCGGCACAGAGCTCTGATTGGTTGGCAGGAGTAGTCTCCCCCTCCAATGGATGTTCATGCAGAGCCTAGGTTTTGTCCAATGAGAGTGCTCCACCGTGTCTTTATATGCCCGCCCTCCCATGCTCGGGGCATTACTTCCTCTTTGAACAAGCGAGCGCCTATTTAACGCATCATGTCTGGACGAGGAAAGCAAGGAGGGAAGGCCCGTGCTAAGGCCAAGACTCGCTCCTCCCGGGCGGGCTTGCAGTTCCCAGTAGGCCGTGTGCACAGGCTGCTGCGGAAGGGGAGCTACGGCGAGCGTGTGGGAGCCGGAGCCCCCGTCTACATGGCTGCCGTGCTCGAGTACCTGACTGCTGAGATCCTCGAGCTGGCCGGCAATGCCGCCCGGGACAACAAGAAGACCCGCATCATCCCCAGACACCTGCAGCTCGCCATCCGCAACGACGAGGAGCTCAACAAGCTGCTGGGCAAAGTCACCATTGCCCAGGGTGGTGTCCTGCCCAACATCCAGGCCGTGCTGCTGCCTAAGAAGACCGAGGGCCACAAGGCAGGGGGCAAAGCCAGCAAGTAACAGCCCAAGTTACACACCCCCCAACAAAAAAAACACAAAGGCTCTTTTAAGAGCCACTCACACACTCAGACAAAGAGCTCAGTACCTTAACAGCAGCGCCGCCACTTTTCTACACTGCAACAGAATATGTGTTTGTGTCACAAAAAGAGGGGCTGCATCACGGGTTGCGCGAAACCCCTGTAGGATGATCGCATGCTCCCGATGCCCATGCAGCTTTCTGGGTGCATGGGCAAAGTAGGGGGGCACGCCGGACTGTGAGGCAGATGGAAAGGGTGGGAGTGAGTGCAAAGGGCTTAACTGGAGGAAGGGGAGGGAGGTGTGTGTGTGTGTGTGTGTGTGTGTGTGTGTGTGTGTGTATGTACACCCCCGCAACCCCCAGACCCGTTATACCATTTAAGGGGGTTGGGGGACACCACGGCTCCCCTTAAATGGTATAAAGAGGTACACCTGTACCGGCTCAAACCACAGCATTTTTGCTGCAATTCTTTTTACCCGATAGACCAAATAATGTCGCCATACATATAGTCGACGGGATACGGCACAGGCGACATTATTTATGGGGTAAATGGGAGCGGAGGTGTCCCCTGCAGGTTCCATGGGATAATAATGGCACCATTCTTGCATGGAGACATTTTTGCGGGGATATTATCACATGGAACTGTGCATTATTGGCAGGCTGACAACCCCCTTCCCCAACCCACCCTCCTGCTTCCCCGGCCAGTGCAGTGGGCCTGTGCAGCAGTGCCACTCAAGGAAGGTCCCGTGGCCCGAAGTACCAACAGCCCTGTTGTGTGGGCGCCCATTTGAATGTAAATGGGGGAATGCGCCAAAAGAAACCAAGCCCACTTTAGAATTCCACTTGATAACTCTTTGTTTCGGCTCAAACTGTACCTACATGAGAATACATACCCAATTACAGATGGGAAGCCCCCTCCATCCCTGTCCCCCAAATCTCTTTTCCCTTCTGGTAAGCTGACTCGGGCACTCATGTGAGAGCAAAGAGGTCCCAGATGCCCTCTTTTAACGGCAGAAGGTACTGCGGCCTAGGTGGAGATGGCCGGGAAAGGCGGGATTATGCTGATAACTCCCAGAAGTACCTAGCAGCAGACAAAGCGGGGGACAGGCACGCCCCCCTCTAGCCATCCCCATAAGCCCCTGAGCAGGCCTCGAGAACTCTTGGGCCGGCCGGTCCACTGTGTCCCAAGAAGCCGGGGGTCACAGCACACTGTGAGTTACAAGTGCCTGTAGGTCAGCCCTGTTTTCCTGCCTATAGAACCTGGCCGTTCGTGGCCAGCCAGCCAGCCCAGAGTGTGGTCTTTGCTCCTAGGGGCCAGCCAGCCTGGAGTGTGGTCTTTGCTCCACTCTCTGCTGGGCCCAGAGCGTGGTCTCCACTCTCTGCTGGCCCCTGAGACAGCCAGGAGGGTGGCATTCGTTCCACTCTCAGCTGGGCCCTGAGGCAGGGCAGGAGAGTGGTCTTTGCTCCACTGGTGGGCGGGCGGGCGGGCCAGCCAGCCCCAGCCCCCTTTTCTCTCCCTCCAGCCATCAGGTCTGTCGGGCCAACATCACACATGCCAACAATATCCATTCCAGTCTGGGGATGCAAGTGCAGTCCTGGTTTTAACTTTGCATTCTGAGGCTTGAAGTCCTGGCCTTCGCCCTCATAAATCCAGCAGGACACATCCCTGAGCGAGCGCAAGGTTATGTAACGAAGGTGCTGAATCTGCACCAGACAGGAGGGGTGGGGGCGCACCTACCAATTGAGCGGGATAGGCTGGGCAACATAGGATGGAGTGGATGGAATGGAAGGAAAGGATAGAGTGAGTGGAGTGGATAGCTCTCTATGTACCTCGGTATATCCTATTTATGCTATGTACCTGTATCCCCATGTTATCTGTATCACATGTTTACGCTATCCACCCTGTCGCTTTATATACGTAAGCCGTAATGAACGCCCCCCTGTCCTACTCTCGTGCTTGGTCGCAGGCGCTTTACTGATAACCACCATATCACACTCCTACGCTTACTCGAACACAGCTATACTATGACACATTCCGCCTAGCTGTTCTCATACTAACATGACCCCACAAACAACTCTTCATCCTAATAAGACTCAGCTAGCGGAGCACATACCGGCTAGCTTAAGCGTCTCCTCAGGCCTAACGCAGCCAGAACTCAGTCTGGGTGTCCACCCTCCAGACTGAACACATCCAACTGATTTCCGCAGCACCACACCTACCGCTAAGAAGCAGCTATCATGCAACAACCACACCAGCTGCACACGTATCCGGTGCGCCCACGCACCATACGACACTCTCTCTCTCTACTGACCTGCGGTTCCCGAGGGCGTTCAACCCGCCAGCGCTTTGAGGTCATACCCATGACACATAAGGCGCTATATAAATGCCAAGTATCATACCATAACATAACATAGGGAGGAGGTGAGCTGGGAGAGGCCAGATCTGTTTGATCCAATCATGTTTGACTAACGTATGTCTAGCTGTAGGGCTGTGACGCATTTGAACCAGTAAGCTTCCTGGGAACTGCAAAGACGTGAGGTTTGAAGCGCATCGGTTTCCAACTCCATGACCTTTGTATTAGCACTATGAAAATGATGTTCGCTGTGTGCCAGTTTGTCAGCTCCCATCAACCAGTTCTGTTTGATCTGTGCCCGCACAGCTGTAATAAACAGTGTTACTTATTGCCCAGTGTGCGTTCCTTTTTGGACTACTTGTGGTAACTATTCATTACAAGCTTTTGGAAGACCCCTGATATAGTTACGTCGACCGATCGGCCCGAGACTGGGGCGATCTCAGGCCGGTGATGCCGTTCGACATGACGCCGGCCCAGCGGCAGTCTGTAGTGTCCGGGCCTAACTAACGTGTGGCGAAAGCGGTTGTCATATCCGTGGGATGTTTGCATTTCAAGGATGACTGGGCTGTAGAAGGTTGCTATGCGTAGTTGGCCCTCCGACTGTGGGCAGCTGCACGCGCGCTTCTCCGATCGCTATGATTGGTATTGTTTATTTGTAAAGCGCCCATACACAAGGCAAGCGCTTCAAAGCGCGCAAGGAGGGAGGGGAGAAAAACAAAAGTCCTTGGGAGCCCTTGAATTTCTGAACGATACAAGTCTGCCCAGGCAGAGTAAGGGCATAGATAACAATTAACAGTGTAGACAACAGCCAATAGGCCAGACGACGATTCTGCAGTTTTTTCCAAGAGCATAGAGGCGTCACCATGCAGGAGGGGAGACAGGAGGCAAAGGAGGTTGTGTATCCGGCCTGCCCAAAGAATGGAGAGAGAGAGAGATGTTACCGGGGCATGCACAGAACTCTCAAGTTTCCAGCGGCCAATGCGCGAGAAGGCCATCCAGTCCGGTCTCCCCCCTCTCCTCCTCTGGAGTGTTGATTTTTCTTGCCAGTTTGAAATGCAGAAACACTACAAGTCCCAGAATTCCAAGCAAAAACAGGACGGGGTGGCCTTCCCGCACATAGCACCGGGAAAACGCTAGACTGTTGCTGCGGCTGGCGTCCAAGTCAATCCCCTCCCCCAGGGCCTGCCTGTGCCCTTTAGCCCCTGGGCTGTTTAGTGACTAGTTTACCCAGCCCGCCTTCGGGTTGCTTTCAATTGGTGTGCGTGCTGGTGTCGGAGTTGATGCGACGGCCTGTGCCTGTCAGCCGGAGCACAGCCAGCTCTTAACCCGACCGATGCATTCCCCTCGCGCCACGTTTTGATAGCGCCTTGATGCTGGACTCCAACTGCTTCTAAGCGCTGTGTGATAATGGTCGGTTCTCCGCCCTCCCCCAACCCGCACAGGCAGGCAAGACTGCCGACAAACGCTGCTGTACTTGCTCCCTGTCGACCCCCGGAGGGGGGAAGCCGGCCATGGCCCTGTGATTCTGAACTGCCCTAGCAGGATCAGCAGCGATGTCTGCTGCCCGTGCCTCGCTGGCAGAGCCGCCCGATATCGTCGGTCATGTACAATAAGCTGTGCCCCAGAGTTTTCCCACCCAGCGGATGTGTCCAGTGGGTGCATGACTCCCGCCACAGCGCATAGAAAACATTTGCCTACCCCGACGTGCCCATTTGAGATCACTGCCCTTATGTTTTCGGGGGCTGGAAAAAAGCAGGGCTAGCTGGGCAAAGCATGCGAGCTCTTGAGTGGAAGTGGTGAGCGGCTCTTAAAAGAGCCTTTGGGTTTTTTTCGTGTGCGGGGAGCTGTGCCGCAGAGGGCTGTGGCTGCCCTCTCACTTGGCGCTGGTGTACTTGGTGACGGCCTTGGTGCCCTCGGACACGGCATGCTTGGCCAGCTCACCAGGCAGCAGGAGTCGCACTGCGGTCTGGATCTCCCTGGAGGTGATGGTCCTGCGCTTGTTGTAGTGGGCCAGGCGGGAGGCTTCCCCGGCGATGCGCTCGAAGATGTCATTGACAAACGAGTTCATGATGCCCATGGCCTTGGAAGAGATGCCGGTGTCGGGGTGCACCTGCTTCATCACCTTGTAGATGTAAATGGCATAGCTCTCCTTCCTGCTCCTCTTGCGCTTCTTCCCGTCCTTCTTGGGCGGCTTGGAGAGCGCTTTCTTGGAGCCCTTCTTGGGCGCTGGAGCGGACTTGGCTGGCTCAGGCATGGTCTGCGGCTGGCTGTTCACTCTGTGAGGCGCGGGAGAAATGAGTAGCCACCGCGCTTGTTCTTCTTCTTGCTGATAGCTTTTTATCCATCAGCGGTGATTTTTGGATACCGAGGCTTGAGCCTCATTACTCCATCTTCTCGGGTTGAGTGTGTAGTCGTGGTTTGTATTCTTCTTGGTCTGTGTGGTCTTGTCACAGTAGGGCTGGTTTCACTGGGTCTTCGCAGTGATGGGCCGCGGGTAGCGGTCGAAGGGGTTTGCAGTGGTGGCAGTGAGTCTTCTGATCAGAGGGTTCGGGTTCTGATCCAGTTCTTGGCAGAAGTTCTTACTCAGCTTCGCTAGATGTTCATCCAACATCTCGATGTCCAGGTCTCTGTGAAGGTCTGCTATCCTTGTGAAGATTGGAGCTCCAGACGATATCCGCAGGGCCTTGTTCTGGACTAACTGAAGACTCTTCCGGTGTCGCTCATGGCAGGTCATCCATGCTGGGGAGGCATAAGTCAGGGTTGGTCTGATGATCGCCTTGTAGACGTTGATCTTTGTCCGGAGGGGCATGGACTTGCTCTTCAGGAGTGGGTACAGCGCTGCCATCTTTCCTGTTGCCTTCTGCTGAGTATTCTCGATGTGGCTTTCCCAGTTGAGTTTGCTGTCCAGGGTCACACCGAGGTAGCGGCTGCTGCTCTCCCATTTGATGGTCTCCCCGTTGAGGCTGATGTGTGGGTGCTCCTTGATCTTCTTTCTGGTGAACAGCGTTGCAGTTGTCTTGCTGGTGTTGAGTTCTATCCGCCAGTCGCTGTACCACTTTGCGATGGTATCCAATGAAGCTTGCAGGTTCTTCGCCACTTCCTTTTCGCTGAATGACTGGGAGATGACTGCAACATCGTCTGCATACAGCGCCAGGTTCGTCTTGTGGAGATCTGTCGGGATGTCGTTGGTGAAGAGGTTGAACAGGAAGGGTCCGAGGTTCGATCCCTGTGGCACGCCTGCTCGGATGGGATGTGAAGAGGACATCTCAGACCGCATGGCGACATGGAAGGTGCGGCCTCCCAGGTAGCTTGCAATCGTCTTTACCAGGTAGTTCGGAAATCCCAGGCCAATCATCTTGTGCAACAGTCCCTTGTGCCAGACTCGGTCGAATGCTTTGGCGACATCCAGGAAGACGATTCCTGTGGACTTCTTGATGTTGAATCCGTGGCTGATGGTGTCCACCACTCTCAGTAGCTGATGAGTCGTTGCATGCTCCTTTCGAAATCCAAACTGTTCCTTTGCTAGTAGATTTCTTTCGGAGGTGAAGTCGCTGAGTCGAGCGAGGAGGACCTTCTCCAGGAGCTTCGATAATCCAGAAAGCAGGCTGATGGGGCGGTAGTTTGCTGGATCCCTCAGTGGTTTGCCGGCCTTTGGAAAAACGATGACCCTTGCTTCTTTCCAGGAACTCGGGAAGTGCTGGAGCCTCATGCATGCATTGAAGATCTCTGTGAGATGTTCCATTGATGCTGGTGGGAGGTTCTTGATTGCCAGGTTGGTTATTCCGTCGCTCCCCGGTGCCTTGCCGTTCGCCAGCTTTTCTGCAAGTCCTGCTACCTCAGAGCTTGTGCACTCCTTGATGTCTTCTGCTCCCAGCCCGGTTCCGTGATCTGCGAGGTACTTCTCAACTGCTTCCTCCACTCCATCTGAGAGCCTACTTACCTTGTTCGGGGTGAACGAAGCCTCCAGTGTCTCGGCAAGGACCTCTGCCTTGTCCTTGTTGCTGCATGCAAGGTGGGTTCGTCCCTGGATTGGTGGGCTTGGCTCCTTCTTCCCAGTCAGTCGACGAGTCATTCTCCACACCGAGTTGTCTGCCTCCTTCAGCTTGGCTGTTGCAGACTCCCACTTCTCGCCACGGTGCTGTCGGATCTGTTCCCGCAGGAGTCTTGCAAGCGTGTTGTACTTCTGCAGGAGATCAGGTGTGCGGAGCTTCTGCCACTGGCGTCGGGCGCGGTTCTTGTCGGCGATTGACTGTTGGATGCCTCTCGGTAGGTCGTAGATGGAACATCTGGTTGTCTTCTGCTTCGGAACACTGCTCTTGATTGCCTCCTGGACTGCTGTCGTGAAGTCTTCCACGGCCCTGTTGATATCATCCATGGTGCTCAGCGGGGTTGGAGTGACCATTCTGTTCAGCTCTTCTTTGAAGCGGCTCCAGTCAGCTCTTCTGAAGTTGTACTTCTCGGCCTGCTGGTAGGGTTCCATCTCATCTCCCACAGTGATTGCTACTGGATTGTGGTCCGAGGTCAGCTCCACCAGTGTTTGCAGCTCCACAGAGTGTTGCAGGTTCTTCAGTAGCACGATGTCCAGCACATCTGGGTTGTGGCTTGCTACACCTGGGTAGTGCGTGGGCTCAGTCGGGCCTGCTACCACACAGTCGTTCTTCCTGGAATACGCCAGCAGTGTCCGTCCCCTCTGGTTGGCAGTCCTGGAGTTCCAGCATCGGTGCTTGGCGTTGAGGTCTCCGCCGATGAGTGTTGGAACCGTCGAATCCAGCAAAGCATCCAGGTCTCGGAGATCCAGCTTTGCTTTCGGGGGGCAGTAGGTTGCAATCAGTCGGAGTGGTCCTGTAGCAGTCTTGACTTGTACTCCAGTGGCTTCTATGCTTCTGAGGGGTGGGAGTGCAATCTCATGGTGGTCGATCGTCGTCTTCACTATCACTGCGGTCCCCCCTCCTTTGGCTCCTGCAGGTCGGTCGGTCCGGTACACACTGTGGTTCGCCAGGCTCAACTTCTGGTTTCCTTGCAGGTGGGTCTCTGAAAGCAAAGCAGCACTCACCTTTCTCGTTTCCATCAGGTGAAGGAGTTCGTCTGTCTTCTTCTGAATACCGTTGGCATTCCACATCACGATGGCGCAGCTGGGTTTAGATGCCATGTTGTTTTCTTCCTTCGCCCGCGAATAGGCTCAGGACGAGCCCTGCCACCATCGTCATGGTGGGGTCGATATTCAGCTCTGCAACAAAGGCTGCGATCTTCACTATGATGGTCTTCCAGTCGATTGAGCTCGCTGTTCCCTCTTCCTGTGCTGAGGTGGTTGCTTGCGGCGGGTTCGGTGGTGGATTTAGGACTCCAGCGTAGCTCAGCCCGGATGTTGTGGGTGTCTTCTGGGTCTTCGCAGGGCCATGGCCTGGTGGCGGGCGAGGAGGGTGGGTCCTCTGTGCGGCCGCTGTTGGTTTTGGCTCCTGACGATGTGCAGGTCTTTGGTTTGGTTGGCTTTGTCCGCTGCTCCTCTGAGAGTCATTTGTAGTAGTTGGTGGGTTCCGTGGAGCTTGCAGTGGTTGTTGTGGTGCCCTCCTCTGCTGCTCATCCTGTTTAGCTTTCATAAGGGCTGGGCATCCGCGGTAGCTGGCAGGGTGAGGTCCCCTGCAGTTGGCGCAGGTTGCCGGATCTGTTCGGGCTCGGGTGCAGTTTTTCGATGTGTGGTTCTCTCCACATCGCACGCAGCGTGGGTCCTGGTGGCAGAAGGCAGATGTGTGGCCGATCCGCTGGCAGTTGAAACACATGATAGGTCCTCTTCTGGCCTTCGGTGCTTCAGTGGTAACTGTACAGCTGCACAGCCGTGTGATCTTTGTCAGGTCCGCTGGTTTTCCATCGCTGGTTTGTGCAAGGGTGGCAACAAATAGCGGGAATTTCTTGTTCTTGTCGGCTGGCGAGGTCAGCTGGACAACACTCTTCACTGGGAGACCCTGTTCTGCAAGTTGATCTGTGATGTCTTCCACGCTGGCGTTAGTCGGCAGGCCACGGACCACAAACCTCTGAGACCTCACTCGCTCCAGTGGGAATGTGTAGTACTGCAGTTTCTGTACGGTGAAGGCATCTGTCACGCTCTTGTAGTCCTCTACTGTGGTGAGCGAGATCTTCATATGCTCACCATGAGGCTTGAGGGTGAAGGTTGGTTTGGCGCACAGGTGTTTCAGCATGTCAACCAGGTCCTTGTGGGTCTTCAAGCTCTTCACAAACACTGGGGGGATCCGGATCTTCTTTGGTGGTGGGGTGGTCTGCTCGTCCGCTGTGTTGCCGGGTTCTGTGGCCAGCTGTTCGTGCTCCAGAACGTAGCCACCGCCCCCGACCCCCTCTCTTTTATAGGCTGTCTGTGTTAAACAGCTGCTGCCAGCCCCTGCCCGCTATTGGCCCGTAACGGTTCTGTAGCTCCTGTGTGTCGGTGTGCCCAGCACGGAGTTCCGATTGGCTGGCAGCAGTGTCGTTCCCCCTCCAATGGATGTTCACGCGAGCCTAGGTTTCGTCCAATGAGAGAGCTCCCCCCGTGTCTTTATATGCCGGCCCTCTTGTGCTCGGGTCATTGCTTTCTCTTTGAACGTAGGACGAGCGAGCGCCTGCTTTTTTTTTTTACCTACCATGTCTGGACGCGGAAAGCAAGGAGGGAAGGCCCGCGCTAAGGCCAAGACTCGCTCCTCCCGGGCAGGCTTGCAGTTCCCAGTAGGCCGTGTGCATCGGCTGCTGCGGAAGGGGAGCTACGCTGAGCGGGTGGGTGCTGGAGCCCCCGTCTATCTGGCTGCCGTGCTCGAGTACCTGACTGCCGAGATCCTCGAGCTGGCCGGCAACGCCGCCCGGGACAACAAGAAGACCCGCATCATCCCCAGACACCTGCAGCTCGCCATCCGCAACGACGAGGAGCTCAACAAGCTGCTGGGCAAAGTCACAATTGCCCAGGGCGGTGTCCTGCCCAACATCCAGGCCGTGCTGCTGCCCAAGAAGACCGAGGGCCACAAGGCAGGGGGCAAAGCCAGCAAGTAACAGCCCAAGTTACACCCTCTTCAAAACAAAACCCAAAGGCTCTTTTCAGAGCCGCTCACACACTCTGTCAAAGAGCTCAGCAGCACTATACACTTGTGTCTAGGCGCGTTATAAAGGCCTTATCATATATCATATATCATAGCAGCACTTCTGAGTGCGCACCTTTAGTCTTTGCCCGACAAACCAAGCCATGCTAAAGCTTGGCAAATGCAGGGCGCTCTCCTACGCCTGTCGCAAAGCCTATTCCGCTCGCCTCCCCAACAGCCGTATGTGGCGTTTGCAAAAAGAAAGATGCCCTGCAACCCCGATGCAGTAACGCTTGGGTGAGCCGGCTAGGTCGCCCCCAGCCATGCTGTAAGAAGTTCATGTCTGGATTTCGGGAGTCGGGTAATTCCTGCCAGCCCGCCCCAGCCTCCGCCATTTTGTCTTTGCGGATAATCCCACGTGGCAAGGTGAAGGGGGGTTGGGGCAATTGGCGAGGGATAGGCTCCAACAGAGTAGGTGCCTGAGTGGGAGAAAAGAGAGGCTTCAGCGCGAATTGCTCGTAACCCATGTAGAATGAACGCCATCCTCCCGACGCCGATGCAACGTTCTGGGTGCATGGGCAAAGTAGGGCGCGAATGCGAGGCACAGTGGGAACGGGTGAGCGCACAAAGGAGTTCATTAAGGGGAGGGGAGGGCGGTGTGTGTGTGTGTGCGCGCACGCACCCGCCCTCTCTCAGAAAGGCAGCGGCCTTTGTACACAAGAGCAGGCTTTTTCCTTTAGCCAGCCCTGAGAGAACAAAGGCCAGCCGGGGTAACGGCTGGAAAGCGCGGGCATTTTGAAATGCTGCGCTCCCGCCCACGCGAGTCCTGCGCACTGGAGCTGACGCCCGCCGCGCTCCCCATGGTCGGCCCTCTGTCCATATAAGCAGCCGATTCCCGTCAGCCGCCACACACAGTCTCAGTCAGCTCCCTTGTGACGAGAAGTAGAAGTGCAGCCGCCATGTCTGGACGAGGCAAAGGAGGGAAAGGTCTCGGCAAGGGAGGTGCCAAGAGGCACAGGAAAGTGCTCAGGGACAACATCCAGGGCATTACCAAGCCCGCCATCCGCCGTCTGGCCCGCCGTGGAGGAGTCAAGCGCATCTCCGGCCTCATCTACGAGGAGACCCGCGGTGTGCTCAAGGTCTTCCTGGAAAACGTGATCCGGGACGCCGTCACCTACACTGAGCACGCCAAGAGGAAGACGGTCACCGCCATGGATGTGGTGTATGCCCTCAAGCGCCAGGGACGCACTCTTTATGGATTCGGGGGTTGAGGAACACCTACCTACTGCAGCATCAGCGTGCAAACCCAAAGGCTCTTTTAAGAGCCGCCCACACCATCAATAACAGAGCTGCTCATTTGCACTCCGCTTTCTTGGAAGGCTGACAACAACCCCCACACCCGCCCAGGGCAGTGGCCCTGTGCGGCAGTGCCATTCGAGAATCCTTTTTTAGCACGCCGAACGCCCAATAGGTTTGCTGTGTGTGCGCGCGCCTATTTACATTAATGGCGCCTTCTGTGAGAATGGGGAAATGCGTCAGAAGAAATCGGGTCCCCTTTAGCATTCCACTTGACGGCCCTTTGTTTCGGCTCAGACCGTGCCCACATGAGAACACATGCCCGTTTATTTTATCGTTTGCTTGTTAGGCGCTTATACAGTAAGAAAATACAGTTTCAAACGCCCACAGGGCAAGGGAGGGAGCAGGAGTGGGAAATGCATTAAAAACACAATACATAAGAGCAGCGGGGGTGAGGGGGGAGTAAAACAGGACGAGCCTACTATGCCTTGTGAGCATTCAGAATGTGCAAGTGCGGCAAGGAAGAAGGAAGCAGAGGGTCAGTGCTGTGGAGTCTGAGCTCATGGGTGAGCCAGCGATGAAGTGCTAGGAATGTTGAGTGCTACACGGCCTGGAGACTTGAAGGGTGCGAGTGCAGATAGTCGGGAGCTGGGCCAAATGGGTGCTGGAGGTCAGGGCCCCGAGGATGCATAAGGGCCCACGGCACCTATCGCAGCAACTGTGGGATTAGCAGGGGAGAGAAGAAGCGAAGGCGGAGGTAAAGAGGAGAGGCTTAGGCTAAGTAGTGTGGGCACCCGGGCTCTCCCGCATACCCCTGTTTAGTAACAAACTCTACATACCATTCTTTGTGGAAAATAATTTTTGGCCGTAGGCATCAATTTCTTATTTACAAACATAATAAACATGACGATAACAGCAGGTGTGCTTTTGGGCACACCGTGTCCAAGGTGAGTGATGCCTCGTTTCCATGGCAAGTCTGTTCCTTTGCGTGCCTGCAAGCCGGACTTTCCGCCTCTATTTTGCGGGTTCCTTTCTTTCAGGCCAATTGGCATCCTCTCCTTAGACACGTGCCGCCGCCTACGACTTTGCCGGGTACCGAACGAACCTGCCGCCCGGCGTTCCATGCCCTTTTTGTACCTCCTTTTTCTGGGTGGGAAAATGAAAAACACAGTCCTTCTCCTTCCTCTGACAGCTTTACCCGGGGTGGTTGTGCTTTCTTTTCGTTGTGCCTCTCCCTTCCTAGAGCCTCCTTCTATCCCCCCCTTCACCTTTGTTATTCCATTGGGGGCCGGGCCCTTCCCGGCGCCTGCTGTTTTCCTTCTCACCTTCCTGTGTTTTTGGCCATGTTGTCATGACGATTAACAGTGGATGCGCCTTGCAGCTGCCCTCCCAAGGCGTGAGCCTCTTCTCTGCCCCCACCCTGCGCCTAACCCCCCACCCATGCCCTCTATCGTGCCTGCCCGGGGCCTGTGGACTAAGGAGCTTCCGGAATTTAAGAAGATCCTGCTCAAGGCGCAGAGGAAGGGAGCCAGCTGAGGAAAGCGAACAACCACCTGCCGTCTGTTTAGCAAAAGGCTTTACACACAGAGAGTTAGAGCCAGAGGAGCGTAGTGGTCTAGAGGGAGAGTATTTAGTCATTTTGTATTTACAAATGGGCATCTCCCCTCTTCCCTTCTGGTAACCTGACTCCACACTCATGTGGAAGCTAAGAGCACCCCCCCCGCCCCCCCGATGCCCTCTTGTAACGACAGAAGGTACTGCGGCCTAGGTGGAGCTGGCTGGGGAAGGCGGGATTATGCTGATAACTCCCAGAAGAACCCAGCTGCAGAACAGGCGGGCGGCACAACACTCGGGGGGGACAGACACACCACTCTAGCCATCCCCATGAGGCTCTGAGCAGGCCTCCCTCGACAACTCTCGGGGTGCCCGGCACAGTGCACCGTTGCCCGAGAAGCCAGGGGTCAAAGCACACTCTGAGTAACAAGTGCCTGCAGGCCCGCCCTGTTTTCCTGCCTATAGAACCTGGCCGTTCGTGGCCGTTCGGGGCCTAGGGGCCAGCCCGGAGCGTGGTGCTTGTGCTTCACTCTCTGCTGGCCCCTGAGACAGCCAGGAGGGTGGCATTCGTTCCACTCTCAGCTGGGCCCTGAGGCAGGGCAGGAGAGTGGTCTTTGCTCCACTGGTGGGCGGGCGGGCCAGCCAGCCCCAGCCCCCTTTTCTCTCCCTCCAGCCATCAGGTCTGTCGGGCCAACATCACACATGCCAACAATATCCATTCCAGTCTGGGGATGCAAGTGCAGTCCTGGTTTTAACTTTGCATTCTGAGGCTTGAAGTCCTGGCCTTCGCCCTCATAAATCCAGCAGGACACATCCCTGAGCGAGCGCAAGGTTATGTAACGAAGGTGCTGAATCTGCACCAGACAGGAGGGGTGGGGGCGCACCTACCAATTGAGCGGGATAGGCTGGGCCACATAGGATGGAGTGGATGGAAAAAGTGGATGGAATGGAAGGAAAGGATAGAGTGAGTGGAGTGGATAGCTCTCTATATACCTCGGTATATCCTATTTATGCTATGTACCTGTATCCCCATGTTATCTGTATCACATGTTTACGCTATCCACCCTGTCGCTTTATAGGGATGTTTGCGTTTCGAGGATGGCTGTAGAAGGTTGCTATGCAGTAGTTGGTTGGCCCTCTGACTGGGGGCAGCTGCACGTGTGTTTCTCAGATCGCTATGATGGCAAAGGAGGTTGTGTATCCTGCCTGCCCAGAGAACATATGAGAGAGCCAGAGAGATGTAAGCAGTGCATGAGCGGAACGCTCAAGTTTCCAGTGGCCAATGCGTCAGAAGGCCATCCAGTCCTGCCTCAACCCCCCTCTGTATTTTGGGTCCTTTTGATTTTTCTTCCCCGTTTGAAATGCAGAAGCACTACAAGTCCCAGAATTCCAAGCAAAAACAGAACTGGGTGGCTTTCCCACTCGTGGACCCGGAAAACGCGAGAGCCTTGCCGTCGGGTGTCAGGTGGGGGAGTCAAGAGAAGGCGGTTGCTAGTTAGAACCGCTCTTAACTTTCCCCGCAACCACCTACCTCAATGGAGGCTCCTTTTATATCTTTTCCGGGGCGCTGGCCGCTTTCTTTTCTGTACTTGCTTGCCAGGCTGGGTGCTTCAAAAACATGTCCTCTGAAGTGGCCCCACGCCGCCACTTGTCGTGCCATACAAAATGACCAACTAAATAAAAATGAATAAATCCCCCCTCCATCCCAGAGAGAGAGAGAGAGACAGACAGAGCACACAGACACTGTCAATCAAAAGAGGAATCTGTGAATAACTGGCAAGCCTCAGATTGGCTGTCCAATCATAGCCCTCCTGGTATGTGCGTGCCTGCGTGCGCGTGTCGATGCTTGCCAGCCTTTCAACAGGCCGACGTTCTGCCTCGGGCTCGTCACTGAGAGTGGCAGGCTTTTTCAAACCTGTTTCCTGCTATTGTCCCAGCCAATCGGAGCGTAGTTGGGTCTTCATCCGTCACAGACCATTGTACGTTGTCAGTAGAGAGGAAGCAAGTCGCGCAAGGTTGCCATGGCCCGTACGAAGCAGACTGCCCCAAGTCCACCGGAGGCAAGGCCACCAAAGCTGCCCGCAAGAGCGCCCCTGCGACTGGTGGGGTCAAGAAACCCCACCGCTATAGGCCGGGCACCGTGGCCCTCAGAGAGATCCGGCGCTACCAGAAATCTACTGAGCTGCTCATCCGGAAACTGCCCTTCCAGCGCCTGGTGCGGGAGATCGCACAGGATTTCAAGACCGACCTGCGCTTCCAGAGCTCAGCAGTCATGGCCCTGCAGGAGGCCAGCGAGGCCTACTTGGTGGGGCTCTTTGAGGACACCAACCTCTGCGCCATCCACGCCAAGCGAGTGACCATTATGCCCAAGGACATCCAGCTGGCCCGCCGCATCCGGGGCGAGAGGGCCTGAGGGGCACCGGCAGCAAGACCCCACCACCACACAGGCTCTTTTAAGAGCCGACACGTTGTCACACACAAGAGCTGCTCAACTCTGCCTCTCGAGGCGCCTCTCTTCACTGCACAGGCGGCTAGGCCGTCTCTCAAACCCAAGGCAAACATGCAAACGCTCCTACCTGTCTTGGCAACACCCCCTCCCCAAAAAATGCCCATCTGGGCAGCTTTGGCGACCAGTTATTTGTGCGCTTGTGGCGGTCGGATTTGATGTGATGGCTTGTACCTTTTAGCGGGAGCACAGCCAGCTCGTAACCCGAGCCCTCCACTCCCCCCTCAGAGCGATCTCTGAACTCGAAGCCCCCCACCCCACATCACGTTTCTATAAGGCCTGCCTTGAGGCTGGATTCCAACCGCTTCTAAGCGCTGTGTGCTAATGGTCGGTTTTCCGCCCGCCGCCCCCCTCCTCACAGCCAGACCGAATGGTGAAGTACCTGCTCCCTGTCAGGCTCGGGGACAGAGGGGTGTGCTGCGAGCGCTTCCCTGGCAGTGCTGCCTTACATAGCCTGTCCTGTACATTAAGCCGAGCTCCCAGAGCTTTCCCTCCCAGCCCAGCAAATGTGTCAAGTAGGGTGCGTGACTCCTGCCACAGCGCAGAGAAATAATTTGCTTACGCCGCCCCCGAGACCGTAGTCCTTATTTGATATCATTGGCCTTATGTTTTCCGGGGATGGAATAAAGCAGGGCCAGCTAGGCAAAGCATGTGAGCTCTTGAGTGGAGGTGGTGAGCGGCTCTTAAAAGAGCCTTTGGGTTTTTTTGGTGGTGCTGGGAACTGTGGTCTCACTTGGCGCTGGTGTACTTGGTGACGGCTTTGGTGCCCTCGGACACAGCGTGCTTGGCCAGCTCGCCTGGCAGCAGGAGTCGCACTCCGGTCTGAATCTCCCTGGAGGTGAGGGTCCTGCGCTTGTTGTATTGAGCCAGGCGGGAGGCTTCCGCAGCGATGCGCTCGAAGATGTCATTGACAAACGAGTTCATGATGCCCATGGCCTTGGAAGAGATGCCGGTGTCAGGGTGCACCTGCTTCATCACCTTGTAGATGTAAATGGCATAGCTTTCCTTCCTGCTCCTCTTGCGCTTCTTCCCGTCCTTCTTGGGCGGCTTGGAGAGCGCTTTCTTGGAGCCCTTCTTGGGCGCTGGGGCGGACTTGGCTGGCTCAGGCATGGTCTCCGGCTGACGTCCACGCTGTGAGGAGAGGGAGAAATGAGTAAAAACACTGCGCGCTTGTTCTTCTTCTTGCTGATAGATTTTTATCCATCAGCGGTGATTTTTTTGGATACCGAGGCTTGAGCCTCATTACTCCATCTTCTCGGGTTGAGTGTGTAGTCGTGGGTTTGTATTCTTCTTGGTCTGTGTGGTCTTGTCGCAGTAGGGCTGGTTTCACTGGGTCTTCGCAGTGATGGGCCGCGGGTAGCGGTCGAAGGGGTTTGCAGTGGTGGCAGTGAGTCTTCTGATCAGAGGGTTCGGGTTCTGATCCAGTTCTTGGCAGAAGTTCTTACTCAGCTTCGCTAGATGTTCATCCAACATCTCGATGTCCAGGTCTCTGTGAAGGTCTGCTGTCCTTGTGAAGATTGGAGCTCCAGATGATATCCGCAGGGCCTTGTTCTGGACTATCTGAAGACTCTTCCGGTGTCGCTCATGGCAGGTCATCCATGCTGGTGAGGCATAAGTCAGGGTTGGTCTGATGATCGCCTTGTAGACGTTGATCTTTGTCCGGAGGGGCATGGACTTGCTCTTCAGGAGTGGGTACAGCGCTGCCATCTTTCCTGTTGCCTTCTGCTGAGTATTCTCGATGTGGCTTTCCCAGTTGAGTTTGCTGTCCAGGGTCACACCGAGGTAGCGGCTGCTGCTCTCCCATTTGATGGTCTCCCCGTTGAGGCTGATGTGTGGGTGCTCCTTGATCTTCTTTCTGGTGAACAGCGTTGCAGTTGTCTTGCTGGTGTTGAGTTCTATCCGCCAGTCGCTGTACCACTTTGCGATGGTATCCAATGAAGCTTGCAGGTTCTTCGCCACTTCCTTTTCGCTGAAAGACTGGGAGATTACTGCAACATCGTCTGCATACAGCGCCAGGTTCGTCTTGTGGAGATCTGTCGGGATGTCGTTGGTGAAGAGGTTGAACAGGAAGGGTCCGAGGTTCGATCCCTGTGGCACGCCTGCTCGGATGGGATGTGAAGAGGACATCTCAGACCGCATGGCGACATGGAAGGTGCGGCCTCCCAGGTAGCTTGCAATCGTCTTCACCAGGTAGTTCGGAAATCCCAGGCCAATCATCTTGTGCAGCAGTCCCTTGTGCCAGACTCGGTCGAATGCTTTGGCTACATCCAGGAAGACGATTCCTGTGGACTTCTTGATGTTGAATCCGTGGCTGATGGTGTCCACCACTCTCAGTAGCTGATGAGTCGTTGCATGCTCCTTTCGAAATCCAAACTGTTCCTTTGCTAGTAGATTTCTTTCGGAGGTGAAGTCGCTGAGTCGAGCGAGGAGGACCTTCTCCAGGAGCTTCGATAATCCAGAAAGCAGGCTGATGGGGCGGTAGTTTGCTGGATCCCTCAGTGGTTTGCCGGCCTTTGGAAAAACGATGACCCTTGCTTCTTTCCAGGAACTCGGGAAGTGCTGGAGCCTCATGCATGCATTGAAGATCTCTGTGAGATGTTCCATTGATGCCGGTGGGAGGTTCTTGATTGCCAGGTTGGTTATTCCGTCGCTCCCCGGTGCCTTGCCGTTCGCCAGCTTTTCTGCAAGTCCTGCTACCTCAGAGCTTGTGCACTCCTTGATATCTTCTGCTCCCAGCCTGGTTCCGTGATCTGTGAGGTACTTCTCAACGGCTTCCTCCACTCCGTCTGAGAGCCTACTTACCTTGTTCGGGGTGAACGAAGCCTCCAGTGTCTCGGCAAGGACCTCTGCCTTGATCTGTGCCCGCCCAGCTGTAATAAAAACACTGCGCCCCCGCCCCTCTCTTTTATAGGCTGCCTGTGCTTAATCAGCTGCTGCCAGTCCCCGCTTGCTATTGGCCCGTATGGTTCTGTCGCTCCTCCGTGTCTGTGTGCCCGGCACAGAGCTCTGATTGGTTGGCAGGAGTAGTCTCCCCCTCCAATGGATGTTCATGCAGAGCCTAGGTTTTGTCCAATGAGAGTGCTCCACCGTGTCTTTATATGCCCGCCCTCCCATGCTCGGGGCATTACTTCCTCTTTGAACAAGCGAGCGCCTATTTAACGCATCATGTCTGGACGAGGAAAGCAAGGAGGGAAGGCCCGTGCTAAGGCCAAGACTCGCTCCTCCCGGGCGGGCTTGCAGTTCCCAGTAGGCCGTGTGCACAGGCTGCTGCGGAAGGGGAGCTACGGCGAGCGTGTGGGAGCCGGAGCCCCCGTCTACATGGCTGCCGTGCTCGAGTACCTGACTGCTGAGATCCTCGAGCTGGCCGGCAATGCCGCCCGGGACAACAAGAAGACCCGCATCATCCCCAGACACCTGCAGCTCGCCATCCGCAACGACGAGGAGCTCAACAAGCTGCTGGGCAAAGTCACCATTGCCCAGGGTGGTGTCCTGCCCAACATCCAGGCCGTGCTGCTGCCTAAGAAGACCGAGGGCCACAAGGCAGGGGGCAAAGCCAGCAAGTAACAGCCCAAGTTACACACCCCCCAACAAAAAAAACACAAAGGCTCTTTTAAGAGCCACTCACACACTCAGACAAAGAGCTCAGTACCTTAACAGCAGCGCCGCCACTTTTCTACACTGCAACAGAGTATGTGTTTGTGTCACAAAAAGAGGGGCTGCATCACGGGTTGCGCGAAACCCCTGTAGGATGATCGCATGCTCCCGATGCCCATGCAGCTTTCTGGGTGCATGGGCAAAGTAGGGGGGCACGCCGGACTGTGAGGCAGATGGAAAGGGTGGGAGTGAGTGCAAAGGGCTTAACTGGAGGAAGGGGAGGGAGGTGTGTGTGTGTGTGTGTGTGTGTGTGTATGTACACCCCCGCAACCCCCAGACCCGTTATACCATTTAAGGGGGTTGGGGGACACCACGGCTCCCCTTAAATGGTATAAAGAGGTACACCTGTACCGGCTCAAACCACAGCATTTTTGCTGCAATTCTTTTTACCCGATAGACCAAATAATGTCGCCATACATATAGTCGACGGGATACGGCACAGGCGACATTATTTATGGGGTAAATGGGAGCGGAGGTGTCCCCTGCAGGTTCCATGGGATAATAATGGCACCATTCTTGCATGGAGACATTTTTGCGGGGATATTATCACATGGAACTGTGCATTATTGGCAGGCTGACAACCCCCCTCCCCAACCCACCCTCCTGCTTCCCCGGCCAGTGCAGTGGGCCTGTGCAGCAGTGCCACTCAAGGAAGGTCCCGTGGCCCGAAGTACCAACAGCCCTGTTGTGTGGGCGCCCATTTGAATGTAAATGGGGGAATGCGCCAAAAGAAACCAAGCCCACTTTAGAATTCCACTTGATAACTCTTTGTTTCGGCTCAAACTGTACCTACATGAGAATACATACCCAATTACAGATGGGAAGCCCCCTCCATCCCTGTCCCCCAAATCTCTTTTCCCTTCTGGTAAGCTGACTCGGGCACTCATGTGAGAGCAAAGAGGTCCCAGATGCCCTCTTTTAACGGCAGAAGGTACTGCGGCCTAGGTGGAGATGGCCGGGAAAGGCGGGATTATGCTGATAACTCCCAGAAGTACCTAGCAGCAGACAAAGCGGGGGACAGGCACGCCCCCCTCTAGCCATCCCCATAAGCCCCTGAGCAGGCCTCGAGAACTCTTGGGCCTGCCGGTCCACTGTGTCCCAAGAAGCCGGGGGTCACAGCACACTGTGAGTTACAAGTGCCTGTAGGTCAGCCCTGTTTTCCTGCCTATAGAACCTGGCCGTTCGTGGCCAGCCAGCCAGCCCAGAGTGTGGTCTTTGCTCCTAGGGGCCAGCCAGCCTGGAGTGTGGTCTTTGCTCCACTCTCTGCTGGGCCCAGAGCGTGGTCTCCACTCTCTGCTGGCCCCTGAGACAGCCAGGAGGGTGGCATTCGTTCCACTCTCAGCTGGGCCCTGAGGCAGGGCAGGAGAGTGGTCTTTGCTCCACTGGTGGGCGGGCGGGCGGGCCAGCCAGCCCCAGCCCCCTTTTCTCTCCCTCCAGCCATCAGGTCTGTCGGGCCAACATCACACATGCCAACAATATCCATTCCAGTCTGGGGATGCAAGTGCAGTCCTGGTTTTAACTTTGCATTCTGAGGCTTGAAGTCCTGGCCTTCGCCCTCATAAATCCAGCAGGACACATCCCTGAGCGAGCGCAAGGTTTTATGTAACGAAGGTGCTGAATCTGCACCAGACAGGAGGGGTGGGGGCGCACCTACCAATTGAGCGGGATAGGCTGGGCAACATAGGATGGAGTGGATGGAATGGAAGGAAAGGATAGAGTGAGTGGAGTGGATAGCTCTCTATGTACCTCGGTATATCCTATTTATGCTATGTACCTGTATCCCCATGTTATCTGTATCACATGTTTACGCTATCCACCCTGTCGCTTTATATACGTAAGCCGTAATGAACGCCCCCCTGTCCTACTCTCGTGCTTGGTCGCAGGCGCTTTACTGATAACCACCATATCACACTCCTACGCTTACTCGAACACAGCTATACTATGACACATTCCGCCTAGCTGTTCTCATACTAACATGACCCCACAAACAACTCTTCATCCTAATAAGACTCAGCTAGCGGAGCACATACCGGCTAGCTTAAGCGTCTCCTCAGGCCTAACGCAGCCAGAACTCAGTCTGGGTGTCCACCCTCCAGACTGAACACATCCAACTGATTTCCGCAGCACCACACCTACCGCTAAGAAGCAGCTATCATGCAACAACCACACCAGCTGCACACGTATCCGGTGCGCCCACGCACCATACGACACTCTCTCTCTCTACTGACCTGCGGTTCCCGAGGGCGTTCAACCCGCCAGCGCTTTGAGGTCATACCAATGACACATAAGGCGCTATATAAATGCCAAGTATCATACCATAACATAACATAGGGAGGAGGTGAGCTGGGAGAGGCCAGATCTGTTTGATCCAATCATGTTTGACTAACGTATGTCTAGCTGTAGGGCTGTGACGCATTTGAACCAGTAAGCTTCCTGGGAACTGCAAAGACGTGAGGTTTGAAGCGCATCGGTTTCCAACTCCATGACCTTTGTATTAGCACTATGAAAATGATGTTCGCTGTGTGCCAGTTTGTCAGCTCCCATCAACCAGTTCTGTTTGATCTGTGCCCGCACAGCTGTAATAAACAGTGTTACTTATTGCCCAGTGTGCGTTCCTTTTTGGACTACTTGTGGTAACTATTCATTACAAGCTTTTGGAAGACCCCTGATATAGTTACGTCGACCGATCGGCCCGAGACTGGGGCGATCTCAGGCCGGTGATGCCGTTCGACATGACGCCGGCCCAGCGGCAGTCTGTAGTGTCCGGGCCTAACTAACGTGTGGCGAAAGCGGTTGTCATATCCGTGGGATGTTTGCATTTCAAGGATGACTGGGCTATAGAAGGTTGCTATGCGTAGTTGGCCCTCCGACTGTGGGCAGCTGCACGCGCGCTTCTCCGATCGCTATGATTGGTATTGTTTATTTGTAAAGCGCCCATACACAAGGCAAGCGCTTCAAAGCGCGCAAGGAGGGAGGGGAGAAAAACAAAAGTCCTTGGGAGCCCTTGAATTTCTGAACGATACAAGTCTGCCCAGGCAGAGTAAGGGCATAGATAACAATTAACAGTGTAGACAACAGCCAATAGGCCAGACGACGATTCTGCAGTTTTTTCCAAGAGCATAGAGGCGTCACCATGCAGGAGGGGAGACAGGAGGCAAAGGAGGTTGTGTATCCGGCCTGCCCAAAGAATGGAGAGAGAGAGAGATGTTACCGGGGCATGCACAGAACTCTCAAGTTTCCAGCGGCCAATGCGCGAGAAGGCCATCCAGTCCGGTCTCCCCCCTCTCCTCCTCTGGAGTGTTGATTTTTCTTGCCAGTTTGAAATGCAGAAACACTACAAGTCCCAGAATTCCAAGCAAAAACAGGACGGGGTGGCCTTCCCGCACATAGCACCGGGAAAACGCTAGACTGTTGCTGCGGCTGGCGTCCAAGTCAATCCCCTCCCCCAGGGCCTGCCTGTGCCCTTTAGCCCCTGGGCTGTTTAGTGACTAGTTTACCCAGCCCGCCTTCGGGTTGCTTTCAATTGGTGTGCGTGCTGGTGTCGGAGTTGATGCGACGGCCTGTGCCTGTCAGCCGGAGCACAGCCAGCTCTTAACCCGACCGATGCATTCCCCTCGCGCCACGTTTTGATAGCGCCTTGATGCTGGACTCCAACTGCTTCTAAGCGCTGTGTGATAATGGTCGGTTCTCCGCCCTCCCCCAACCCGCACAGGCAGGCAAGACTGCCGACAAACGCTGCTGTACTTGCTCCCTGTCGACCCCCGGAGGGGGGAAGCCGGCCATGGCCCTGTGATTCTGAACTGCCCTAGCAGGATCAGCAGCGATGTCTGCTGCCCGTGCCTCGCTGGCAGAGCCGCCCGATATCGTCGGTCATGTACAATAAGCTGTGCCCCAGAGTTTTCCCACCCAGCGGATGTGTCCAGTGGGTGCATGACTCCCGCCACAGCGCATAGAAAACATTTGCCTACCCCGACGTGCCCATTTGAGATCACTGCCCTTATGTTTTCGGGGGCTGGAAAAAAGCAGGGCTAGCTGGGCAAAGCATGCGAGCTCTTGAGTGGAAGTGGTGAGCGGCTCTTAAAAGAGCCTTTGGGTTTTTTTCGTGTGCGGGGAGCTGTGCCGCAGAGGGCTGTGGCTGCCCTCTCACTTGGCGCTGGTGTACTTGGTGACGGCCTTGGTGCCCTCGGACACGGCATGCTTGGCCAGCTCACCAGGCAGCAGGAGTCGCACTGCGGTCTGGATCTCCCTGGAGGTGATGGTCCTGCGCTTGTTGTAGTGGGCCAGGCGGGAGGCTTCCCCTGCGATGCGCTCGAAGATGTCATTGACAAACGAGTTCATGATGCCCATGGCCTTGGAAGAGATGCCGGTGTCGGGGTGCACCTGCTTCATCACCTTGTAGATGTAAATGGCATAGCTCTCCTTCCTGCTCCTCTTGCGCTTCTTCCCGTCCTTCTTGGGCGGCTTGGAGAGCGCTTTCTTGGAGCCCTTCTTGGGCGCTGGAGCGGACTTGGCTGGCTCAGGCATGGTCTGCGGCTGGCTGTTCACTCTGTGAGGCGCGGGAGAAATGAGTAGCCACCGCGCTTGTTCTTCTTCTTGCTGATAGCTTTTTATCCATCAGCGGTGATTTTTGGATACCGAGGCTTGAGCCTCATTACTCCATCTTCTCGGGTTGAGTGTGTAGTCGTGGTTTGTATTCTTCTTGGTCTGTGTGGTCTTGTCACAGTAGGGCTGGTTTCACTGGGTCTTCGCAGTGATGGGCCGCGGGTAGCGGTCGAAGGGGTTTGCAGTGGTGGCAGTGAGTCTTCTGATCAGAGGGTTCGGGTTCTGATCCAGTTCTTGGCAGAAGTTCTTACTCAGCTTCGCTAGATGTTCATCCAACATCTCGATGTCCAGGTCTCTGTGAAGGTCTGCTATCCTTGTGAAGATTGGAGCTCCAGACGATATCCGCAGGGCCTTGTTCTGGACTAACTGAAGACTCTTCCGGTGTCGCTCATGGCAGGTCATCCATGCTGGGGAGGCATAAGTCAGGGTTGGTCTGATGATCGCCTTGTAGACGTTGATCTTTGTCCGGAGGGGCATGGACTTGCTCTTCAGGAGTGGGTACAGCGCTGCCATCTTTCCTGTTGCCTTCTGCTGAGTATTCTCGATGTGGCTTTCCCAGTTGAGTTTGCTGTCCAGGGTCACACCGAGGTAGCGGCTGCTGCTCTCCCATTTGATGGTCTCCCCGTTGAGGCTGATGTGTGGGTGCTCCTTGATCTTCTTTCTGGTGAACAGCGTTGCAGTTGTCTTGCTGGTGTTGAGTTCTATCCGCCAGTCGCTGTACCACTTTGCGATGGTATCCAATGAAGCTTGCAGGTTCTTCGCCACTTCCTTTTCGCTGAATGACTGGGAGATGACTGCAACATCGTCTGCATACAGCGCCAGGTTCGTCTTGTGGAGATCTGTCGGGATGTCGTTGGTGAAGAGGTTGAACAGGAAGGGTCCGAGGTTCGATCCCTGTGGCACGCCTGCTCGGATGGGATGTGAAGAGGACATCTCAGACCGCATGGCGACATGGAAGGTGCGGCCTCCCAGGTAGCTTGCAATCGTCTTTACCAGGTAGTTCGGAAATCCCAGGCCAATCATCTTGTGCAACAGTCCCTTGTGCCAGACTCGGTCGAATGCTTTGGCGACATCCAGGAAGACGATTCCTGTGGACTTCTTGATGTTGAATCCGTGGCTGATGGTGTCCACCACTCTCAGTAGCTGATGAGTCGTTGCATGCTCCTTTCGAAATCCAAACTGTTCCTTTGCTAGTAGATTTCTTTCGGAGGTGAAGTCGCTGAGTCGAGCGAGGAGGACCTTCTCCAGGAGCTTCGATAATCCAGAAAGCAGGCTGATGGGGCGGTAGTTTGCTGGATCCCTCAGTGGTTTGCCGGCCTTTGGAAAAACGATGACCCTTGCTTCTTTCCAGGAACTCGGGAAGTGCTGGAGCCTCATGCATGCATTGAAGATCTCTGTGAGATGTTCCATTGATGCTGGTGGGAGGTTCTTGATTGCCAGGTTGGTTATTCCGTCGCTCCCCGGTGCCTTGCCGTTCGCCAGCTTTTCTGCAAGTCCTGCTACCTCAGAGCTTGTGCACTCCTTGATGTCTTCTGCTCCCAGCCCGGTTCCGTGATCTGCGAGGTACTTCTCAACTGCTTCCTCCACTCCATCTGAGAGCCTACTTACCTTGTTCGGGGTGAACGAAGCCTCCAGTGTCTCGGCAAGGACCTCTGCCTTGTCCTTGTTGCTGCATGCAAGGTGGGTTCGTCCCTGGATTGGTGGGCTTGGCTCCTTCTTCCCAGTCAGTCGACGAGTCATTCTCCACACCGAGTTGTCTGCCTCCTTCAGCTTGGCTGTTGCAGACTCCCACTTCTCGCCACGGTGCTGTCGGATCTGTTCCCGCAGGAGTCTTGCAAGCGTGTTGTACTTCTGCAGGAGATCAGGTGTGCGGAGCTTCTGCCACTGGCGTCGGGCGCGGTTCTTGTCGGCGATTGACTGTTGGATGCCTCTCGGTAGGTCGTAGATGGAACATCTGGTTGTCTTCTGCTTCGGAACACTGCTCTTGATTGCCTCCTGGACTGCTGTCGTGAAGTCTTCCACGGCCCTGTTGATATCATCCATGGTGCTCAGCGGGGTTGGAGTGACCATTCTGTTCAGCTCTTCTTTGAAGCGGCTCCAGTCAGCTCTTCTGAAGTTGTACTTCTCGGCCTGCTGGTAGGGTTCCATCTCATCTCCCACAGTGATTGCTACTGGATTGTGGTCCGAGGTCAGCTCCACCAGTGTTTGCAGCTCCACAGAGTGTTGCAGGTTCTTCAGTAGCACGATGTCCAGCACATCTGGGTTGTGGCTTGCTACACCTGGGTAGTGCGTGGGCTCAGTCGGGCCTGCTACCACACAGTCGTTCTTCCTGGAATACGCCAGCAGTGTCCGTCCCCTCTGGTTGGCAGTCCTGGAGTTCCAGCATCGGTGCTTGGCGTTGAGGTCTCCGCCGATGAGTGTTGGAACCGTCGAATCCAGCAAAGCATCCAGGTCTCGGAGATCCAGCTTTGCTTTCGGGGGGCAGTAGGTTGCAATCAGTCGGAGTGGTCCTGTAGCAGTCTTGACTTGTACTCCAGTGGCTTCTATGCTTCTGAGGGGTGGGAGTGCAATCTCATGGTGGTCGATCGTCGTCTTCACTATCACTGCGGTCCCCCCTCCTTTGGCTCCTGCAGGTCGGTCGGTCCGGTACACACTGTGGTTCGCCAGGCTCAGCTTCTGGTTTCCTTGCAGGTGGGTCTCTGAAAGCAAAGCAGCACTCACCTTTCTCGTTTCCATCAGGTGAAGGAGTTCGTCTGTCTTCTTCTGAATACCGTTGGCATTCCACATCACGATGGCGCAGCTGGGTTTAGATGCCATGTTGTTTTCTTCCTTCGCCCGCGAATAGGCTCAGGACGAGCCCTGCCACCATCGTCATGGTGGGGTCGATATTCAGCTCTGCAACAAAGGCTGCGATCTTCACTATGATGGTCTTCCAGTCGATTGAGCTCGCTGTTCCCTCTTCCTGTGCTGAGGTGGTTGCTTGCGGCGGGTTCGGTGGTGGATTTAGGACTCCAGCGTAGCTCAGCCCGGATGTTGTGGGTGTCTTCTGGGTCTTCGCAGGGCCATGGCCTGGTGGCGGGCGAGGAGGGTGGGTCCTCTGTGCGGCCGCTGTTGGTTTTGGCTCCTGACGATGTGCAGGTCTTTGGTTTGGTTGGCTTTGTCCGCTGCTCCTCTGAGAGTCATTTGTAGTAGTTGGTGGGTTCCGTGGAGCTTGCAGTGGTTGTTGTGGTGCCCTCCTCTGCTGCTCATCCTGTTTAGCTTTCATAAGGGCTGGGCATCCGCGGTAGCTGGCAGGGTGAGGTCCCCTGCAGTTGGCGCAGGTTGCCGGATCTGTTCGGGCTCGGGTGCAGTTTTTCGATGTGTGGTTCTCTCCACATCGCACGCAGCGTGGGTCCTGGTGGCAGAAGGCAGATGTGTGGCCGATCCGCTGGCAGTTGAAACACATGATAGGTCCTCTTCTGGCCTTCGGTGCTTCAGTGGTAACTGTACAGCTGCACAGCCGTGTGATCTTTGTCAGGTCCGCTGGTTTTCCATCGCTGGTTTGTGCAAGGGTGGCAACAAATAGCGGGAATTTCTTGTTCTTGTCGGCTGGCGAGGTCAGCTGGACAACACTCTTCACTGGGAGACCCTGTTCTGCAAGTTGATCTGTGATGTCTTCCACGCTGGCGTTAGTCGGCAGGCCACGGACCACAAACCTCTGAGACCTCACTCGCTCCAGTGGGAATGTGTAGTACTGCAGTTTCTGTACGGTGAAGGCATCTGTCACGCTCTTGTAGTCCTCTACTGTGGTGAGCGAGATCTTCATATGCTCACCATGAGGCTTGAGGGTGAAGGTTGGTTTGGCGCACAGGTGTTTCAGCATGTCAACCAGGTCCTTGTGGGTCTTCAAGCTCTTCACAAACACTGGGGGGATCCGGATCTTCTTTGGTGGTGGGGTGGTCTGCTCGTCCGCTGTGTTGCCGGGTTCTGTGGCCAGCTGTTCGTGCTCCAGAACGTAGCCACCGCCCCCGACCCCCTCTCTTTTATAGGCTGTCTGTGTTAAACAGCTGCTGCCAGCCCCTGCCCGCTATTGGCCCGTAACGGTTCTGTAGCTCCTGTGTGTCGGTGTGCCCAGCACGGAGTTCCGATTGGCTGGCAGCAGTGTCGTTCCCCCTCCAATGGATGTTCACGCGAGCCTAGGTTTCGTCCAATGAGAGAGCTCCCCCCGTGTCTTTATATGCCGGCCCTCTTGTGCTCGGGTCATTGCTTTCTCTTTGAACGTAGGACGAGCGAGCGCCTGCTTTTTTTTTTTACCTACCATGTCTGGACGCGGAAAGCAAGGAGGGAAGGCCCGCGCTAAGGCCAAGACTCGCTCCTCCCGGGCAGGCTTGCAGTTCCCAGTAGGCCGTGTGCATCGGCTGCTGCGGAAGGGGAGCTACGCTGAGCGGGTGGGTGCTGGAGCCCCCGTCTATCTGGCTGCCGTGCTCGAGTACCTGACTGCCGAGATCCTCGAGCTGGCCGGCAACGCCGCCCGGGACAACAAGAAGACCCGCATCATCCCCAGACACCTGCAGCTCGCCATCCGCAACGACGAGGAGCTCAACAAGCTGCTGGGCAAAGTCACAATTGCCCAGGGCGGTGTCCTGCCCAACATCCAGGCCGTGCTGCTGCCCAAGAAGACCGAGGGCCACAAGGCAGGGGGCAAAGCCAGCAAGTAACAGCCCAAGTTACACCCTCTTCAAAACAAAACCCAAAGGCTCTTTTCAGAGCCGCTCACACACTCTGTCAAAGAGCTCAGCAGCACTATACACTTGTGTCTAGGCGCGTTATAAAGGCCTTATCATATATCATATATCATAGCAGCACTTCTGAGTGCGCACCTTTAGTCTTTGCCCGACAAACCAAGCCATGCTAAAGCTTGGCAAATGCAGGGCGCTCTCCTACGCCTGTCGCAAAGCCTATTCCGCTCGCCTCCCCAACAGCCGTATGTGGCGTTTGCAAAAAGAAAGATGCCCTGCAACCCCGATGCAGTAACGCTTGGGTGAGCCGGCTAGGTCGCCCCCAGCCATGCTGTAAGAAGTTCATGTCTGGATTTCGGGAGTCGGGTAATTCCTGCCAGCCCGCCCCAGCCTCCGCCATTTTGTCTTTGCGGATAATCCCACGTGGCAAGGTGAAGGGGGGTTGGGGCAATTGGCGAGGGATAGGCTCCAACAGAGTAGGTGCCTGAGTGGGAGAAAAGAGAGGCTTCAGCGCGAATTGCTCGTAACCCATGTAGAATGAACGCCATCCTCCCGACGCCGATGCAACGTTCTGGGTGCATGGGCAAAGTAGGGCGCGAATGCGAGGCACAGTGGGAACGGGTGAGCGCACAAAGGAGTTCATTAAGGGGAGGGGAGGGCGGTGTGTGTGTGTGTGCGCGCGCGCACCCGCCCTCTCTCAGAAAGGCAGCGGCCTTTGTACACAAGAGCAGGCTTTTTCCTTTAGCCAGCCCTGAGAGAACAAAGGCCAGCCGGGGTAACGGCTGGAAAGCGCGGGCATTTTGAAATGCTGCGCTCCCGCCCACGCGAGTCCTGCGCACTGGAGCTGACGCCCGCCGCGCTCCCCATGGTCGGCCCTCTGTCCATATAAGCAGCCGATTCCCGTCAGCCGCCACACACAGTCTCAGTCAGCTCCCTTGTGACGAGAAGTAGAAGTGCAGCCGCCATGTCTGGACGAGGCAAAGGAGGGAAAGGTCTCGGCAAGGGAGGTGCCAAGAGGCACAGGAAAGTGCTCAGGGACAACATCCAGGGCATTACCAAGCCCGCCATCCGCCGTCTGGCCCGCCGTGGAGGAGTCAAGCGCATCTCCGGCCTCATCTACGAGGAGACCCGCGGTGTGCTCAAGGTCTTCCTGGAAAACGTGATCCGGGACGCCGTCACCTACACTGAGCACGCCAAGAGGAAGACGGTCACCGCCATGGATGTGGTGTATGCCCTCAAGCGCCAGGGACGCACTCTTTATGGATTCGGGGGTTGAGGAACACCTACCTACTGCAGCATCAGCGTGCAAACCCAAAGGCTCTTTTAAGAGCCGCCCACACCATCAATAACAGAGCTGCTCATTTGCACTCCGCTTTCTTGGAAGGCTGACAACAACCCCCACACCCGCCCAGGGCAGTGGCCCTGTGCGGCAGTGCCATTCGAGAATCCTTTTTTAGCACGCCGAACGCCCAATAGGTTTGCTGTGTGTGCGCGCGCCTATTTACATTAATGGCGCCTTCTGTGAGAATGGGGAAATGCGTCAGAAGAAATCGGGTCCCCTTTAGCATTCCACTTGACGGCCCTTTGTTTCGGCTCAGACCGTGCCCACATGAGAACACATGCCCGTTTATTTTATCGTTTGCTTGTTAGGCGCTTATACAGTAAGAAAATACAGTTTCAAACGCCCACAGGGCAAGGGAGGGAGCAGGAGTGGGAAATGCATTAAAAACACAATACATAAGAGCAGCGGGGGTGAGGGGGGAGTAAAACAGGACGAGCCTACTATGCCTTGTGAGCATTCAGAATGTGCAAGTGCGGCAAGGAAGAAGGAAGCAGAGGGTCAGTGCTGTGGAGTCTGAGCTCATGGGTGAGCCAGCGATGAAGTGCTAGGAATGTTGAGTGCTACACGGCCTGGAGACTTGAAGGGTGCGAGTGCAGATAGTCGGGAGCTGGGCCAAATGGGTGCTGGAGGTCAGGGCCCCGAGGATGCATAAGGGCCCACGGCACCTATCGCAGCAACTGTGGGATTAGCAGGGGAGAGAAGAAGCGAAGGCGGAGGTAAAGAGGAGAGGCTTAGGCTAAGTAGTGTGGGCACCCGGGCTCTCCCGCATACCCCTGTTTAGTAACAAACTCTACATACCATTCTTTGTGGAAAATAATTTTTGGCCGTAGGCATCAATTTCTTATTTACAAACATAATAAACATGACGATAACAGCAGGTGTGCTTTTGGGCACACCGTGTCCAAGGTGAGTGATGCCTCGTTTCCATGGCAAGTCTGTTCCTTTGCGTGCCTGCAAGCCGGACTTTCCGCCTCTATTTTGCGGGTTCCTTTCTTTCAGGCCAATTGGCATCCTCTCCTTAGACACGTGCCGCCGCCTACGACTTTGCCGGGTACCGAACGAACCTGCCGCCCGGCGTTCCATGCCCTTTTTGTACCTCCTTTTTCTGGGTGGGAAAATGAAAAACACAGTCCTTCTCCTTCCTCTGACAGCTTTACCCGGGGTGGTTGTGCTTTCTTTTCGTTGTGCCTCTCCCTTCCTAGAGCCTCCTTCTATCCCCCCCTTCACCTTTGTTATTCCATTGGGGGCCGGGCCCTTCCCGGCGCCTGCTGTTTTCCTTCTCACCTTCCTGTGTTTTTGGCCATGTTGTCATGACGATTAACAGTGGATGCGCCTTGCAGCTGCCCTCCCAAGGCGTGAGCCTCTTCTCTGCCCCCACCCTGCGCCTAACCCCCCACCCATGCCCTCTATCGTGCCTGCCCGGGGCCTGTGGACTAAGGAGCTTCCGGAATTTAAGAAGATCCTGCTCAAGGCGCAGAGGAAGGGAGCCAGCTGAGGAAAGCGAACAACCACCTGCCGTCTGTTTAGCAAAAGGCTTTACACACAGAGAGTTAGAGCCAGAGGAGCGTAGTGGTCTAGAGGGAGAGTATTTAGTCATTTTGTATTTACAAATGGGCATCTCCCCTCTTCCCTTCTGGTAACCTGACTCCACACTCATGTGGAAGCTAAGAGCACCCCCCCCCGCCCCCCCGATGCCCTCTTGTAACGACAGAAGGTACTGCGGCCTAGGTGGAGCTGGCTGGGGAAGGCGGGATTATGCTGATAACTCCCAGAAGAACCCAGCTGCAGAACAGGCGGGCGGCACAACACTCGGGGGGGACAGACACACCACTCTAGCCATCCCCATGAGGCTCTGAGCAGGCCTCCCTCGACAACTCTCGGGGTGCCCGGCACAGTGCACCGTTGCCCGAGAAGCCAGGGGTCAAAGCACACTCTGAGTAACAAGTGCCTGCAGGCCCGCCCTGTTTTCCTGCCTATAGAACCTGGCCGTTCGTGGCCGTTCGGGGCCTAGGGGCCAGCCCGGAGCGTGGTGCTTGTGCTTCACTCTCTGCTGGCCCCTGAGACAGCCAGGAGGGTGGCATTCGTTCCACTCTCAGCTGGGCCCTGAGGCAGGGCAGGAGAGTGGTCTTTGCTCCACTGGTGGGCGGGCGGGCCAGCCAGCCCCAGCCCCCTTTTCTCTCCCTCCAGCCATCAGGTCTGTCGGGCCAACATCACACATGCCAACAATATCCATTCCAGTCTGGGGATGCAAGTGCAGTCCTGGTTTTAACTTTGCATTCTGAGGCTTGAAGTCCTGGCCTTCGCCCTCATAAATCCAGCAGGACACATCCCTGAGCGAGCGCAAGGTTATGTAACGAAGGTGCTGAATCTGCACCAGACAGGAGGGGTGGGGGCGCACCTACCAATTGAGCGGGATAGGCTGGGCCACATAGGATGGAGTGGATGGAAAAAGTGGATGGAATGGAAGGAAAGGATAGAGTGAGTGGAGTGGATAGCTCTCTATATACCTCGGTATATCCTATTTATGCTATGTACCTGTATCCCCATGTTATCTGTATCACATGTTTACGCTATCCACCCTGTCGCTTTATAGGGATGTTTGCGTTTCGAGGATGGCTGTAGAAGGTTGCTATGCAGTAGTTGGTTGGCCCTCTGACTGGGGGCAGCTGCACGTGTGTTTCTCAGATCGCTATGATGGCAAAGGAGGTTGTGTATCCTGCCTGCCCAGAGAACATATGAGAGAGCCAGAGAGATGTAAGCAGTGCATGAGCGGAACGCTCAAGTTTCCAGTGGCCAATGCGTCAGAAGGCCATCCAGTCCTGCCTCAACCCCCCTCTGTATTTTGGGTCCTTTTGATTTTTCTTCCCCGTTTGAAATGCAGAAGCACTACAAGTCCCAGAATTCCAAGCAAAAACAGAACTGGGTGGCTTTCCCACTCGTGGACCCGGAAAACGCGAGAGCCTTGCCGTCGGGTGTCAGGTGGGGGAGTCAAGAGAAGGCGGTTGCTAGTTAGAACCGCTCTTAACTTTCCCCGCAACCACCTACCTCAATGGAGGCTCCTTTTATATCTTTTCCGGGGCGCTGGCCGCTTTCTTTTCTGTACTTGCTTGCCAGGCTGGGTGCTTCAAAAACATGTCCTCTGAAGTGGCCCCACGCCGCCACTTGTCGTGCCATACAAAATGACCAACTAAATAAAAATGAATAAATCCCCCCTCCATCCCAGAGAGAGAGAGAGAGACAGACAGAGCACACAGACACTGTCAATCAAAAGAGGAATCTGTGAATAACTGGCAAGCCTCAGATTGGCTGTCCAATCATAGCCCTCCTGGTATGTGCGTGCCTGCGTGCGCGTGTCGATGCTTGCCAGCCTTTCAACAGGCCGACGTTCTGCCTCGGGCTCGTCACTGAGAGTGGCAGGCTTTTTCAAACCTGTTTCCTGCTATTGTCCCAGCCAATCGGAGCGTAGTTGGGTCTTCATCCGTCACAGACCATTGTACGTTGTCAGTAGAGAGGAAGCAAGTCGCGCAAGGTTGCCATGGCCCGTACGAAGCAGACTGCCCCAAGTCCACCGGAGGCAAGGCCACCAAAGCTGCCCGCAAGAGCGCCCCTGCGACTGGTGGGGTCAAGAAACCCCACCGCTATAGGCCGGGCACCGTGGCCCTCAGAGAGATCCGGCGCTACCAGAAATCTACTGAGCTGCTCATCCGGAAACTGCCCTTCCAGCGCCTGGTGCGGGAGATCGCACAGGATTTCAAGACCGACCTGCGCTTCCAGAGCTCAGCAGTCATGGCCCTGCAGGAGGCCAGCGAGGCCTACTTGGTGGGGCTCTTTGAGGACACCAACCTCTGCGCCATCCACGCCAAGCGAGTGACCATTATGCCCAAGGACATCCAGCTGGCCCGCCGCATCCGGGGCGAGAGGGCCTGAGGGGCACCGGCAGCAAGACCCCACCACCACACAGGCTCTTTTAAGAGCCGACACGTTGTCACACACAAGAGCTGCTCAACTCTGCCTCTCGAGGCGCCTCTCTTCACTGCACAGGCGGCTAGGCCGTCTCTCAAACCCAAGGCAAACATGCAAACGCTCCTACCTGTCTTGGCAACACCCCCTCCCCAAAAAATGCCCATCTGGGCAGCTTTGGCGACCAGTTATTTGTGCGCTTGTGGCGGTCGGATTTGATGTGATGGCTTGTACCTTTTAGCGGGAGCACAGCCAGCTCGTAACCCGAGCCCTCCACTCCCCCCTCAGAGCGATCTCTGAACTCGAAGCCCCCCACCCCACATCACGTTTCTATAAGGCCTGCCTTGAGGCTGGATTCCAACCGCTTCTAAGCGCTGTGTGCTAATGGTCGGTTTTCCGCCCGCCGCCCCCCTCCTCACAGCCAGACCGAATGGTGAAGTACCTGCTCCCTGTCAGGCTCGGGGACAGAGGGGTGTGCTGCGAGCGCTTCCCTGGCAGTGCTGCCTTACATAGCCTGTCCTGTACATTAAGCCGAGCTCCCAGAGCTTTCCCTCCCAGCCCAGCAAATGTGTCAAGTAGGGTGCGTGACTCCTGCCACAGCGCAGAGAAATAATTTGCTTACGCCGCCCCCGAGACCGTAGTCCTTATTTGATATCATTGGCCTTATGTTTTCCGGGGATGGAATAAAGCAGGGCCAGCTAGGCAAAGCATGTGAGCTCTTGAGTAGAGGTGGTGAGCGGCTCTTAAAAGAGCCTTTGGGTTTTTTTGGTGGTGCTGGGAACTGTGGTCTCACTTGGCGCTGGTGTACTTGGTGACGGCTTTGGTGCCCTCGGACACAGCGTGCTTGGCCAGCTCGCCTGGCAGCAGGAGTCGCACTCCGGTCTGAATCTCCCTGGAGGTGAGGGTCCTGCGCTTGTTGTATTGAGCCAGGCGGGAGGCTTCCGCAGCGATGCGCTCGAAGATGTCATTGACAAACGAGTTCATGATGCCCATGGCCTTGGAAGAGATGCCGGTGTCAGGGTGCACCTGCTTCATCACCTTGTAGATGTAAATGGCATAGCTTTCCTTCCTGCTCCTCTTGCGCTTCTTCCCGTCCTTCTTGGGCGGCTTGGAGAGCGCTTTCTTGGAGCCCTTCTTGGGCGCTGGGGCGGACTTGGCTGGCTCAGGCATGGTCTCCGGCTGACGTCCACGCTGTGAGGAGAGGGAGAAATGAGTAAAAACACTGCGCGCTTGTTCTTCTTCTTGCTGATAGATTTTTATCCATCAGCGGTGATTTTTTTGGATACCGAGGCTTGAGCCTCATTACTCCATCTTCTCGGGTTGAGTGTGTAGTCGTGGGTTTGTATTCTTCTTGGTCTGTGTGGTCTTGTCGCAGTAGGGCTGGTTTCACTGGGTCTTCGCAGTGATGGGCCGCGGGTAGCGGTCGAAGGGGTTTGCAGTGGTGGCAGTGAGTCTTCTGATCAGAGGGTTCGGGTTCTGATCCAGTTCTTGGCAGAAGTTCTTACTCAGCTTCGCTAGATGTTCATCCAACATCTCGATGTCCAGGTCTCTGTGAAGGTCTGCTGTCCTTGTGAAGATTGGAGCTCCAGATGATATCCGCAGGGCCTTGTTCTGGACTATCTGAAGACTCTTCCGGTGTCGCTCATGGCAGGTCATCCATGCTGGTGAGGCATAAGTCAGGGTTGGTCTGATGATCGCCTTGTAGACGTTGATCTTTGTCCGGAGGGGCATGGACTTGCTCTTCAGGAGTGGGTACAGCGCTGCCATCTTTCCTGTTGCCTTCTGCTGAGTATTCTCGATGTGGCTTTCCCAGTTGAGTTTGCTGTCCAGGGTCACACCGAGGTAGCGGCTGCTGCTCTCCCATTTGATGGTCTCCCCGTTGAGGCTGATGTGTGGGTGCTCCTTGATCTTCTTTCTGGTGAACAGCGTTGCAGTTGTCTTGCTGGTGTTGAGTTCTATCCGCCAGTCGCTGTACCACTTTGCGATGGTATCCAATGAAGCTTGCAGGTTCTTCGCCACTTCCTTTTCGCTGAAAGACTGGGAGATTACTGCAACATCGTCTGCATACAGCGCCAGGTTCGTCTTGTGGAGATCTGTCGGGATGTCGTTGGTGAAGAGGTTGAACAGGAAGGGTCCGAGGTTCGATCCCTGTGGCACGCCTGCTCGGATGGGATGTGAAGAGGACATCTCAGACCGCATGGCGACATGGAAGGTGCGGCCTCCCAGGTAGCTTGCAATCGTCTTCACCAGGTAGTTCGGAAATCCCAGGCCAATCATCTTGTGCAGCAGTCCCTTGTGCCAGACTCGGTCGAATGCTTTGGCTACATCCAGGAAGACGATTCCTGTGGACTTCTTGATGTTGAATCCGTGGCTGATGGTGTCCACCACTCTCAGTAGCTGATGAGTCGTTGCATGCTCCTTTCGAAATCCAAACTGTTCCTTTGCTAGTAGATTTCTTTCGGAGGTGAAGTCGCTGAGTCGAGCGAGGAGGACCTTCTCCAGGAGCTTCGATAATCCAGAAAGCAGGCTGATGGGGCGGTAGTTTGCTGGATCCCTCAGTGGTTTGCCGGCCTTTGGAAAAACGATGACCCTTGCTTCTTTCCAGGAACTCGGGAAGTGCTGGAGCCTCATGCATGCATTGAAGATCTCTGTGAGATGTTCCATTGATGCCGGTGGGAGGTTCTTGATTGCCAGGTTGGTTATTCCGTCGCTCCCCGGTGCCTTGCCGTTCGCCAGCTTTTCTGCAAGTCCTGCTACCTCAGAGCTTGTGCACTCCTTGATATCTTCTGCTCCCAGCCTGGTTCCGTGATCTGTGAGGTACTTCTCAACGGCTTCCTCCACTCCGTCTGAGAGCCTACTTACCTTGTTCGGGGTGAACGAAGCCTCCAGTGTCTCGGCAAGGACCTCTGCCTTGATCTGTGCCCGCCCAGCTGTAATAAAAACACTGCGCCCCCGCCCCTCTCTTTTATAGGCTGCCTGTGCTTAATCAGCTGCTGCCAGTCCCCGCTTGCTATTGGCCCGTATGGTTCTGTCGCTCCTCCGTGTCTGTGTGCGCGGCACAGAGCTCTGATTGGTTGGCAGGAGTAGTCTCCCCCTCCAATGGATGTTCATGCAGAGCCTAGGTTTTGTCCAATGAGAGTGCTCCACCGTGTCTTTATATGCCCGCCCTCCCATGCTCGGGGCATTACTTCCTCTTTGAACAAGCGAGCGCCTATTTAACGCATCATGTCTGGACGAGGAAAGCAAGGAGGGAAGGCCCGTGCTAAGGCCAAGACTCGCTCCTCCCGGGCGGGCTTGCAGTTCCCAGTAGGCCGTGTGCACAGGCTGCTGCGGAAGGGGAGCTACGGCGAGCGTGTGGGAGCCGGAGCCCCCGTCTACATGGCTGCCGTGCTCGAGTACCTGACTGCTGAGATCCTCGAGCTGGCCGGCAATGCCGCCCGGGACAACAAGAAGACCCGCATCATCCCCAGACACCTGCAGCTCGCCATCCGCAACGACGAGGAGCTCAACAAGCTGCTGGGCAAAGTCACCATTGCCCAGGGTGGTGTCCTGCCCAACATCCAGGCCGTGCTGCTGCCTAAGAAGACCGAGGGCCACAAGGCAGGGGGCAAAGCCAGCAAGTAACAGCCCAAGTTACACACCCCCCAACAAAAAAAACACAAAGGCTCTTTTAAGAGCCACTCACACACTCAGACAAAGAGCTCAGTACCTTAACAGCAGCGCCGCCACTTTTCTACACTGCAACAGAGTATGTGTTTGTGTCACAAAAAGAGGGGCTGCATCACGGGTTGCGCGAAACCCCTGTAGGATGATCGCATGCTCCCGATGCCCATGCAGCTTTCTGGGTGCATGGGCAAAGTAGGGGGGCACGCCGGACTGTGAGGCAGATGGAAAGGGTGGGAGTGAGTGCAAAGGGCTTAACTGGAGGAAGGGGAGGGAGGTGTGTGTGTGTGTGTGTGTGTGTATGTACACCCCCGCAACCCCCAGACCCGTTATACCATTTAAGGGGGTTGGGGGACACCACGGCTCCCCTTAAATGGTATAAAGAGGTACACCTGTACCGGCTCAAACCACAGCATTTTTGCTGCAATTCTTTTTACCCGATAGACCAAATAATGTCGCCATACATATAGTCGACGGGATACGGCACAGGCGACATTATTTATGGGGTAAATGGGAGCGGAGGTGTCCCCTGCAGGTTCCATGGGATAATAATGGCACCATTCTTGCATGGAGACATTTTTGCGGGGATATTATCACATGGAACTGTGCATTATTGGCAGGCTGACAACCCCCCTCCCCAACCCACCCTCCTGCTTCCCCGGCCAGTGCAGTGGGCCTGTGCAGCAGTGCCACTCAAGGAAGGTCCCGTGGCCCGAAGTACCAACAGCCCTGTTGTGTGGGCGCCCATTTGAATGTAAATGGGGGAATGCGCCAAAAGAAACCAAGCCCACTTTAGAATTCCACTTGATAACTCTTTGTTTCGGCTCAAACTGTACCTACATGAGAATACATACCCAATTACAGATGGGAAGCCCCCTCCATCCCTGTCCCCCAAATCTCTTTTCCCTTCTGGTAAGCTGACTCGGGCACTCATGTGAGAGCAAAGAGGTCCCAGATGCCCTCTTTTAACGGCAGAAGGTACTGCGGCCTAGGTGGAGATGGCCGGGAAAGGCGGGATTATGCTGATAACTCCCAGAAGTACCTAGCAGCAGACAAAGCGGGGGACAGGCACGCCCCCCTCTAGCCATCCCCATAAGCCCCTGAGCAGGCCTCGAGAACTCTTGGGCCGGCCGGTCCACTGTGTCCCAAGAAGCCGGGGGTCACAGCACACTGTGAGTTACAAGTGCCTGTAGGTCAGCCCTGTTTTCCTGCCTATAGAACCTGGCCGTTCGTGGCCAGCCAGCCAGCCCAGAGTGTGGTCTTTGCTCCTAGGGGCCAGCCAGCCTGGAGTGTGGTCTTTGCTCCACTCTCTGCTGGGCCCAGAGCGTGGTCTCCACTCTCTGCTGGCCCCTGAGACAGCCAGGAGGGTGGCATTCGTTCCACTCTCAGCTGGGCCCTGAGGCAGGGCAGGAGAGTGGTCTTTGCTCCACTGGTGGGCGGGCGGGCGGGCCAGCCAGCCCCAGCCCCTTTTCTCTCCCTCCAGCCATCAGGTCTGTCGGGCCAACATCACACATGCCAACAATATCCATTCCAGTCTGGGGATGCAAGTGCAGTCCTGGTTTTAACTTTGCATTCTGAGGCTTGAAGTCCTGGCCTTCGCCCTCATAAATCCAGCAGGACACATCCCTGAGCGAGCGCAAGGTTATGTAACGAAGGTGCTGAATCTGCACCAGACAGGAGGGGTGGGGGCGCACCTACCAATTGAGCGGGATAGGCTGGGCAACATAGGATGGAGTGGATGGAATGGAAGGAAAGGATAGAGTGAGTGGAGTGGATAGCTCTCTATGTACCTCGGTATATCCTATTTATGCTATGTACCTGTATCCCCATGTTATCTGTATCACATGTTTACGCTATCCACCCTGTCGCTTTATATACGTAAGCCGTAATGAACGCCCCCCTGTCCTACTCTCGTGCTTGGTCGCAGGCGCTTTACTGATAACCACCATATCACACTCCTACGCTTACTCGAACACAGCTATACTATGACACATTCCGCCTAGCTGTTCTCATACTAACATGACCCCACAAACAACTCTTCATCCTAATAAGACTCAGCTAGCGGAGCACATACCGGCTAGCTTAAGCGTCTCCTCAGGCCTAACGCAGCCAGAACTCAGTCTGGGTGTCCACCCTCCAGACTGAACACATCCAACTGATTTCCGCAGCACCACACCTACCGCTAAGAAGCAGCTATCATGCAACAACCACACCAGCTGCACACGTATCCGGTGCGCCCACGCACCATACGACACTCTCTCTCTCTACTGACCTGCGGTTCCCGAGGGCGTTCAACCCGCCAGCGCTTTGAGGTCATACCAATGACACATAAGGCGCTATATAAATGCCAAGTATCATACCATAACATAACATAGGGAGGAGGTGAGCTGGGAGAGGCCAGATCTGTTTGATCCAATCATGTTTGACTAACGTATGTCTAGCTGTAGGGCTGTGACGCATTTGAACCAGTAAGCTTCCTGGGAACTGCAAAGACGTGAGGTTTGAAGCGCATCGGTTTCCAACTCCATGACCTTTGTATTAGCACTATGAAAATGATGTTCGCTGTGTGCCAGTTTGTCAGCTCCCATCAACCAGTTCTGTTTGATCTGTGCCCGCACAGCTGTAATAAACAGTGTTACTTATTGCCCAGTGTGCGTTCCTTTTTGGACTACTTGTGGTAACTATTCATTACAAGCTTTTGGAAGACCCCTGATATAGTTACGTCGACCGATCGGCCCAAGACTGGGGCGATCTCAGGCCGGTGATGCCGTTCGACATGACGCCGGCCCAGCGGCAGTCTGTAGTGTCCGGGCCTAACTAACGTGTGGCGAAAGCGGTTGTCATATCCGTGGGATGTTTGCATTTCAAGGATGACTGGGCTATATAAGGTTGCTATGCGTAGTTGGCCCTCCGACTGTGGGCAGCTGCACGCGCGCTTCTCCGATCGCTATGATTGGTATTGTTTATTTGTAAAGCGCCCATACACAAGGCAAGCGCTTCAAAGCGCGCAAGGAGGGAGGGGAGAAAAACAAAAGTCCTTGGGAGCCCTTGAATTTCTGAACGATACAAGTCTGCCCAGGCAGAGTAAGGGCATAGATAACAATTAACAGTGTAGACAACAGCCAATAGGCCAGACGACGATTCTGCAGTTTTTTCCAAGAGCATAGAGGCGTCACCATGCAGGAGGGGAGACAGGAGGCAAAGGAGGTTGTGTATCCGGCCTGCCCAAAGAATGGAGAGAGAGAGAGATGTTACCGGGGCATGCACAGAACTCTCAAGTTTCCAGCGGCCAATGCGCGAGAAGGCCATCCAGTCCGGTCTCCCCCCTCTCCTCCTCTGGAGTGTTGATTTTTCTTGCCAGTTTGAAATGCAGAAACACTACAAGTCCCAGAATTCCAAGCAAAAACAGGACGGGGTGGCCTTCCCGCACATAGCACCGGGAAAACGCTAGACTGTTGCTGCGGCTGGCGTCCAAGTCAATCCCCTCCCCCAGGGCCTGCCTGTGCCCTTTAGCCCCTGGGCTGTTTAGTGACTAGTTTACCCAGCCCGCCTTCGGGTTGCTTTCAATTGGTGTGCGTGCTGGTGTCGGAGTTGATGCGACGGCCTGTGCCTGTCAGCCGGAGCACAGCCAGCTCTTAACCCGACCGATGCATTCCCCTCGCGCCACGTTTTGATAGCGCCTTGATGCTGGACTCCAACTGCTTCTAAGCGCTGTGTGATAATGGTCGGTTCTCCGCCCTCCCCCAACCCGCACAGGCAGGCAAGACTGCCGACAAACGCTGCTGTACTTGCTCCCTGTCGACCCCCGGAGGGGGGAAGCCGGCCATGGCCCTGTGATTCTGAACTGCCCTAGCAGGATCAGCAGCGATGTCTGCTGCCCGTGCCTCGCTGGCAGAGCCGCCCGATATCGTCGGTCATGTACAATAAGCTGTGCCCCAGAGTTTTCCCACCCAGCGGATGTGTCCAGTGGGTGCATGACTCCCGCCACAGCGCATAGAAAACATTTGCCTACCCCGACGTGCCCATTTGAGATCACTGCCCTTATGTTTTCGGGGGCTGGAAAAAAGCAGGGCTAGCTGGGCAAAGCATGCGAGCTCTTGAGTGGAAGTGGTGAGCGGCTCTTAAAAGAGCCTTTGGGTTTTTTTCGTGTGCGGGGAGCTGTGCCGCAGAGGGCTGTGGCTGCCCTCTCACTTGGCGCTGGTGTACTTGGTGACGGCCTTGGTGCCCTCGGACACGGCATGCTTGGCCAGCTCACCAGGCAGCAGGAGTCGCACTGCGGTCTGGATCTCCCTGGAGGTGATGGTCCTGCGCTTGTTGTAGTGGGCCAGGCGGGAGGCTTCCCCGGCGATGCGCTCGAAGATGTCATTGACAAACGAGTTCATGATGCCCATGGCCTTGGAAGAGATGCCGGTGTCGGGGTGCACCTGCTTCATCACCTTGTAGATGTAAATGGCATAGCTCTCCTTCCTGCTCCTCTTGCGCTTCTTCCCGTCCTTCTTGGGCGGCTTGGAGAGCGCTTTCTTGGAGCCCTTCTTGGGCGCTGGAGCGGACTTGGCTGGCTCAGGCATGGTCTGCGGCTGGCTGTTCACTCTGTGAGGCGCGGGAGAAATGAGTAGCCACCGCGCTTGTTCTTCTTCTTGCTGATAGCTTTTTATCCATCAGCGGTGATTTTTGGATACCGAGGCTTGAGCCTCATTACTCCATCTTCTCGGGTTGTGTGTGTAGTCGTGGTTTGTATTCTTCTTGGTCTGTGTGGTCTTGTCACAGTAGGGCTGGTTTCACTGGGTCTTCGCAGTGATGGGCCGCGGGTAGCGGTCGAAGGGGTTTGCAGTGGTGGCAGTGAGTCTTCTGATCAGAGGGTTCGGGTTCTGATCCAGTTCTTGGCAGAAGTTCTTACTCAGCTTCGCTAGATGTTCATCCAACATCTCGATGTCCAGGTCTCTGTGAAGGTCTGCTATCCTTGTGAAGATTGGAGCTCCAGACGATATCCGCAGGGCCTTGTTCTGGACTAACTGAAGACTCTTCCGGTGTCGCTCATGGCAGGTCATCCATGCTGGGGAGGCATAAGTCAGGGTTGGTCTGATGATCGCCTTGTAGACGTTGATCTTTGTCCGGAGGGGCATGGACTTGCTCTTCAGGAGTGGGTACAGCGCTGCCATCTTTCCTGTTGCCTTCTGCTGAGTATTCTCGATGTGGCTTTCCCAGTTGAGTTTGCTGTCCAGGGTCACACCGAGGTAGCGGCTGCTGCTCTCCCATTTGATGGTCTCCCCGTTGAGGCTGATGTGTGGGTGCTCCTTGATCTTCTTTCTGGTGAACAGCGTTGCAGTTGTCTTGCTGGTGTTGAGTTCTATCCGCCAGTCGCTGTACCACTTTGCGATGGTATCCAATGAAGCTTGCAGGTTCTTCGCCACTTCCTTTTCGCTGAATGACTGGGAGATGACTGCAACATCGTCTGCATACAGCGCCAGGTTCGTCTTGTGGAGATCTGTCGGGATGTCGTTGGTGAAGAGGTTGAACAGGAAGGGTCCGAGGTTCGATCCCTGTGGCACGCCTGCTCGGATGGGATGTGAAGAGGACATCTCAGACCGCATGGCGACATGGAAGGTGCGGCCTCCCAGGTAGCTTGCAATCGTCTTTACCAGGTAGTTCGGAAATCCCAGGCCAATCATCTTGTGCAACAGTCCCTTGTGCCAGACTCGGTCGAATGCTTTGGCGACATCCAGGAAGACGATTCCTGTGGACTTCTTGATGTTGAATCCGTGGCTGATGGTGTCCACCACTCTCAGTAGCTGATGAGTCGTTGCATGCTCCTTTCGAAATCCAAACTGTTCCTTTGCTAGTAGATTTCTTTCGGAGGTGAAGTCGCTGAGTCGAGCGAGGAGGACCTTCTCCAGGAGCTTCGATAATCCAGAAAGCAGGCTGATGGGGCGGTAGTTTGCTGGATCCCTCAGTGGTTTGCCGGCCTTTGGAAAAACGATGACCCTTGCTTCTTTCCAGGAACTCGGGAAGTGCTGGAGCCTCATGCATGCATTGAAGATCTCTGTGAGATGTTCCATTGATGCTGGTGGGAGGTTCTTGATTGCCAGGTTGGTTATTCCGTCGCTCCCCGGTGCCTTGCCGTTCGCCAGCTTTTCTGCAAGTCCTGCTACCTCAGAGCTTGTGCACTCCTTGATGTCTTCTGCTCCCAGCCCGGTTCCGTGATCTGCGAGGTACTTCTCAACTGCTTCCTCCACTCCATCTGAGAGCCTACTTACCTTGTTCGGGGTGAACAAAGCCTCCAGTGTCTCGGCAAGGACCTCTGCCTTGTCCTTGTTGCTGCATGCAAGGTGGGTTCGTCCCTGGATTGGTGGGCTTGGCTCCTTCTTCCCAGTCAGTCGACGAGTCATTCTCCACACCGAGTTGTCTGCCTCCTTCAGCTTGGCTGTTGCAGACTCCCACTTCTCGCCACGGTGCTGTCGGATCTGTTCCCGCAGGAGTCTTGCAAGCGTGTTGTACTTCTGCAGGAGATCAGGTGTGCGGAGCTTCTGCCACTGGCGTCGGGCGCGGTTCTTGTCGGCGATTGACTGTTGGATGCCTCTCGGTAGGTCGTAGATGGAACATCTGGTTGTCTTCTGCTTCGGAACACTGCTCTTGATTGCCTCCTGGACTGCTGTCGTGAAGTCTTCCACGGCCCTGTTGATATCATCCATGGTGCTCAGCGGGGTTGGAGTGACCATTCTGTTCAGCTCTTCTTTGAAGCGGCTCCAGTCAGCTCTTCTGAAGTTGTACTTCTCGGCCTGCTGGTAGGGTTCCATCTCATCTCCCACAGTGATTGCTACTGGATTGTGGTCCGAGGTCAGCTCCACCAGTGTTTGCAGCTCCACAGAGTGTTGCAGGTTCTTCAGTAGCACGATGTCCAGCACATCTGGGTTGTGGCTTGCTACACCTGGGTAGTGCGTGGGCTCAGTCGGGCCTGCTACCACACAGTCGTTCTTCCTGGAATACGCCAGCAGTGTCCGTCCCCTCTGGTTGGCAGTCCTGGAGTTCCAGCATCGGTGCTTGGCGTTGAGGTCTCCGCCGATGAGTGTTGGAACCGTCGAATCCAGCAAAGCATCCAGGTCTCGGAGATCCAGCTTTGCTTTCGGGGGGCAGTAGGTTGCAATCAGTCGGAGTGGTCCTGTAGCAGTCTTGACTTGTACTCCAGTGGCTTCTATGCTTCTGAGGGGTGGGAGTGCAATCTCATGGTGGTCGATCGTCGTCTTCACTATCACTGCGGTCCCCCCTCCTTTGGCTCCTGCAGGTCGGTCGGTCCGGTACACACTGTGGTTCGCCAGGCTCAGCTTCTGGTTTCCTTGCAGGTGGGTCTCTGAAAGCAAAGCAGCACTCACCTTTCTCGTTTCCATCAGGTGAAGGAGTTCGTCTGTCTTCTTCTGAATACCGTTGGCATTCCACATCACGATGGCGCAGCTGGGTTTAGATGCCATGTTGTTTTCTTCCTTCGCCCGCGAATAGGCTCAGGACGAGCCCTGCCACCATCGTCATGGTGGGGTCGATATTCAGCTCTGCAACAAAGGCTGCGATCTTCACTATGATGGTCTTCCAGTCGATTGAGCTCGCTGTTCCCTCTTCCTGTGCTGAGGTGGTTGCTTGCGGCGGGTTCGGTGGTGGATTTAGGACTCCAGCGTAGCTCAGCCCGGATGTTGTGGGTGTCTTCTGGGTCTTCGCAGGGCCATGGCCTGGTGGCGGGCGAGGAGGGTGGGTCCTCTGTGCGGCCGCTGTTGGTTTTGGCTCCTGACGATGTGCAGGTCTTTGGTTTGGTTGGCTTTGTCCGCTGCTCCTCTGAGAGTCATTTGTAGTAGTTGGTGGGTTCCGTGGAGCTTGCAGTGGTTGTTGTGGTGCCCTCCTCTGCTGCTCATCCTGTTTAGCTTTCATAAGGGCTGGGCATCCGCGGTAGCTGGCAGGGTGAGGTCCCCTGCAGTTGGCGCAGGTTGCCGGATCTGTTCGGGCTCGGGTGCAGTTTTTCGATGTGTGGTTCTCTCCACATCGCACGCAGCGTGGGTCCTGGTGGCAGAAGGCAGATGTGTGGCCGATCCGCTGGCAGTTGAAACACATGATAGGTCCTCTTCTGGCCTTCGGTGCTTCAGTGGTAACTGTACAGCTGCACAGCCGTGTGATCTTTGTCAGGTCCGCTGGTTTTCCATCGCTGGTTTGTGCAAGGGTGGCAACAAATAGCGGGAATTTCTTGTTCTTGTCGGCTGGCGAGGTCAGCTGGACAACACTCTTCACTGGGAGACCCTGTTCTGCAAGTTGATCTGTGATGTCTTCCACGCTGGCGTTAGTCGGCAGGCCACGGACCACAAACCTCTGAGACCTCACTCGCTCCAGTGGGAATGTGTAGTACTGCAGTTTCTGTACGGTGAAGGCATCTGTCACGCTCTTGTAGTCCTCTACTGTGGTGAGCGAGATCTTCATATGCTCACCATGAGGCTTGAGGGTGAAGGTTGGTTTGGCGCACAGGTGTTTCAGCATGTCAACCAGGTCCTTGTGGGTCTTCAAGCTCTTCACAAACACTGGGGGGATCCGGATCTTCTTTGGTGGTGGGGTGGTCTGCTCGTCCGCTGTGTTGCCGGGTTCTGTGGCCAGCTGTTCGTGCTCCAGAACGTAGCCACCGCCCCCGACCCCCTCTCTTTTATAGGCTGTCTGTGTTAAACAGCTGCTGCCAGCCCCTGCCCGCTATTGGCCCGTAACGGTTCTGTAGCTCCTGTGTGTCGGTGTGCCCAGCACGGAGTTCCGATTGGCTGGCAGCAGTGTCGTTCCCCCTCCAATGGATGTTCACGCGAGCCTAGGTTTCGTCCAATGAGAGAGCTCCCCCCGTGTCTTTATATGCCGGCCCTCTTGTGCTCGGGTCATTGCTTTCTCTTTGAACGTAGGACGAGCGAGCGCCTGCTTTTTTTTTTTACCTACCATGTCTGGACGCGGAAAGCAAGGAGGGAAGGCCCGCGCTAAGGCCAAGACTCGCTCCTCCCGGGCAGGCTTGCAGTTCCCAGTAGGCCGTGTGCATCGGCTGCTGCGGAAGGGGAGCTACGCTGAGCGGGTGGGTGCTGGAGCCCCCGTCTATCTGGCTGCCGTGCTCGAGTACCTGACTGCCGAGATCCTCGAGCTGGCCGGCAACGCCGCCCGGGACAACAAGAAGACCCGCATCATCCCCAGACACCTGCAGCTCGCCATCCGCAACGACGAGGAGCTCAACAAGCTGCTGGGCAAAGTCACAATTGCCCAGGGCGGTGTCCTGCCCAACATCCAGGCCGTGCTGCTGCCCAAGAAGACCGAGGGCCACAAGGCAGGGGGCAAAGCCAGCAAGTAACAGCCCAAGTTACACCCTCTTCAAAACAAAACCCAAAGGCTCTTTTCAGAGCCGCTCACACACTCTGTCAAAGAGCTCAGCAGCACTATACACTTGTGTCTAGGCGCGTTATAAAGGCCTTATCATATATCATATATCATAGCAGCACTTCTGAGTGCGCACCTTTAGTCTTTGCCCGACAAACCAAGCCATGCTAAAGCTTGGCAAATGCAGGGCGCTCTCCTACGCCTGTCGCAAAGCCTATTCCGCTCGCCTCCCCAACAGCCGTATGTGGCGTTTGCAAAAAGAAAGATGCCCTGCAACCCCGATGCAGTAACGCTTGGGTGAGCCGGCTAGGTCGCCCCCAGCCATGCTGTAAGAAGTTCATGTCTGGATTTCGGGAGTCGGGTAATTCCTGCCAGCCCGCCCCAGCCTCCGCCATTTTGTCTTTGCGGATAATCCCACGTGGCAAGGTGAAGGGGGGTTGGGGCAATTGGCGAGGGATAGGCTCCAACAGAGTAGGTGCCTGAGTGGGAGAAAAGAGAGACTTCAGCGCGAATTGCTCGTAACCCATGTAGAATGAACGCCATCCTCCCGACGCCGATGCAACGTTCTGGGTGCATGGGCAAAGTAGGGCGCGAATGCGAGGCACAGTGGGAACGGGTGAGCGCACAAAGGAGTTCATTAAGGGGAGGGGAGGGCGGTGTGTGTGTGTGTGCGCGCGCGCACCCGCCCTCTCTCAGAAAGGCAGCGGCCTTTGTACACAAGAGCAGGCTTTTTCCTTTAGCCAGCCCTGAGAGAACAAAGGCCAGCCGGGGTAACGGCTGGAAAGCGCGGGCATTTTGAAATGCTGCGCTCCCGCCCACGCGAGTCCTGCGCACTGGAGCTGACGCCCGCCGCGCTCCCCATGGTCGGCCCTCTGTCCATATAAGCAGCCGATTCCCGTCAGCCGCCACACACAGTCTCAGTCAGCTCCCTTGTGACGAGAAGTAGAAGTGCAGCCGCCATGTCTGGACGAGGCAAAGGAGGGAAAGGTCTCGGCAAGGGAGGTGCCAAGAGGCACAGGAAAGTGCTCAGGGACAACATCCAGGGCATTACCAAGCCCGCCATCCGCCGTCTGGCCCGCCGTGGAGGAGTCAAGCGCATCTCCGGCCTCATCTACGAGGAGACCCGCGGTGTGCTCAAGGTCTTCCTGGAAAACGTGATCCGGGACGCCGTCACCTACACTGAGCACGCCAAGAGGAAGACGGTCACCGCCATGGATGTGGTGTATGCCCTCAAGCGCCAGGGACGCACTCTTTATGGATTCGGGGGTTGAGGAACACCTACCTACCTACCTACTGCAGCATCAGCGTGCAAACCCAAAGGCTCTTTTAAGAGCCGCCCACACCATCAATAACAGAGCTGCTCATTTGCACTCCGCTTTCTTGGAAGGCTGACAACAACCCCCACACCCGCCCAGGGCAGTGGCCCTGTGCGGCAGTGCCATTCGAGAATCCTTTTTTAGCACGCCGAACGCCCAATAGGTTTGCTGTGTGTGCGCGCGCCTATTTACATTAATGGCGCCTTCTGTGAGAATGGGGAAATGCGTCAGAAGAAATCGGGTCCCCTTTAGCATTCCACTTGACGGCCCTTTGTTTCGGCTCAGACCGTGCCCACATGAGAACACATGCCCGTTTATTTTATCGTTTGCTTGTTAGGCGCTTATACAGTAAGAAAATACAGTTTCAAACGCCCACAGGGCAAGGGAGGGAGCAGGAGTGGGAAATGCATTAAAAACACAATACATAAGAGCAGCGGGGGTGAGGGGGGAGTAAAACAGGACGAGCCTACTATGCCTTGTGAGCATTCAGAATGTGCAAGTGCGGCAAGGAAGAAGGAAGCAGAGGGTCAGTGCTGTGGAGTCTGAGCTCATGGGTGAGCCAGCGATGAAGTGCTAGGAATGTTGAGTGCTACACGGCCTGGAGACTTGAAGGGTGCGAGTGCAGATAGTCGGGAGCTGGGCCAAATGGGTGCTGGAGGTCAGGGCCCCGAGGATGCATAAGGGCCCACGGCACCTATCGCAGCAACTGTGGGATTAGCAGGGGAGAGAAGAAGCGAAGGCGGAGGTAAAGAGGAGAGGCTTAGGCTAAGTAGTGTGGGCACCCGGGCTCTCCCGCATACCCCTGTTTAGTAACAAACTCTACATACCATTCTTTGTGGAAAATAATTTTTGGCCGTAGGCATCAATTTCTTATTTACAAACATAATAAACATGACGATAACAGCAGGTGTGCTTTTGGGCACACCGTGTCCAAGGTGAGTGATGCCTCGTTTCCATGGCAAGTCTGTTCCTTTGCGTGCCTGCAAGCCGGACTTTCCGCCTCTATTTTGCGGGTTCCTTTCTTTCAGGCCAATTGGCATCCTCTCCTTAGACACGTGCCGCCGCCTACGACTTTGCCGGGTACCGAACGAACCTGCCACCCGGCGTTCCATGCCCTTTTTGTACCTCCTTTTTCTGGGTGGGAAAATGAAAAACACAGTCCTTCTCCTTCCTCTGACAGCTTTACCCGGGGTGGTTGTGCTTTCTTTTCGTTGTGCCTCTCCCTTCCTAGAGCCTCCTTCTATCCCCCTCTTCACCTTTGTTATTCCATTGGGGGCCGGGCCCTTCCCGGCGCCTGCTGTTTTCCTTCTCACCTTCCTGTGTTTTTGGCCATGTTGTCATGACGATTAACAGTGGATGCGCCTTGCAGCTGCCCTCCCAAGGCGTGAGCCTCTTCTCTGCCCCCACCCTGCGCCTAACCCCCCACCCATGCCCTCTATCGTGCCTGCCCGGGGCCTGTGGACTAAGGAGCTTCCGGAATTTAAGAAGATCCTGCTCAAGGCGCAGAGGAAGGGAGCCAGCTGAGGAAAGCGAACAACCACCTGCCGTCTGTTTAGCAAAAGGCTTTACACACAGAGAGTTAGAGCCAGAGGAGCGTAGTGGTCTAGAGGGAGAGTATTTAGTCATTTTGTATTTACAAATGGGCATCTCCCCTCTTCCCTTCTGGTAACCTGACTCCACACTCATGTGGAAGCTAAGAGCACCCCCCCCGCCCCCCCGATGCCCTCTTGTAACGACAGAAGGTACTGCGGCCTAGGTGGAGCTGGCTGGGGAAGGCGGGATTATGCTGATAACTCCCAGAAGAACCCAGCTGCAGAACAGGCGGGCGGCACAACACTCGGGGGGGACAGACACACCACTCTAGCCATCCCCATGAGGCTCTGAGCAGGCCTCCCTCGACAACTCTCGGGGTGCCCGGCACAGTGCACCGTTGCCCGAGAAGCCAGGGGTCAAAGCACACTCTGAGTAACAAGTGCCTGCAGGCCCGCCCTGTTTTCCTGCCTATAGAACCTGGCCGTTCGTGGCCGTTCGGGGCCTAGGGGCCAGCCCGGAGCGTGGTGCTTGTGCTTCACTCTCTGCTGGCCCCTGAGACAGCCAGGAGGGTGGCATTCGTTCCACTCTCAGCTGGGCCCTGAGGCAGGGCAGGAGAGTGGTCTTTGCTCCACTGGTGGGCGGGCGGGCCAGCCAGCCCCAGCCCCCTTTTCTCTCCCTCCAGCCATCAGGTCTGTCGGGCCAACATCACACATGCCAACAATATCCATTCCAGTCTGGGGATGCAAGTGCAGTCCTGGTTTTAACTTTGCATTCTGAGGCTTGAAGTCCTGGCCTTCGCCCTCATAAATCCAGCAGGACACATCCCTGAGCGAGCGCAAGGTTATGTAACGAAGGTGCTGAATCTGCACCAGACAGGAGGGGTGGGGGCGCACCTACCAATTGAGCGGGATAGGCTGGGCCACATAGGATGGAGTGGATGGAAAAAGTGGATGGAATGGAAGGAAAGGATAGAGTGAGTGGAGTGGATAGCTCTCTATATACCTCGGTATATCCTATTTATGCTATGTACCTGTATCCCCATGTTATCTGTATCACATGTTTACGCTATCCACCCTGTCGCTTTATAGGGATGTTTGCGTTTCGAGGATGGCTGTAGAAGGTTGCTATGCAGTAGTTGGTTGGCCCTCTGACTGGGGGCAGCTGCACGTGTGTTTCTCAGATCGCTATGATGGCAAAGGAGGTTGTGTATCCTGCCTGCCCAGAGAACATATGAGAGAGCCAGAGAGATGTAAGCAGTGCATGAGCGGAACGCTCAAGTTTCCAGTGGCCAATGCGTCAGAAGGCCATCCAGTCCTGCCTCAACCCCCCTCTGTATTTTGGGTCCTTTTGATTTTTCTTCCCCGTTTGAAATGCAGAAGCACTACAAGTCCCAGAATTCCAAGCAAAAACAGAACTGGGTGGCTTTCCCACTCGTGGACCCGGAAAACGCGAGAGCCTTGCCGTCGGGTGTCAGGTGGGGGAGTCAAGAGAAGGCGGTTGCTAGTTAGAACCGCTCTTAACTTTCCCCGCAACCACCTACCTCAATGGAGGCTCCTTTTATATCTTTTCCGGGGCGCTGGCCGCTTTCTTTTCTGTACTTGCTTGCCAGGCTGGGTGCTTCAAAAACATGTCCTCTGAAGTGGCCCCACGCCGCCACTTGTCGTGCCATACAAAATGACCAACTAAATAAAAATGAATAAATCCCCCCTCCATCCCAGAGAGAGAGAGAGAGACAGACAGAGCACACAGACACTGTCAATCAAAAGAGGAATCTGTGAATAACTGGCAAGCCTCAGATTGGCTGTCCAATCATAGCCCTCCTGGTATGTGCGTGCCTGCGTGCGCGTGTCGATGCTTGCCAGCCTTTCAACAGGCCGACGTTCTGCCTCGGGCTCGTCACTGAGAGTGGCAGGCTTTTTCAAACCTGTTTCCTGCTATTGTCCCAGCCAATCGGAGCGTAGTTGGGTCTTCATCCGTCACAGACCATTGTACGTTGTCAGTAGAGAGGAAGCAAGTCGCGCAAGGTTGCCATGGCCCGTACGAAGCAGACTGCCCCAAGTCCACCGGAGGCAAGGCCACCAAAGCTGCCCGCAAGAGCGCCCCTGCGACTGGTGGGGTCAAGAAACCCCACCGCTATCGGCCGGGCACCGTGGCCCTCAGAGAGATCCGGCGCTACCAGAAATCTACTGAGCTGCTCATCCGGAAACTGCCCTTCCAGCGCCTGGTGCGGGAGATCGCACAGGATTTCAAGACCGACCTGCGCTTCCAGAGCTCAGCAGTCATGGCCCTGCAGGAGGCCAGCGAGGCCTACTTGGTGGGGCTCTTTGAGGACACCAACCTCTGCGCCATCCACGCCAAGCGAGTGACCATTATGCCCAAGGACATCCAGCTGGCCCGCCGCATCCGGGGCGAGAGGGCCTGAGGGGCACCGGCAGCAAGACCCCACCACCACACAGGCTCTTTTAAGAGCCGACACGTTGTCACACACAAGAGCTGCTCAACTCTGCCTCTCGAGGCGCCTCTCTTCACTGCACAGGCGGCTAGGCCGTCTCTCAAACCCAAGGCAAACATGCAAACGCTCCTACCTGTCTTGGCAACACCCCCTCCCCAAAAAATGCCCATCTGGGCAGCTTTGGCGACCAGTTATTTGTGCGCTTGTGGCGGTCGGATTTGATGTGATGGCTTGTACCTTTTAGCGGGAGCACAGCCAGCTCGTAACCCGAGCCCTCCACTCCCCCCTCAGAGCGATCTCTGAACTCGAAGCCCCCCACCCCACATCACGTTTCTATAAGGCCTGCCTTGAGGCTGGATTCCAACCGCTTCTAAGCGCTGTGTGCTAATGGTCGGTTTTCCGCCCGCCGCCCCCCTCCTCACAGGCAGACCGAATGGTGAAGTACCTGCTCCCTGTCAGGCTCGGGGACAGAGGGGTGTGCTGCGAGCGCTTCCCTGGCAGTGCTGCCTTACATAGCCTGTCCTGTACATTAAGCCGAGCTCCCAGAGCTTTCCCTCCCAGCCCAGCAAATGTGTCAAGTAGGGTGCGTGACTCCTGCCACAGCGCAGAGAAATAATTTGCTTACGCCGCCCCCGAGACCGTAGTCCTTATTTGATATCATTGGCCTTATGTTTTCCGGGGATGGAATAAAGCAGGGCCAGCTAGGCAAAGCATGTGAGCTCTTGAGTGGAGGTGGTGAGCGGCTCTTAAAAGAGCCTTTGGTTTTTTTTGGTGGTGCTGGGAACTGTGGTCTCACTTGGCGCTGGTGTACTTGGTGACGGCTTTGGTGCCCTCGGACACAGCGTGCTTGGCCAGCTCGCCTGGCAGCAGGAGTCGCACTCCGGTCTGAATCTCCCTGGAGGTGAGGGTCCTGCGCTTGTTGTATTGAGCCAGGCGGGAGGCTCCCGCAGCGATGCGCTCGAAGATGTCATTGACAAACGAGTTCATGATGCCCATGGCCTTGGAAGAGATGCCGGTGTCAGGGTGCACCTGCTTCATCACCTTGTAGATGTAAATGGCATAGCTTTCCTTCCTGCTCCTCTTGCGCTTCTTCCCGTCCTTCTTGGGCGGCTTGGAGAGCGCTTTCTTGGAGCCCTTCTTGGGCGCTGGGGCGGACTTGGCTGGCTCAGGCATGGTCTCCGGCTGACGTCCACGCTGTGAGGAGAGGGAGAAATGAGTAAAAACACTGCGCGCTTGTTCTTCTTCTTGCTGATAGATTTTTATCCATCAGCGGTGATTTTTTTGGATACCGAGGCTTGAGCCTCATTACTCCATCTTCTCGGGTTGAGTGTGTAGTCGTGGGTTTGTATTCTTCTTGGTCTGTGTGGTCTTGTCGCAGTAGGGCTGGTTTCACTGGGTCTTCGCAGTGATGGGCCGCGGGTAGCGGTCGAAGGGGTTTGCAGTGGTGGCAGTGAGTCTTCTGATCAGAGGGTTCGGGTTCTGATCCAGTTCTTGGCAGAAGTTCTTACTCAGCTTCGCTAGATGTTCATCCAACATCTCGATGTCCTGGTCTCTGTGAAGGTCTGCTGTCCTTGTGAAGATTGGAGCTCCAGATGATATCCGCAGGGCCTTGTTCTGGACTATCTGAAGACTCTTCCGGTGTCGCTCATGGCAGGTCATCCATGCTGGTGAGGCATAAGTCAGGGTTGGTCTGATGATCGCCTTGTAGACGTTGATCTTTGTCCGGAGGGGCATGGACTTGCTCTTCAGGAGTGGGTACAGCGCTGCCATCTTTCCTGTTGCCTTCTGCTGAGTATTCTCGATGTGGCTTTCCCAGTTGAGTTTGCTGTCCAGGGTCACACCGAGGTAGCGGCTGCTGCTCTCCCATTTGATGGTCTCCCCGTTGAGGCTGATGTGTGGGTGCTCCTTGATCTTCTTTCTGGTGAACAGCGTTGCAGTTGTCTTGCTGGTGTTGAGTTCTATCCGCCAGTCGCTGTACCACTTTGCGAGGGTATCCAATGAAGCTTGCAGGTTCTTCGCCACTTCCTTTTCGCTGAAAGACTGGGAGATTACTGCAACATCGTCTGCATACAGCGCCAGGTTCGTCTTGTGGAGATCTGTCGGGATGTCGTTGGTGAAGAGGTTGAACAGGAAGGGTCCGAGGTTCGATCCCTGTGGCACGCCTGCTCGGATGGGATGTGAAGAGGACATCTCAGACCGCATGGCGACATGGAAGGTGCGGCCTCCCAGGTAGCTTGCAATCGTCTTCACCAGGTAGTTCGGAAATCCCAGGCCAATCATCTTGTGCAGCAGTCCCTTGTGCCAGACTCGGTCGAATGCTTTGGCTACATCCAGGAAGACGATTCCTGTGGACTTCTTGATGTTGAATCCGTGGCTGATGGTGTCCACCACTCTCAGTAGCTGATGAGTCGTTGCATGCTCCTTTCGAAATCCAAACTGTTCCTTTGCTAGTAGATTTCTTTCGGAGGTGAAGTCGCTGAGTCGAGCGAGGAGGACCTTCTCCAGGAGCTTCGATAATCCAGAAAGCAGGCTGATGGGGCGGTAGTTTGCTGGATCCCTCAGTGGTTTGCCGGCCTTTGGAAAAACGATGACCCTTGCTTCTTTCCAGGAACTCGGGAAGTGCTGGAGCCTCATGCATGCATTGAAGATCTCTGTGAGATGTTCCATTGATGCCGGTGGGAGGTTCTTGATTGCCAGGTTGGTTATTCCGTCGCTCCCCGGTGCCTTGCCGTTCGCCAGCTTTTCTGCAAGTCCTGCTACCTCAGAGCTTGTGCACTCCTTGATATCTTCTGCTCCCAGCCTGGTTCCGTGATCTGTGAGGTACTTCTCAACGGCTTCCTCCACTCCGTCTGAGAGCCTACTTACCTTGTTCGGGGTGAACGAAGCCTCCAGTGTCTCGGCAAGGACCTCTGCCTTGATCTGTGCCCGCCCAGCTGTAATAAAAACACTGCGCCCCCGCCCCTCTCTTTTATAGGCTGCCTGTGCTTAATCAGCTGCTGCCAGTCCCCGCTTGCTATTGGCCCGTATGGTTCTGTCGCTCCTCCGTGTCTGTGTGCCCGGCACAGAGCTCTGATTGGTTGGCAGGAGTAGTCTCCCCCTCCAATGGATGTTCATGCAGAGCCTAGGTTTTGTCCAATGAGAGTGCTCCACCGTGTCTTTATATGCCCGCCCTCCCATGCTCGGGGCATTACTTCCTCTTTGAACAAGCGAGCGCCTATTTAACGCATCATGTCTGGACGAGGAAAGCAAGGAGGGAAGGCCCGTGCTAAGGCCAAGACTCGCTCCTCCCGGGCGGGCTTGCAGTTCCCAGTAGGCCGTGTGCACAGGCTGCTGCGGAAGGGGAGCTACGGCGAGCGTGTGGGAGCCGGAGCCCCCGTCTACATGGCTGCCGTGCTCGAGTACCTGACTGCTGAGATCCTCGAGCTGGCCGGCAATGCCGCCCGGGACAACAAGAAGACCCGCATCATCCCCAGACACCTGCAGCTCGCCATCCGCAACGACGAGGAGCTCAACAAGCTGCTGGGCAAAGTCACCATTGCCCAGGGTGGTGTCCTGCCCAACATCCAGGCCGTGCTGCTGCCTAAGAAGACCGAGGGCCACAAGGCAGGGGGCAAAGCCAGCAAGTAACAGCCCAAGTTACACACCCCCCAACAAAAAAAACACAAAGGCTCTTTTAAGAGCCACTCACACACTCAGACAAAGAGCTCAGTACCTTAACAGCAGCGCCGCCACTTTTCTACACTGCAACAGAGTATGTGTTTGTGTCACAAAAAGAGGGGCTGCATCACGGGTTGCGCGAAACCCCTGTAGGATGATCGCATGCTCCCGATGCCCATGCAGCTTTCTGGGTGCATGGGCAAAGTAGGGGGGCACGCCGGACTGTGAGGCAGATGGAAAGGGTGGGAGTGAGTGCAAAGGGCTTAACTGGAGGAAGGGGAGGGAGGTGTGTGTGTGTGTGTGTGTGTGTGTGTATGTACACCCCCGCAACCCCCAGACCCGTTATACCATTTAAGGGGGTTGGGGGACACCACGGCTCCCCTTAAATGGTATAAAGAGGTACACCTGTACCGGCTCAAACCACAGCATTTTTGCTGCAATTCTTTTTACCCGATAGACCAAATAATGTCGCCATACATATAGTCGACGGGATACGGCACAGGCGACATTATTTATGGGGTAAATGGGAGCGGAGGTGTCCCCTGCAGGTTCCATGGGATAATAATGGCACCATTCTTGCATGGAGACATTTTTGCGGGGATATTATCACATGGAACTGTGCATTATTGGCAGGCTGACAACCCCCCTCCCCAACCCACCCTCCTGCTTCCCCGGCCAGTGCAGTGGGCCTGTGCAGCAGTGCCACTCAAGGAAGGTCCCGTGGCCCGAAGTACCAACAGCCCTGTTGTGTGGGCGCCCATTTGAATGTAAATGGGGGAATGCGCCAAAAGAAACCAAGCCAACTTTAGAATTCCACTTGATAACTCTTTGTTTCGGCTCAAACTGTACCTACATGAGAATACATACCCAATTACAGATGGGAAGCCCCCTCCATCCCTGTGCCCCAAATCTCTTTTCCCTTCTGGTAAGCTGACTCGGGCACTCATGTGAGAGCAAAGAGGTCCCAGATGCCCTCTTTTAACGGCAGAAGGTACTGCGGCCTAGGTGGAGATGGCCGCGAAAGGCGGGATTATGCTGATAACTCCCAGAAGTACCTAGCAGCAGACAAAGCGGGGGACAGGCACGCCCCCCTCTAGCCATCCCCATAAGCCCCTGAGCAGGCCTCGAGAACTCTTGGGCCGGCCGGTCCACTGTGTCCCAAGAAGCCGGGGGTCACAGCACACTGTGAGTTACAAGTGCCTGTAGGTCAGCCCTGTTTTCCTGCCTATAGAACCTGGCCGTTCGTGGCCAGCCAGCCAGCCCAGAGTGTGGTCTTTGCTCCTAGGGGCCAGCCAGCCTGGAGTGTGGTCTTTGCTCCACTCTCTGCTGGGCCCAGAGCGTGGTCTCCACTCTCTGCTGGCCCCTGAGACAGCCAGGAGGGTGGCATTCGTTCCACTCTCAGCTGGGCCCTGAGGCAGGGCAGGAGAGTGGTCTTTGCTCCACTGGTGGGCGGGCGGGCGGGCGGGCCAGCCAGCCCCAGCCCCCTTTTCTCTCCCTCCAGCCATCAGGTCTGTCGGGCCAACATCACACATGCCAACAATATCCATTCCAGTCTGGGGATGCAAGTGCAGTCCTGGTTTTAACTTTGCATTCTGAGGCTTGAAGTCCTGGCCTTCGCCCTCATAAATCCAGCAGGACACATCCCTGAGCGAGCGCAAGGTTATGTAACGAAGGTGCTGAATCTGCACCAGACAGGAGGGGTGGGGGCGCACCTACCAATTGAGCGGGATAGGCTGGGCCACATAGGATGGAGTGGATGGAAAAAGTGGATGGAATGGAAGGAAAGGATAGAGTGAGTGGAGTGGATAGCTCTCTATATACCTCGGTATATCCTATTTATGCTATGTACCTGTATCCCCATGTTATCTGTATCACATGTTTACGCTATCCACCCTGTCGCTTTATAGGGATGTTTGCGTTTCGAGGATGGCTGTAGAAGGTTGCTATGCAGTAGTTGGTTGGCCCTTTGACTGGGGGCAGCTGCACGTGTGTTTCTCAGATCGCTATGATGGCAAAGGAGGTTGTGTATCCTGCCTGCCCAGAGAACATATGAGAGAGCCAGAGAGATGTAAGCAGTGCATGAGCGGAACGCTCAAGTTTCCAGTGGCCAATGCGTCAGAAGGCCATCCAGTCCTGCCTCAACCCCCCTCTGTATTTTGGGTCCTTTTGATTTTTCTTCCCCGTTTGAAATGCAGAAGCACTACAAGTCCCAGAATTCCAAGCAAAAACAGAACTGGGTGGCTTTCCCACTCGTGGACCCGGAAAACGCGAGAGCCTTGCCGTCGGGTGTCAGGTGGGGGAGTCAAGAGAAGGCGGTTGCTAGTTAGAACCGCTCTTAACTTTCCCCGCAACCACCTACCTCAATGGAGGCTCCTTTTATATCTTTTCCGGGGCGCTGGCCGCTTTCTTTTCTGTACTTGCTTGCCAGGCTGGGTGCTTCAAAAACATGTCCTCTGAAGTGGCCCCACGCCGCCACTTGTCGTGCCATACAAAATGACCAACTAAATAAAAATGAATAAATCCCCCCTCCATCCCAGAGAGAGAGAGAGAGACAGACAGAGCACACAGACACTGTCAATCAAAAGAGGAATCTGTGAATAACTGGCAAGCCTCAGATTGGCTGTCCAATCATAGCCCTCCTGGTATGTGCGTGCCTGCGTGCGCGTGTCGATGCTTGCCAGCCTTTCAACAGGCCGACGTTCTGCCTCGGGCTCGTCACTGAGAGTGGCAGGCTTTTTCAAACCTGTTTCCTGCTATTGTCCCAGCCAATCGGAGCGTAGTTGGGTCTTCATCCGTCACAGACCATTGTACGTTGTCAGTAGAGAGGAAGCAAGTCGCGCAAGGTTGCCATGGCCCGTACGAAGCAGACTGCCCCAAGTCCACCGGAGGCAAGGCCACCAAAGCTGCCCGCAAGAGCGCCCCTGCGACTGGTGGGGTCAAGAAACCCCACCGCTATCGGCCGGGCACCGTGGCCCTCAGAGAGATCCGGCGCTACCAGAAATCTACTGAGCTGCTCATCCGGAAACTGCCCTTCCAGCGCCTGGTGCGGGAGATCGCACAGGATTTCAAGACCGACCTGCGCTTCCAGAGCTCAGCAGTCATGGCCCTGCAGGAGGCCAGCGAGGCCTACTTGGTGGGGCTCTTTGAGGACACCAACCTCTGCGCCATCCACGCCAAGCGAGTGACCATTATGCCCAAGGACATCCAGCTGGCCCGCCGCATCCGGGGCGAGAGGGCCTGAGGGGCACCGGCAGCAAGACCCCACCACCACACAGGCTCTTTTAAGAGCCGACACGTTGTCACACACAAGAGCTGCTCAACTCTGCCTCTCGAGGCGCCTCTCTTCACTGCACAGGCGGCTAGGCCGTCTCTCAAACCCAAGGCAAACATGCAAACGCTCCTACCTGTCTTGGCAACACCCCCTCCCCAAAAAATGCCCATCTGGGCAGCTTTGGCGACCAGTTATTTGTGCGCTTGTGGCGGTCGGATTTGATGTGATGGCTTGTACCTTTTAGCGGGAGCACAGCCAGCTCGTAACCCGAGCCCTCCACTCCCCCCTCAGAGCGATCTCTGAACTCGAAGCCCCCCACCCCACATCACGTTTCTATAAGGCCTGCCTTGAGGCTGGATTCCAACCGCTTCTAAGCGCTGTGTGCTAATGGTCGGTTTTCCGCCCGCCGCCCCCCTCCTCACAGGCAGACCGAATGGTGAAGTACCTGCTCCCTGTCAGGCTCGGGGACAGAGGGGTGTGCTGCGAGCGCTTCCCTGGCAGTGCTGCCTTACATAGCCTGTCCTGTACATTAAGCCGAGCTCCCAGAGCTTTCCCTCCCAGCCCAGCAAATGTGTCAAGTAGGGTGCGTGACTCCTGCCACAGCGCAGAGAAATAATTTGCTTACGCCGCCCCCGAGACCGTAGTCCTTATTTGATATCATTGGCCTTATGTTTTCCGGGGATGGAATAAAGCAGGGCCAGCTAGGCAAAGCATGTGAGCTCTTGAGTGGAGGTGGTGAGCGGCTCTTAAAAGAGCCTTTGGTTTTTTTTGGTGGTGCTGGGAACTGTGGTCTCACTTGGCGCTGGTGTACTTGGTGACGGCTTTGGTGCCCTCGGACACAGCGTGCTTGGCCAGCTCGCCTGGCAGCAGGAGTCGCACTCCGGTCTGAATCTCCCTGGAGGTGAGGGTCCTGCGCTTGTTGTATTGAGCCAGGCGGGAGGCTCCCGCAGCGATGCGCTCGAAGATGTCATTGACAAACGAGTTCATGATGCCCATGGCCTTGGAAGAGATGCCGGTGTCAGGGTGCACCTGCTTCATCACCTTGTAGATGTAAATGGCATAGCTTTCCTTCCTGCTCCTCTTGCGCTTCTTCCCGTCCTTCTTGGGCGGCTTGGAGAGCGCTTTCTTGGAGCCCTTCTTGGGCGCTGGGGCGGACTTGGCTGGCTCAGGCATGGTCTCCGGCTGACGTCCACGCTGTGAGGAGAGGGAGAAATGAGTAAAAACACTGCGCGCTTGTTCTTCTTCTTGCTGATAGATTTTTATCCATCAGCGGTGATTTTTTTGGATACCGAGGCTTGAGCCTCATTACTCCATCTTCTCGGGTTGAGTGTGTAGTCGTGGGTTTGTATTCTTCTTGGTCTGTGTGGTCTTGTCACAGTAGGGCTGGTTTCACTGGGTCTTCGCAGTGATGGGCCGCGGGTAGCGGTCGAAGGGGTTTGCAGTGGTGGCAGTGAGTCTTCTGATCAGAGGGTTCGGGTTCTGATCCAGTTCTTGGCAGAAGTTCTTACTCAGCTTCGCTAGATGTTCATCCAACATCTCGATGTCCTGGTCTCTGTGAAGGTCTGCTGTCCTTGTGAAGATTGGAGCTCCAGATGATATCCGCAGGGCCTTGTTCTGGACTATCTGAAGACTCTTCCGGTGTCGCTCATGGCAGGTCATCCATGCTGGTGAGGCATAAGTCAGGGTTGGTCTGATGATCGCCTTGTAGACGTTGATCTTTGTCCGGAGGGGCATGGACTTGCTCTTCAGGAGTGGGTACAGCGCTGCCATCTTTCCTGTTGCCTTCTGCTGAGTATTCTCGATGTGGCTTTCCCAGTTGAGTTTGCTGTCCAGGGTCACACCGAGGTAGCGGCTGCTGCTCTCCCATTTGATGGTCTCCCCGTTGAGGCTGATGTGTGGGTGCTCCTTGATCTTCTTTCTGGTGAACAGCGTTGCAGTTGTCTTGCTGGTGTTGAGTTCTATCCGCCAGTCGCTGTACCACTTTGCGATGGTATCCAATGAAGCTTGCAGGTTCTTCGCCACTTCCTTTTCGCTGAAAGACTGGGAGATTACTGCAACATCGTCTGCATACAGCGCCAGGTTCGTCTTGTGGAGATCTGTCGGGATGTCGTTGGTGAAGAGGTTGAACAGGAAGGGTCCGAGGTTCGATCCCTGTGGCACGCCTGCTCGGATGGGATGTGAAGAGGACATCTCAGACCGCATGGCGACATGGAAGGTGCGGCCTCCCAGGTAGCTTGCAATCGTCTTCACCAGGTAGTTCGGAAATCCCAGGCCAATCATCTTGTGCAGCAGTCCCTTGTGCCAGACTCGGTCGAATGCTTTGGCTACATCCAGGAAGACGATTCCTGTGGACTTCTTGATGTTGAATCCGTGGCTGATGGTGTCCACCACTCTCAGTAGCTGATGAGTCGTTGCATGCTCCTTTCGAAATCCAAACTGTTCCTTTGCTAGTAGATTTCTTTCGGAGGTGAAGTCGCTGAGTCGAGCGAGGAGGACCTTCTCCAGGAGCTTCGATAATCCAGAAAGCAGGCTGATGGGGCGGTAGTTTGCTGGATCCCTCAGTGGTTTGCCGGCCTTTGGAAAAACGATGACCCTTGCTTCTTTCCAGGAACTCGGGAAGTGCTGGAGCCTCATGCATGCATTGAAGATCTCTGTGAGATGTTCCATTGATGCCGGTGGGAGGTTCTTGATTGCCAGGTTGGTTATTCCGCCGCTCCCCGGTGCCTTGCCGTTCGCCAGCTTTTCTGCAAGTCCTGCTACCTCAGAGCTTGTGCACTCCTTGATATCTTCTGCTCCCAGCCTGGTTCCGTGATCTGTGAGGTACTTCTCAACGGCTTCCTCCACTCCGTCTGAGAGCCTACTTACCTTGTTCGGGGTGAACGAAGCCTCCAGTGTCTCGGCAAGGACCTCTGCCTTGATCTGTGCCCGCCCAGCTGTAATAAAAACACTGCGCCCCCGCCCCTCTCTTTTATAGGCTGCCTGTGCTTAATCAGCTGCTGCCAGTCCCCGCTTGCTATTGGCCCGTATGGTTCTGTCGCTCCTCCGTGTCTGTGTGCCCGGCACAGAGCTCTGATTGGTTGGCAGGAGTAGTCTCCCCCTCCAATGGATGTTCATGCAGAGCCTAGGTTTTGTCCAATGAGAGTGCTCCACCGTGTCTTTATATGCCCGCCCTCCCATGCTCGGGGCATTACTTCCTCTTTGAACAAGCGAGCGCCTATTTAACGCATCATGTCTGGACGAGGAAAGCAAGGAGGGAAGGCCCGTGCTAAGGCCAAGACTCGCTCCTCCCGGGCGGGCTTGCAGTTCCCAGTAGGCCGTGTGCACAGGCTGCTGCGGAAGGGGAGCTACGGCGAGCGTGTGGGAGCCGGAGCCCCCGTCTACATGGCTGCCGTGCTCGAGTACCTGACTGCTGAGATCCTCGAGCTGGCCGGCAATGCCGCCCGGGACAACAAGAAGACCCGCATCATCCCCAGACACCTGCAGCTCGCCATCCGCAACGACGAGGAGCTCAACAAGCTGCTGGGCAAAGTCACCATTGCCCAGGGTGGTGTCCTGCCCAACATCCAGGCCGTGCTGCTGCCTAAGAAGACCGAGGGCCACAAGGCAGGGGGCAAAGCCAGCAAGTAACAGCCCAAGTTACACACCCCCCAACAAAAAAAACACAAAGGCTCTTTTAAGAGCCACTCACACACTCAGACAAAGAGCTCAGTACCTTAACAGCAGCGCCGCCACTTTTCTACACTGCAACAGAATATGTGTTTGTGTCACAAAAAGAGGGGCTGCATCACGGGTTGCGCGAAACCCCTGTAGGATGATCGCATGCTCCCGATGCCCATGCAGCTTTCTGGGTGCATGGGCAAAGTAGGGGGGCACGCCGGACTGTGAGGCAGATGGAAAGGGTGGGAGTGAGTGCAAAGGGCTTAACTGGAGGAAGGGGAGGGAGGTGTGTGTGTGTGTGTGTGTGTGTGTGTGTGTGTGTGTGTGTGTGTGTGTATGTACACCCCCGCAACCCCCAGACCCGTTATACCATTTAAGGGGGTTGGGGGACACCACGGCTCCCCTTAAATGGTATAAAGAGGTACACCTGTACCGGCTCAAACCACAGCATTTTTGCTGCAATTCTTTTTACCCGATAGACCAAATAATGTCGCCATACATATAGTCGACGGGATACGGCACAGGCGACATTATTTATGGGGTAAATGGGAGCGGAGGTGTCCCCTGCAGGTTCCATGGGATAATAATGGCACCATTCTTGCATGGAGACATTTTTGCGGGGATATTATCACATGGAACTGTGCATTATTGGCAGGCTGACAACCCCCCTCCCCAACCCACCCTCCTGCTTCCCCGGCCAGTGCAGTGGGCCTGTGCAGCAGTGCCACTCAAGGAAGGTCCCGTGGCCCGAAGTACCAACAGCCCTGTTGTGTGGGCGCCCATTTGAATGTAAATGGGGGAATGCGCCAAAAGAAACCAAGCCCACTTTAGAATTCCACTTGATAACTCTTTGTTTCGGCTCAAACTGTACCTACATGAGAATACATACCCAATTACAGATGGGAAGCCCCCTCCATCCCTGTCCCCCAAATCTCTTTTCCCTTCTGGTAAGCTGACTCGGGCACTCATGTGAGAGCAAAGAGGTCCCAGATGCCCTCTTTTAACGGCAGAAGGTACTGCGGCCTAGGTGGAGATGGCCGGGAAAGGCGGGATTATGCTGATAACTCCCAGAAGTACCTAGCAGCAGACAAAGCGGGGGACAGGCACGCCCCCCTCTAGCCATCCCCATAAGCCCCTGAGCAGGCCTCGAGAACTCTTGGGCCGGCCGGTCCACTGTGTCCCAAGAAGCCGGGGGTCACAGCACACTGTGAGTTACAAGTGCCTGTAGGTCAGCCCTGTTTTCCTGCCTATAGAACCTGGCCGTTCGTGGCCAGCCAGCCAGCCCAGAGTGTGGTCTTTGCTCCTAGGGGCCAGCCAGCCTGGAGTGTGGTCTTTGCTCCACTCTCTGCTGGGCCCAGAGCGTGGTCTCCACTCTCTGCTGGCCCCTGAGACAGCCAGGAGGGTGGCATTCGTTCCACTCTCAGCTGGGCCCTGAGGCAGGGCAGGAGAGTGGTCTTTGCTCCACTGGTGGGCGGGCGGGCGGGCGGGCCAGCCAGCCCCAGCCCCCTTTTCTCTCCCTCCAGCCATCAGGTCTGTCGGGCCAACATCACACATGCCAACAATATCCATTCCAGTCTGGGGATGCAAGTGCAGTCCTGGTTTTAACTTTGCATTCTGAGGCTTGAAGTCCTGGCCTTCGCCCTCATAAATCCAGCAGGACACATCCCTGAGCGAGCGCAAGGTTATGTAACGAAGGTGCTGAATCTGCACCAGACAGGAGGGGTGGGGGCGCACCTACCAATTGAGCGGGATAGGCTGGGCAACATAGGATGGAGTGGATGGAATGGAAGGAAAGGATAGAGTGAGTGGAGTGGATAGCTCTCTATGTACCTCGGTATATCCTATTTATGCTATGTACCTGTATCCCCATGTTATCTGTATCACATGTTTACGCTATCCACCCTGTCGCTTTATATACGTAAGCCGTAATGAACGCCCCCCTGTCCTACTCTCGTGCTTGGTCGCAGGCGCTTTACTGATAACCACCATATCACACTCCTACGCTTACTCGAACACAGCTATACTATGACACATTCCGCCTAGCTGTTCTCATACTAACATGACCCCACAAACAACTCTTCATCCTAATAAGACTCAGCTAGCGGAGCACATACCGGCTAGCTTAAGCGTCTCCTCAGGCCTAACGCAGCCAGAACTCAGTCTGGGTGTCCACCCTCCAGACTGAACACATCCAACTGATTTCCGCAGCACCACACCTACCGCTAAGAAGCAGCTATCATGCAACAACCACACCAGCTGCACACGTATCCGGTGCGCCCACGCACCATACGACACTCTCTCTCTCTACTGACCTGCGGTTCCCGAGGGCGTTCAACCCGCCAGCGCTTTGAGGTCATACCAATGACACATAAGGCGCTATATAAATGCCAAGTATCATACCATAACATAACATAGGGAGGAGGTGAGCTGGGAGAGGCCAGATCTGTTTGATCCAATCATGTTTGACTAACGTATGTCTAGCTGTAGGGCTGTGACGCATTTGAACCAGTAAGCTTCCTGGGAACTGCAAAGACGTGAGGTTTGAAGCGCATCGGTTTCCAACTCCATGACCTTTGTATTAGCACTATGAAAATGATGTTCGCTGTGTGCCAGTTTGTCAGCTCCCATCAACCAGTTCTGTTTGATCTGTGCCCGCACAGCTGTAATAAACAGTGTTACTTATTGCCCAGTGTGCGTTCCTTTTTGGACTACTTGTGGTAACTATTCATTACAAGCTTTTGGAAGACCCCTGATATAGTTACGTCGACCGATCGGCCCGAGACTGGGGCGATCTCAGGCCGGTGATGCCGTTCGACATGACGCCGGCCCAGCGGCAGTCTGTAGTGTCCGGGCCTAACTAACGTGTGGCGAAAGCGGTTGTCATATCCGTGGGATGTTTGCATTTCAAGGATGACTGGGCTGTAGAAGGTTGCTATGCGTAGTTGGCCCTCCGACTGTGGGCAGCTGCACGCGCGCTTCTCCGATCGCTATGATTGGTATTGTTTATTTGTAAAGCGCCCATACACAAGGCAAGCGCTTCAAAGCGCGCAAGGAGGGAGGGGAGAAAAACAAAAGTCCTTGGGAGCCCTTGAATTTCTGAACGATACAAGTCTGCCCAGGCAGAGTAAGGGCATAGATAACAATTAACAGTGTAGACAACAGCCAATAGGCCAGACGACGATTCTGCAGTTTTTTCCAAGAGCATAGAGGCGTCACCATGCAGGAGGGGAGACAGGAGGCAAAGGAGGTTGTGTATCCGGCCTGCCCAAAGAATGGAGAGAGAGAGAGATGTTACCGGGGCATGCACAGAACTCTCAAGTTTCCAGCGGCCAATGCGCGAGAAGGCCATCCAGTCCGGTCTCCCCCCTCTCCTCCTCTGGAGTGTTGATTTTTCTTGCCAGTTTGAAATGCAGAAACACTACAAGTCCCAGAATTCCAAGCAAAAACAGGACGGGGTGGCCTTCCCGCACATAGCACCGGGAAAACGCTAGACTGTTGCTGCGGCTGGCGTCCAAGTCAATCCCCTCCCCCAGGGCCTGCCTGTGCCCTTTAGCCCCTGGGCTGTTTAGTGACTAGTTTACCCAGCCCGCCTTCGGGTTGCTTTCAATTGGTGTGCGTGCTGGTGTCGGAGTTGATGCGACGGCCTGTGCCTGTCAGCCGGAGCACAGCCAGCTCTTAACCCGACCGATGCATTCCCCTCGCGCCACGTTTTGATAGCGCCTTGATGCTGGACTCCAACTGCTTCTAAGCGCTGTGTGATAATGGTCGGTTCTCCGCCCTCCCCCAACCCGCACAGGCAGGCAAGACTGCCGACAAACGCTGCTGTACTTGCTCCCTGTCGACCCCCGGAGGGGGGAAGCCGGCCATGGCCCTGTGATTCTGAACTGCCCTAGCAGGATCAGCAGCGATGTCTGCTGCCCGTGCCTCGCTGGCAGAGCCGCCCGATATCGTCGGTCATGTACAATAAGCTGTGCCCCAGAGTTTTCCCACCCAGCGGATGTGTCCAGTGGGTGCATGACTCCCGCCACAGCGCATAGAAAACATTTGCCTACCCCGACGTGCCCATTTGAGATCACTGCCCTTATGTTTTCGGGGGCTGGAAAAAAGCAGGGCTAGCTGGGCAAAGCATGCGAGCTCTTGAGTGGAAGTGGTGAGCGGCTCTTAAAAGAGCCTTTGGGTTTTTTTCGTGTGCGGGGAGCTGTGCCGCAGAGGGCTGTGGCTGCCCTCTCACTTGGCGCTGGTGTACTTGGTGACGGCCTTGGTGCCCTCGGACACGGCATGCTTGGCCAGCTCACCAGGCAGCAGGAGTCGCACTGCGGTCTGGATCTCCCTGGAGGTGATGGTCCTGCGCTTGTTGTAGTGGGCCAGGCGGGAGGCTTCCCCGGCGATGCGCTCGAAGATGTCATTGACAAACGAGTTCATGATGCCCATGGCCTTGGAAGAGATGCCGGTGTCGGGGTGCACCTGCTTCATCACCTTGTAGATGTAAATGGCATAGCTCTCCTTCCTGCTCCTCTTGCGCTTCTTCCCGTCCTTCTTGGGCGGCTTGGAGAGCGCTTTCTTGGAGCCCTTCTTGGGCGCTGGAGCGGACTTGGCTGGCTCAGGCATGGTCTGCGGCTGGCTGTTCACTCTGTGAGTCGCGGGAGAAATGAGTAGCCACCGCCCCCGACCCCCTCTCTTTTATAGGCTGTCTGTGTTAAACAGCTGCTGCCAGCCCCTGCCCGCTATTGGCCCGTAACGGTTCTGTAGCTCCTGTGTGTCGGTGTGCCCAGCACGGAGTTCCGATTGGCTGGCAGCAGTGTCGTTCCCCCTCCAATGGATGTTCACGCGAGCCTAGGTTTCGTCCAATGAGAGAGCTCCCCCCGTGTCTTTATATGCCGGCCCTCTTGTGCTCGGGTCATTGCTTTCTCTTTGAACGTAGGACGAGCGAGCGCCTGCTTTTTTTTTTTACCTACCATGTCTGGACGCGGAAAGCAAGGAGGGAAGGCCCGCGCTAAGGCCAAGACTCGCTCCTCCCGGGCAGGCTTGCAGTTCCCAGTAGGCCGTGTGCATCGGCTGCTGCGGAAGGGGAGCTACGCTGAGCGGGTGGGTGCTGGAGCCCCCGTCTATCTGGCTGCCGTGCTCGAGTACCTGACTGCCGAGATCCTCGAGCTGGCCGGCAACGCCGCCCGGGACAACAAGAAGACCCGCATCATCCCCAGACACCTGCAGCTCGCCATCCGCAACGACGAGGAGCTCAACAAGCTGCTGGGCAAAGTCACAATTGCCCAGGGCGGTGTCCTGCCCAACATCCAGGCCGTGCTGCTGCCCAAGAAGACCGAGGGCCACAAGGCAGGGGGCAAAGCCAGCAAGTAACAGCCCAAGTTACACCCTCTTCAAAACAAAACCCAAAGGCTCTTTTCAGAGCCGCTCACACACTCTGTCAAAGAGCTCAGCAGCACTATACACTTGTGTCTAGGCGCGTTATAAAGGCCTTATCATATATCATATATCATAGCAGCACTTCTGAGTGCGCACCTTTAGTCTTTGCCCGACAAACCAAGCCATGCTAAAGCTTGGCAAATGCAGGGCGCTCTCCTACGCCTGTCGCAAAGCCTATTCCGCTCGCCTCCCCAACAGCCGTATGTGGCGTTTGCAAAAAGAAAGATGCCCTGCAACCCCGATGCAGTAACGCTTGGGTGAGCCGGCTAGGTCGCCCCCAGCCATGCTGTAAGAAGTTCATGTCTGGATTTCGGGAGTCGGGTAATTCCTGCCAGCCCGCCCCAGCCTCCGCCATTTTGTCTTTGCGGATAATCCCACGTGGCAAGGTGAAGGGGGGTTGGGGCAATTGGCGAGGGATAGGCTCCAACAGAGTAGGTGCCTGAGTGGGAGAAAAGAGAGGCTTCAGCGCGAATTGCTCGTAACCCATGTAGAATGAACGCCATCCTCCCGACGCCGATGCAACGTTCTGGGTGCATGGGCAAAGTAGGGCGCGAATGCGAGGCACAGTGGGAACGGGTGAGCGCACAAAGGAGTTCATTAAGGGGAGGGGAGGGCGGTGTGTGTGTGTGTGCGCGCGCGCACCCGCCCTCTCTCAGAAAGGCAGCGGCCTTTGTACACAAGAGCAGGCTTTTTCCTTTAGCCAGCCCTGAGAGAACAAAGGCCAGCCGGGGTAACGGCTGGAAAGCGCGGGCATTTTGAAATGCTGCGCTCCCGCCCACGCGAGTCCTGCGCACTGGAGCTGACGCCCGCCGCGCTCCCCATGGTCGGCCCTCTGTCCATATAAGCAGCCGATTCCCGTCAGCCGCCACACACAGTCTCAGTCAGCTCCCTTGTGACGAGAAGTAGAAGTGCAGCCGCCATGTCTGGACGAGGCAAAGGAGGGAAAGGTCTCGGCAAGGGAGGTGCCAAGAGGCACAGGAAAGTGCTCAGGGACAACATCCAGGGCATTACCAAGCCCGCCATCCGCCGTCTGGCCCGCCGTGGAGGAGTCAAGCGCATCTCCGGCCTCATCTACGAGGAGACCCGCGGTGTGCTCAAGGTCTTCCTGGAAAACGTGATCCGGGACGCCGTCACCTACACTGAGCACGCCAAGAGGAAGACGGTCACCGCCATGGATGTGGTGTATGCCCTCAAGCGCCAGGGACGCACTCTTTATGGATTCGGGGGTTGAGGAACACCTACCTACTGCAGCATCAGCGTGCAAACCCAAAGGCTCTTTTAAGAGCCGCCCACACCATCAATAACAGAGCTGCTCATTTGCACTCCGCTTTCTTGGAAGGCTGACAACAACCCCCACACCCGCCCAGGGCAGTGGCCCTGTGCGGCAGTGCCATTCGAGAATCCTTTTTTAGCACGCCGAACGCCCAATAGGTTTGCTGTGTGTGCGCGCGCCTATTTACATTAATGGCGCCTTCTGTGAGAATGGGGAAATGCGTCAGAAGAAATCGGGTCCCCTTTAGCATTCCACTTGACGGCCCTTTGTTTCGGCTCAGACCGTGCCCACATGAGAACACATGCCCGTTTATTTTATCGTTTGCTTGTTAGGCGCTTATACAGTAAGAAAATACAGTTTCAAACGCCCACAGGGCAAGGGAGGGAGCAGGAGTGGGAAATGCATTAAAAACACAATACATAAGAGCAGCGGGGGTGAGGGGGGAGTAAAACAGGACGAGCCTACTATGCCTTGTGAGCATTCAGAATGTGCAAGTGCGGCAAGGAAGAAGGAAGCAGAGGGTCAGTGCTGTGGAGTCTGAGCTCATGGGTGAGCCAGCGATGAAGTGCTAGGAATGTTGAGTGCTACACGGCCTGGAGACTTGAAGGGTGCGAGTGCAGATAGTCGGGAGCTGGGCCAAATGGGTGCTGGAGGTCAGGGCCCCGAGGATGCATAAGGGCCCACGGCACCTATCGCAGCAACTGTGGGATTAGCAGGGGAGAGAAGAAGCGAAGGCGGAGGTAAAGAGGAGAGGCTTAGGCTAAGTAGTGTGGGCACCCGGGCTCTCCCGCATACCCCTGTTTAGTAACAAACTCTACATACCATTCTTTGTGGAAAATAATTTTTGGCCGTAGGCATCAATTTCTTATTTACAAACATAATAAACATGACGATAACAGCAGGTGTGCTTTTGGGCACACCGTGTCCAAGGTGAGTGATGCCTCGTTTCCATGGCAAGTCTGTTCCTTTGCGTGCCTGCAAGCCGGACTTTCCGCCTCTATTTTGCGGGTTCCTTTCTTTCAGGCCAATTGGCATCCTCTCCTTAGACACGTGCCGCCGCCTACGACTTTGCCGGGTACCGAACGAACCTGCCACCCGGCGTTCCATGCCCTTTTTGTACCTCCTTTTTCTGGGTGGGAAAATGAAAAACACAGTCCTTCTCCTTCCTCTGACAGCTTTACCCGGGGTGGTTGTGCTTTCTTTTCGTTGTGCCTCTCCCTTCCTAGAGCCTCCTTCTATCCCCCCCTTCACCTTTGTTATTCCATTGGGGGCCGGGCCCTTCCCGGCGCCTGCTGTTTTCCTTCTCACCTTCCTGTGTTTTTGGCCATGTTGTCATGACGATTAACAGTGGATGCGCCTTGCAGCTGCCCTCCCAAGGCGTGAGCCTCTTCTCTGCCCCCACCCTGCGCCTAACCCCCCACCCATGCCCTCTATCGTGCCTGCCCGGGGCCTGTGGACTAAGGAGCTTCCGGAATTTAAGAAGATCCTGCTCAAGGCGCAGAGGAAGGGAGCCAGCTGAGGAAAGCGAACAACCACCTGCCGTCTGTTTAGCAAAAGGCTTTACACACAGAGAGTTAGAGCCAGAGGAGCGTAGTGGTCTAGAGGGAGAGTATTTAGTCATTTTGTATTTACAAATGGGCATCTCCCCTCTTCCCTTCTGGTAACCTGACTCCACACTCATGTGGAAGCTAACAGCACCCCCCCCCGCCCCCCCGATGCCCTCTTGTAACGACAGAAGGTACTGCGGCCTAGGTGGAGCTGGCTGGGGAAGGCGGGATTATGCTGATAACTCCCAGAAGAACCCAGCTGCAGAACAGGCGGGCGGCACAACACTCGGGGGGGACAGACACACCACTCTAGCCATCCCCATGAGGCTCTGAGCAGGCCTCCCTCGACAACTCTCGGGGTGCCCGGCACAGTGCACCGTTGCCCGAGAAGCCAGGGGTCAAAGCACACTCTGAGTAACAAGTGCCTGCAGGCCCGCCCTGTTTTCCTGCCTATAGAACCTGGCCGTTCGTGGCCGTTCGGGGCCTAGGGGCCAGCCCGGAGCGTGGTGCTTGTGCTTCACTCTCTGCTGGCCCCTGAGACAGCCAGGAGGGTGGCATTCGTTCCACTCTCAGCTGGGCCCTGAGGCAGGGCAGGAGAGTGGTCTTTGCTCCACTGGTGGGCGGGCGGGCCAGCCAGCCCCAGCCCCCTTTTCTCTCCCTCCAGCCATCAGGTCTGTCGGGCCAACATCACACATGCCAACAATATCCATTCCAGTCTGGGGATGCAAGTGCAGTCCTGGTTTTAACTTTGCATTCTGAGGCTTGAAGTCCTGGCCTTCGCCCTCATAAATCCAGCAGGACACATCCCTGAGCGAGCGCAAGGTTATGTAACGAAGGTGCTGAATCTGCACCAGACAGGAGGGGTGGGGGCGCACCTACCAATTGAGCGGGATAGGCTGGGCCACATAGGATGGAGTGGATGGAAAAAGTGGATGGAATGGAAGGAAAGGATAGAGTGAGTGGAGTGGATAGCTCTCTATATACCTCGGTATATCCTATTTATGCTATGTACCTGTATCCCCATGTTATCTGTATCACATGTTTACGCTATCCACCCTGTCGCTTTATAGGGATGTTTGCGTTTCGAGGATGGCTGTAGAAGGTTGCTATGCAGTAGTTGGTTGGCCCTCTGACTGGGGGCAGCTGCACGTGTGTTTCTCAGATCGCTATGATGGCAAAGGAGGTTGTGTATCCTGCCTGCCCAGAGAACATATGAGAGAGCCAGAGAGATGTAAGCAGTGCATGAGCGGAACGCTCAAGTTTCCAGTGGCCAATGCGTCAGAAGGCCATCCAGTCCTGCCTCAACCCCCCTCTGTATTTTGGGTCCTTTTGATTTTTCTTCCCCGTTTGAAATGCAGAAGCACTACAAGTCCCAGAATTCCAAGCAAAAACAGAACTGGGTGGCTTTCCCACTCGTGGACCCGGAAAACGCGAGAGCCTTGCCGTCGGGTGTCAGGTGGGGGAGTCAAGAGAAGGCGGTTGCTAGTTAGAACCGCTCTTAACTTTCCCCGCAACCACCTACCTCAATGGAGGCTCCTTTTATATCTTTTCCGGGGCGCTGGCCGCTTTCTTTTCTGTACTTGCTTGCCAGGCTGGGTGCTTCAAAAACATGTCCTCTGAAGTGGCCCCACGCCGCCACTTGTCGTGCCATACAAAATGACCAACTAAATAAAAATGAATAAATCCCCCCTCCATCCCAGAGAGAGAGAGAGACAGACAGAGCACACAGACACTGTCAATCAAAAGAGGAATCTGTGAATAACTGGCAAGCCTCAGATTGGCTGTCCAATCATAGCCCTCCTGGTATGTGCGTGCCTGCGTGCGCGTGTCGATGCTTGCCAGCCTTTCAACAGGCCGACGTTCTGCCTCGGGCTCGTCACTGAGAGTGGCAGGCTTTTTCAAACCTGTTTCCTGCTATTGTCCCAGCCAATCGGAGCGTAGTTGGGTCTTCATCCGTCACAGACCATTGTACGTTGTCAGTAGAGAGGAAGCAAGTCGCGCAAGGTTGCCATGGCCCGTACGAAGCAGACTGCCCCAAGTCCACCGGAGGCAAGGCCACCAAAGCTGCCCGCAAGAGCGCCCCTGCGACTGGTGGGGTCAAGAAACCCCACCGCTATCGGCCGGGCACCGTGGCCCTCAGAGAGATCCGGCGCTACCAGAAATCTACTGAGCTGCTCATCCGGAAACTGCCCTTCCAGCGCCTGGTGCGGGAGATCGCACAGGATTTCAAGACCGACCTGCGCTTCCAGAGCTCAGCAGTCATGGCCCTGCAGGAGGCCAGCGAGGCCTACTTGGTGGGGCTCTTTGAGGACACCAACCTCTGCGCCATCCACGCCAAGCGAGTGACCATTATGCCCAAGGACATCCAGCTGGCCCGCCGCATCCGGGGCGAGAGGGCCTGAGGGGCACCGGCAGCAAGACCCCACCACCACACAGGCTCTTTTAAGAGCCGACACGTTGTCACACACAAGAGCTGCTCAACTCTGCCTCTCGAGGCGCCTCTCTTCACTGCACAGGCGGCTAGGCCGTCTCTCAAACCCAAGGCAAACATGCAAACGCTCCTACCTGTCTTGGCAACACCCCCTCCCCAAAAAATGCCCATCTGGGCAGCTTTGGCGACCAGTTATTTGTGCGCTTGTGGCGGTCGGATTTGATGTGATGGCTTGTACCTTTTAGCGGGAGCACAGCCAGCTCGTAACCCGAGCCCTCCACTCCCCCCTCAGAGCGATCTCTGAACTCGAAGCCCCCCACCCCACATCACGTTTCTATAAGGCCTGCCTTGAGGCTGGATTCCAACCGCTTCTAAGCGCTGTGTGCTAATGGTCGGTTTTCCGCCCGCCGCCCCCCTCCTCACAGGCAGACCGAATGGTGAAGTACCTGCTCCCTGTCAGGCTCGGGGACAGAGGGGTGTGCTGCGAGCGCTTCCCTGGCAGTGCTGCCTTACATAGCCTGTCCTGTACATTAAGCCGAGCTCCCAGAGCTTTCCCTCCCAGCCCAGCAAATGTGTCAAGTAGGGTGCGTGACTCCTGCCACAGCGCAGAGAAATAATTTGCTTACGCCGCCCCCGAGACCGTAGTCCTTATTTGATATCATTGGCCTTATGTTTTCCGGGGATGGAATAAAGCAGGGCCAGCTAGGCAAAGCATGTGAGCTCTTGAGTGGAGGTGGTGAGCGGCTCTTAAAAGAGCCTTTGGTTTTTTTTGGTGGTGCTGGGAACTGTGGTCTCACTTGGCGCTGGTGTACTTGGTGACGGCTTTGGTGCCCTCGGACACAGCGTGCTTGGCCAGCTCGCCTGGCAGCAGGAGTCGCACTCCGGTCTGAATCTCCCTGGAGGTGAGGGTCCTGCGCTTGTTGTATTGAGCCAGGCGGGAGGCTCCCGCAGCGATGCGCTCGAAGATGTCATTGACAAACGAGTTCATGATGCCCATGGCCTTGGAAGAGATGCCGGTGTCAGGGTGCACCTGCTTCATCACCTTGTAGATGTAAATGGCATAGCTTTCCTTCCTGCTCCTCTTGCGCTTCTTCCCGTCCTTCTTGGGCGGCTTGGAGAGCGCTTTCTTGGAGCCCTTCTTGGGCGCTGGGGCGGACTTGGCTGGCTCAGGCATGGTCTCCGGCTGACGTCCACGCTGTGAGGAGAGGGAGAAATGAGTAAAAACACTGCGCGCTTGTTCTTCTTCTTGCTGATAGATTTTTATCCATCAGCGGTGATTTTTTTGGATACCGAGGCTTGAGCCTCATTACTCCATCTTCTCGGGTTGAGTGTGTAGTCGTGGGTTTGTATTCTTCTTGGTCTGTGTGGTCTTGTCGCAGTAGGGCTGGTTTCACTGGGTCTTCGCAGTGATGGGCCGCGGGTAGCGGTCGAAGGGGTTTGCAGTGGTGGCAGTGAGTCTTCTGATCAGAGGGTTCGGGTTCTGATCCAGTTCTTGGCAGAAGTTCTTACTCAGCTTCGCTAGATGTTCATCCAACATCTCGATGTCCTGGTCTCTGTGAAGGTCTGCTGTCCTTGTGAAGATTGGAGCTCCAGATGATATCCGCAGGGCCTTGTTCTGGACTATCTGAAGACTCTTCCGGTGTCGCTCATGGCAGGTCATCCATGCTGGTGAGGCATAAGTCAGGGTTGGTCTGATGATCGCCTTGTAGACGTTGATCTTTGTCCGGAGGGGCATGGACTTGCTCTTCAGGAGTGGGTACAGCGCTGCCATCTTTCCTGTTGCCTTCTGCTGAGTATTCTCGATGTGGCTTTCCCAGTTGAGTTTGCTGTCCAGGGTCACACCGAGGTAGCGGCTGCTGCTCTCCCATTTGATGGTCTCCCCGTTGAGGCTGATGTGTGGGTGCTCCTTGATCTTCTTTCTGGTGAACAGCGTTGCAGTTGTCTTGCTGGTGTTGAGTTCTATCCGCCAGTCGCTGTACCACTTTGCGATGGTATCCAATGAAGCTTGCAGGTTCTTCGCCACTTCCTTTTCGCTGAAAGACTGGGAGATTACTGCAACATCGTCTGCATACAGCGCCAGGTTCGTCTTGTGGAGATCTGTCGGGATGTCGTTGGTGAAGAGGTTGAACAGGAAGGGTCCGAGGTTCGATCCCTGTGGCACGCCTGCTCGGATGGGATGTGAAGAGGACATCTCAGACCGCATGGCGACATGGAAGGTGCGGCCTCCCAGGTAGCTTGCAATCGTCTTCACCAGGTAGTTCGGAAATCCCAGGCCAATCATCTTGTGCAGCAGTCCCTTGTGCCAGACTCGGTCGAATGCTTTGGCTACATCCAGGAAGACGATTCCTGTGGACTTCTTGATGTTGAATCCGTGGCTGATGGTGTCCACCACTCTCAGTAGCTGATGAGTCGTTGCATGCTCCTTTCGAAATCCAAACTGTTCCTTTGCTAGTAGATTTCTTTCGGAGGTGAAGTCGCTGAGTCGAGCGAGGAGGACCTTCTCCAGGAGCTTCGATAATCCAGAAAGCAGGCTGATGGGGCGGTAGTTTGCTGGATCCCTCAGTGGTTTGCCGGCCTTTGGAAAAACGATGACCCTTGCTTCTTTCCAGGAACTCGGGAAGTGCTGGAGCCTCATGCATGCATTGAAGATCTCTGTGAGATGTTCCATTGATGCCGGTGGGAGGTTCTTGATTGCCAGGTTGGTTATTCCGTCGCTCCCCGGTGCCTTGCCGTTCGCCAGCTTTTCTGCAAGTCCTGCTACCTCAGAGCTTGTGCACTCCTTGATATCTTCTGCTCCCAGCCTGGTTCCGTGATCTGTGAGGTACTTCTCAACGGCTTCCTCCACTCCGTCTGAGAGCCTACTTACCTTGTTCGGGGTGAACGAAGCCTCCAGTGTCTCGGCAAGGACCTCTGCCTTGATCTGTGCCCGCCCAGCTGTAATAAAAACACTGCGCCCCCGCCCCTCTCTTTTATAGGCTGCCTGTGCTTAATCAGCTGCTGCCAGTCCCCGCTTGCTATTGGCCCGTATGGTTCTGTCGCTCCTCCGTGTCTGTGTGCCCGGCACAGAGCTCTGATTGGTTGGCAGGAGTAGTCTCCCCCTCCAATGGATGTTCATGCAGAGCCTAGGTTTTGTCCAATGAGAGTGCTCCACCGTGTCTTTATATGCCCGCCCTCCCATGCTCGGGGCATTACTTCCTCTTTGAACAAGCGAGCGCCTATTTAACGCATCATGTCTGGACGAGGAAAGCAAGGAGGGAAGGCCCGTGCTAAGGCCAAGACTCGCTCCTCCCGGGCGGGCTTGCAGTTCCCAGTAGGCCGTGTGCACAGGCTGCTGCGGAAGGGGAGCTACGGCGAGCGTGTGGGAGCCGGAGCCCCCGTCTACATGGCTGCCGTGCTCGAGTACCTGACTGCTGAGATCCTCGAGCTGGCCGGCAATGCCGCCCGGGACAACAAGAAGACCCGCATCATCCCCAGACACCTGCAGCTCGCCATCCGCAACGACGAGGAGCTCAACAAGCTGCTGGGCAAAGTCACCATTGCCCAGGGTGGTGTCCTGCCCAACATCCAGGCCGTGCTGCTGCCTAAGAAGACCGAGGGCCACAAGGCAGGGGGCAAAGCCAGCAAGTAACAGCCCAAGTTACACACCCCCCAACAAAAAAAACACAAAGGCTCTTTTAAGAGCCACTCACACACTCAGACAAAGAGCTCAGTACCTTAACAGCAGCGCCGCCACTTTTCTACACTGCAACAGAGTATGTGTTTGTGTCACAAAAAGAGGGGCTGCATCACGGGTTGCGCGAAACCCCTGTAGGATGATCGCATGCTCCCGATGCCCATGCAGCTTTCTGGGTGCATGGGCAAAGTAGGGGGGCACGCCGGACTGTGAGGCAGATGGAAAGGGTGGGAGTGAGTGCAAAGGGCTTAACTGGAGGAAGGGGAGGGAGGTGTGTGTGTGTGTGTGTGTGTGTGTGTATGTACACCCCCGCAACCCCCAGACCCGTTATACCATTTAAGGGGGTTGGGGGACACCACGGCTCCCCTTAAATGGTATAAAGAGGTACACCTGTACCGGCTCAAACCACAGCATTTTTGCTGCAATTCTTTTTACCCGATAGACCAAATAATGTCGCCATACATATAGTCGACGGGATACGGCACAGGCGACATTATTTATGGGGTAAATGGGAGCGGAGGTGTCCCCTGCAGGTTCCATGGGATAATAATGGCACCATTCTTGCATGGAGACATTTTTGCGGGGATATTATCACATGGAACTGTGCATTATTGGCAGGCTGACAACCCCCCTCCCCAACCCACCCTCCTGCTTCCCCGGCCAGTGCAGTGGGCCTGTGCAGCAGTGCCACTCAAGGAAGGTCCCGTGGCCCGAAGTACCAACAGCCCTGTTGTGTGGGCGCCCATTTGAATGTAAATGGGGGAATGCGCCAAAAGAAACCAAGCCAACTTTAGAATTCCACTTGATAACTCTTTGTTTCGGCTCAAACTGTACCTACATGAGAATACATACCCAATTACAGATGGGAAGCCCCCTCCATCCCTGTCCCCCAAATCTCTTTTCCCTTCTGGTAAGCTGACTCGGGCACTCATGTGAGAGCAAAGAGGTCCCAGATGCCCTCTTTTAACGGCAGAAGGTACTGCGGCCTAGGTGGAGATGGCCGGGAAAGGCGGGATTATGCTGATAACTCCCAGAAGTACCTAGCAGCAGACAAAGCGGGGGACAGGCACGCCCCCCTCTAGCCATCCCCATAAGCCCCTGAGCAGGCCTCGAGAACTCTTGGGCCGGCCGGTCCACTGTGTCCCAAGAAGCCGGGGGTCACAGCACACTGTGAGTTACAAGTGCCTGTAGGTCAGCCCTGTTTTCCTGCCTATAGAACCTGGCCGTTCGTGGCCAGCCAGCCAGCCCAGAGTGTGGTCTTTGCTCCTAGGGGCCAGCCAGCCTGGAGTGTGGTCTTTGCCCCACTCTCTGCTGGGCCCAGAGCGTGGTCTCCACTCTCTGCTGGCCCCTGAGACAGCCAGGAGGGTGGCATTCGTTCCACTCTCAGCTGGGCCCTGAGGCAGGGCAGGAGAGTGGTCTTTGCTCCACTGGTGGGCGGGCGGGCGGGCGGGCCAGCCAGCCCCAGCCCCCTTTTCTCTCCCTCCAGCCATCAGGTCTGTCGGGCCAACATCACACATGCCAACAATATCCATTCCAGTCTGGGGATGCAAGTGCAGTCCTGGTTTTAACTTTGCATTCTGAGGCTTGAAGTCCTGGCCTTCGCCCTCATAAATCCAGCAGGACACATCCCTGAGCGAGCGCAAGGTTATGTAACGAAGGTGCTGAATCTGCACCAGACAGGAGGGGTGGGGGCGCACCTACCAATTGAGCGGGATAGGCTGGGCCACATAGGATGGAGTGGATGGAAAAAGTGGATGGAATGGAAGGAAAGGATAGAGTGAGTGGAGTGGATAGCTCTCTATATACCTCGGTATATCCTATTTATGCTATGTACCTGTATCCCCATGTTATCTGTATCACATGTTTACGCTATCCACCCTGTCGCTTTATAGGGATGTTTGCGTTTCGAGGATGGCTGTAGAAGGTTGCTATGCAGTAGTTGGTTGGCCCTTTGACTGGGGGCAGCTGCACGTGTGTTTCTCAGATCGCTATGATGGCAAAGGAGGTTGTGTATCCTGCCTGCCCAGAGAACATATGAGAGAGCCAGAGAGATGTAAGCAGTGCATGAGCGGAACGCTCAAGTTTCCAGTGGCCAATGCGTCAGAAGGCCATCCAGTCCTGCCTCAACCCCCCTCTGTATTTTGGGTCCTTTTGATTTTTCTTCCCCGTTTGAAATGCAGAAGCACTACAAGTCCCAGAATTCCAAGCAAAAACAGAACTGGGTGGCTTTCCCACTCGTGGACCCGGAAAACGCGAGAGCCTTGCCGTCGGGTGTCAGGTGGGGGAGTCAAGAGAAGGCGGTTGCTAGTTAGAACCGCTCTTAACTTTCCCCGCAACCACCTACCTCAATGGAGGCTCCTTTTATATCTTTTCCGGGGCGCTGGCCGCTTTCTTTTCTGTACTTGCTTGCCAGGCTGGGTGCTTCAAAAACATGTCCTCTGAAGTGGCCCCACGCCGCCACTTGTCGTGCCATACAAAATGACCAACTAAATAAAAATGAATAAATCCCCCCTCCATCCCAGAGAGAGAGAGAGACAGACAGAGCACACAGACACTGTCAATCAAAAGAGGAATCTGTGAATAACTGGCAAGCCTCAGATTGGCTGTCCAATCATAGCCCTCCTGGTATGTGCGTGCCTGCGTGCGCGTGTCGATGCTTGCCAGCCTTTCAACAGGCCGACGTTCTGCCTCGGGCTCGTCACTGAGAGTGGCAGGCTTTTTCAAACCTGTTTCCTGCTATTGTCCCAGCCAATCGGAGCGTAGTTGGGTCTTCATCCGTCACAGACCATTGTACGTTGTCAGTAGAGAGGAAGCAAGTCGCGCAAGGTTGCCATGGCCCGTACGAAGCAGACTGCCCCAAGTCCACCGGAGGCAAGGCCACCAAAGCTGCCCGCAAGAGCGCCCCTGCGACTGGTGGGGTCAAGAAACCCCACCGCTATCGGCCGGGCACCGTGGCCCTCAGAGAGATCCGGCGCTACCAGAAATCTACTGAGCTGCTCATCCGGAAACTGCCCTTCCAGCGCCTGGTGCGGGAGATCGCACAGGATTTCAAGACCGACCTGCGCTTCCAGAGCTCAGCAGTCATGGCCCTGCAGGAGGCCAGCGAGGCCTACTTGGTGGGGCTCTTTGAGGACACCAACCTCTGCGCCATCCACGCCAAGCGAGTGACCATTATGCCCAAGGACATCCAGCTGGCCCGCCGCATCCGGGGCGAGAGGGCCTGAGGGGCACCGGCAGCAAGACCCCACCACCACACAGGCTCTTTTAAGAGCCGACACGTTGTCACACACAAGAGCTGCTCAACTCTGCCTCTCGAGGCGCCTCTCTTCACTGCACAGGCGGCTAGGCCGTCTCTCAAACCCAAGGCAAACATGCAAACGCTCCTACCTGTCTTGGCAACACCCCCTCCCCAAAAAATGCCCATCTGGGCAGCTTTGGCGACCAGTTATTTGTGCGCTTGTGGCGGTCGGATTTGATGTGATGGCTTGTACCTTTTAGCGGGAGCACAGCCAGCTCGTAACCCGAGCCCTCCACTCCCCCCTCAGAGCGATCTCTGAACTCGAAGCCCCCCACCCCACATCACGTTTCTATAAGGCCTGCCTTGAGGCTGGATTCCAACCGCTTCTAAGCGCTGTGTGCTAATGGTCGGTTTTCCGCCCGCCGCCCCCCTCCTCACAGGCAGACCGAATGGTGAAGTACCTGCTCCCTGTCAGGCTCGGGGACAGAGGGGTGTGCTGCGAGCGCTTCCCTGGCAGTGCTGCCTTACATAGCCTGTCCTGTACATTAAGCCGAGCTCCCAGAGCTTTCCCTCCCAGCCCAGCAAATGTGTCAAGTAGGGTGCGTGACTCCTGCCACAGCGCAGAGAAATAATTTGCTTACGCCGCCCCCGAGACCGTAGTCCTTATTTGATATCATTGGCCTTATGTTTTCCGGGGATGGAATAAAGCAGGGCCAGCTAGGCAAAGCATGTGAGCTCTTGAGTGGAGGTGGTGAGCGGCTCTTAAAAGAGCCTTTGGTTTTTTTTGGTGGTGCTGGGAACTGTGGTCTCACTTGGCGCTGGTGTACTTGGTGACGGCTTTGGTGCCCTCGGACACAGCGTGCTTGGCCAGCTCGCCTGGCAGCAGGAGTCGCACTCCGGTCTGAATCTCCCTGGAGGTGAGGGTCCTGCGCTTGTTGTATTGAGCCAGGCGGGAGGCTCCCGCAGCGATGCGCTCGAAGATGTCATTGACAAACGAGTTCATGATGCCCATGGCCTTGGAAGAGATGCCGGTGTCAGGGTGCACCTGCTTCATCACCTTGTAGATGTAAATGGCATAGCTTTCCTTCCTGCTCCTCTTGCGCTTCTTCCCGTCCTTCTTGGGCGGCTTGGAGAGCGCTTTCTTGGAGCCCTTCTTGGGCGCTGGGGCGGACTTGGCTGGCTCAGGCATGGTCTCCGGCTGACGTCCACGCTGTGAGGAGAGGGAGAAATGAGTAAAAACACTGCGCGCTTGTTCTTCTTCTTGCTGATAGATTTTTATCCATCAGCGGTGATTTTTTTGGATACCGAGGCTTGAGCCTCATTACTCCATCTTCTCGGGTTGAGTGTGTAGTCGTGGGTTTGTATTCTTCTTGGTCTGTGTGGTCTTGTCGCAGTAGGGCTGGTTTCACTGGGTCTTCGCAGTGATGGGCCGCGGGTAGCGGTCGAAGGGGTTTGCAGTGGTGGCAGTGAGTCTTCTGATCAGAGGGTTCGGGTTCTGATCCAGTTCTTGGCAGAAGTTCTTACTCAGCTTCGCTAGATGTTCATCCAACATCTCGATGTCCTGGTCTCTGTGAAGGTCTGCTGTCCTTGTGAAGATTGGAGCTCCAGATGATATCCGCAGGGCCTTGTTCTGGACTATCTGAAGACTCTTCCGGTGTCGCTCATGGCAGGTCATCCATGCTGGTGAGGCATAAGTCAGGGTTGGTCTGATGATCGCCTTGTAGACGTTGATCTTTGTCCGGAGGGGCATGGACTTGCTCTTCAGGAGTGGGTACAGCGCTGCCATCTTTCCTGTTGCCTTCTGCTGAGTATTCTCGATGTGGCTTTCCCAGTTGAGTTTGCTGTCCAGGGTCACACCGAGGTAGCGGCTGCTGCTCTCCCATTTGATGGTCTCCCCGTTGAGGCTGATGTGTGGGTGCTCCTTGATCTTCTTTCTGGTGAACAGCGTTGCAGTTGTCTTGCTGGTGTTGAGTTCTATCCGCCAGTCGCTGTACCACTTTGCGATGGTATCCAATGAAGCTTGCAGGTTCTTCGCCACTTCCTTTTCGCTGAAAGACTGGGAGATTACTGCAACATCGTCTGCATACAGCGCCAGGTTCGTCTTGTGGAGATCTGTCGGGATGTCGTTGGTGAAGAGGTTGAACAGGAAGGGTCCGAGGTTCGATCCCTGTGGCACGCCTGCTCGGATGGGATGTGAAGAGGACATCTCAGACCGCATGGCGACATGGAAGGTGCGGCCTCCCAGGTAGCTTGCAATCGTCTTCACCAGGTAGTTCGGAAATCCCAGGCCAATCATCTTGTGCAGCAGTCCCTTGTGCCAGACTCGGTCGAATGCTTTGGCTACATCCAGGAAGACGATTCCTGTGGACTTCTTGATGTTGAATCCGTGGCTGATGGTGTCCACCACTCTCAGTAGCTGATGAGTCGTTGCATGCTCCTTTCGAAATCCAAACTGTTCCTTTGCTAGTAGATTTCTTTCGGAGGTGAAGTCGCTGAGTCGAGCGAGGAGGACCTTCTCCAGGAGCTTCGATAATCCAGAAAGCAGGCTGATGGGGCGGTAGTTTGCTGGATCCCTCAGTGGTTTGCCGGCCTTTGGAAAAACGATGACCCTTGCTTCTTTCCAGGAACTCGGGAAGTGCTGGAGCCTCATGCATGCATTGAAGATCTCTGTGAGATGTTCCATTGATGCCGGTGGGAGGTTCTTGATTGCCAGGTTGGTTATTCCGTCGCTCCCCGGTGCCTTGCCGTTCGCCAGCTTTTCTGCAAGTCCTGCTACCTCAGAGCTTGTGCACTCCTTGATATCTTCTGCTCCCAGCCTGGTTCCGTGATCTGTGAGGTACTTCTCAACGGCTTCCTCCACTCCGTCTGAGAGCCTACTTACCTTGTTCGGGGTGAACGAAGCCTCCAGTGTCTCGGCAAGGACCTCTGCCTTGATCTGTGCCCGCCCAGCTGTAATAAAAACACTGCGCCCCCGCCCCTCTCTTTTATAGGCTGCCTGTGCTTAATCAGCTGCTGCCAGTCCCCGCTTGCTATTGGCCCGTATGGTTCTGTCGCTCCTCCGTGTCTGTGTGCCCGGCACAGAGCTCTGATTGGTTGGCAGGAGTAGTCTCCCCCTCCAATGGATGTTCATGCAGAGCCTAGGTTTTGTCCAATGAGAGTGCTCCACCGTGTCTTTATATGCCCGCCCTCCCATGCTCGGGGCATTACTTCCTCTTTGAACAAGCGAGCGCCTATTTAACGCATCATGTCTGGACGAGGAAAGCAAGGAGGGAAGGCCCGTGCTAAGGCCAAGACTCGCTCCTCCCGGGCGGGCTTGCAGTTCCCAGTAGGCCGTGTGCACAGGCTGCTGCGGAAGGGGAGCTACGGCGAGCGTGTGGGAGCCGGAGCCCCCGTCTACATGGCTGCCGTGCTCGAGTACCTGACTGCTGAGATCCTCGAGCTGGCCGGCAATGCCGCCCGGGACAACAAGAAGACCCGCATCATCCCCAGACACCTGCAGCTCGCCATCCGCAACGACGAGGAGCTCAACAAGCTGCTGGGCAAAGTCACCATTGCCCAGGGTGGTGTCCTGCCCAACATCCAGGCCGTGCTGCTGCCTAAGAAGACCGAGGGCCACAAGGCAGGGGGCAAAGCCAGCAAGTAACAGCCCAAGTTACACACCCCCCAACAAAAAAAACACAAAGGCTCTTTTAAGAGCCACTCACACACTCAGACAAAGAGCTCAGTACCTTAACAGCAGCGCCGCCACTTTTCTACACTGCAACAGAGTATGTGTTTGTGTCACAAAAAGAGGGGCTGCATCACGGGTTGCGCGAAACCCCTGTAGGATGATCGCATGCTCCCGATGCCCATGCAGCTTTCTGGGTGCATGGGCAAAGTAGGGGGGCACGCCGGACTGTGAGGCAGATGGAAAGGGTGGGAGTGAGTGCAAAGGGCTTAACTGGAGGAAGGGGAGGGAGGTGTGTGTGTGTGTGTGTGTGTGTGTGTATGTACACCCCCGCAACCCCCAGACCCGTTATACCATTTAAGGGGGTTGGGGGACACCACGGCTCCCCTTAAATGGTATAAAGAGGTACACCTGTACCGGCTCAAACCACAGCATTTTTGCTGCAATTCTTTTTACCCGATAGACCAAATAATGTCGCCATACATATAGTCGACGGGATACGGCACAGGCGACATTATTTATGGGGTAAATGGGAGCGGAGGTGTCCCCTGCAGGTTCCATGGGATAATAATGGCACCATTCTTGCATGGAGACATTTTTGCGGGGATATTATCACATGGAACTGTGCATTATTGGCAGGCTGACAACCCCCCTCCCCAACCCACCCTCCTGCTTCCCCGGCCAGTGCAGTGGGCCTGTGCAGCAGTGCCACTCAAGGAAGGTCCCGTGGCCCGAAGTACCAACAGCCCTGTTGTGTGGGCGCCCATTTGAATGTAAATGGGGGAATGCGCCAAAAGAAACCAAGCCAACTTTAGAATTCCACTTGATAACTCTTTGTTTCGGCTCAAACTGTACCTACATGAGAATACATACCCAATTACAGATGGGAAGCCCCCTCCATCCCTGTCCCCCAAATCTCTTTTCCCTTCTGGTAAGCTGACTCGGGCACTCATGTGAGAGCAAAGAGGTCCCAGATGCCCTCTTTTAACGGCAGAAGGTACTGCGGCCTAGGTGGAGATGGCCGGGAAAGGCGGGATTATGCTGATAACTCCCAGAAGTACCTAGCAGCAGACAAAGCGGGGGACAGGCACGCCCCCCTCTAGCCATCCCCATAAGCCCCTGAGCAGGCCTCGAGAACTCTTGGGCCGGCCGGTCCACTGTGTCCCAAGAAGCCGGGGGTCACAGCACACTGTGAGTTACAAGTGCCTGTAGGTCAGCCCTGTTTTCCTGCCTATAGAACCTGGCCGTTCGTGGCCAGCCAGCCAGCCCAGAGTGTGGTCTTTGCTCCTAGGGGCCAGCCAGCCTGGAGTGTGGTCTTTGCTCCACTCTCTGCTGGGCCCAGAGCGTGGTCTCCACTCTCTGCTGGCCCCTGAGACAGCCAGGAGGGTGGCATTCGTTCCACTCTCAGCTGGGCCCTGAGGCAGGGCAGGAGAGTGGTCTTTGCTCCACTGGTGGGCGGGCGGGCGGGCGGGCCAGCCAGCCCCAGCCCCCTTTTCTCTCCCTCCAGCCATCAGGTCTGTCGGGCCAACATCACACATGCCAACAATATCCATTCCAGTCTGGGGATGCAAGTGCAGTCCTGGTTTTAACTTTGCATTCTGAGGCTTGAAGTCCTGGCCTTCGCCCTCATAAATCCAGCAGGACACATCCCTGAGCGAGCGCAAGGTTATGTAACGAAGGTGCTGAATCTGCACCAGACAGGAGGGGTGGGGGCGCACCTACCAATTGAGCGGGATAGGCTGGGCCACATAGGATGGAGTGGATGGAAAAAGTGGATGGAATGGAAGGAAAGGATAGAGTGAGTGGAGTGGATAGCTCTCTATATACCTCGGTATATCCTATTTATGCTATGTACCTGTATCCCCATGTTATCTGTATCACATGTTTACGCTATCCACCCTGTCGCTTTATAGGGATGTTTGCGTTTCGAGGATGGCTGTAGAAGGTTGCTATGCAGTAGTTGGTTGGCCCTTTGACTGGGGGCAGCTGCACGTGTGTTTCTCAGATCGCTATGATGGCAAAGGAGGTTGTGTATCCTGCCTGCCCAGAGAACATATGAGAGAGCCAGAGAGATGTAAGCAGTGCATGAGCGGAACGCTCAAGTTTCCAGTGGCCAATGCGTCAGAAGGCCATCCAGTCCTGCCTCAACCCCCCTCTGTATTTTGGGTCCTTTTGATTTTTCTTCCCCGTTTGAAATGCAGAAGCACTACAAGTCCCAGAATTCCAAGCAAAAACAGAACTGGGTGGCTTTCCCACTCGTGGACCCGGAAAACGCGAGAGCCTTGCCGTCGGGTGTCAGGTGGGGGAGTCAAGAGAAGGCGGTTGCTAGTTAGAACCGCTCTTAACTTTCCCCGCAACCACCTACCTCAATGGAGGCTCCTTTTATATCTTTTCCGGGGCGCTGGCCGCTTTCTTTTCTGTACTTGCTTGCCAGGCTGGGTGCTTCAAAAACATGTCCTCTGAAGTGGCCCCACGCCGCCACTTGTCGTGCCATACAAAATGACCAACTAAATAAAAATGAATAAATCCCCCCTCCATCCCAGAGAGAGAGAGAGAGACAGACAGAGCACACAGACACTGTCAATCAAAAGAGGAATCTGTGAATAACTGGCAAGCCTCAGATTGGCTGTCCAATCATAGCCCTCCTGGTATGTGCGTGCCTGCGTGCGCGTGTCGATGCTTGCCAGCCTTTCAACAGGCCGACGTTCTGCCTCGGGCTCGTCACTGAGAGTGGCAGGCTTTTTCAAACCTGTTTCCTGCTATTGTCCCAGCCAATCGGAGCGTAGTTGGGTCTTCATCCGTCACAGACCATTGTACGTTGTCAGTAGAGAGGAAGCAAGTCGCGCAAGGTTGCCATGGCCCGTACGAAGCAGACTGCCCCAAGTCCACCGGAGGCAAGGCCACCAAAGCTGCCCGCAAGAGCGCCCCTGCGACTGGTGGGGTCAAGAAACCCCACCGCTATCGGCCGGGCACCGTGGCCCTCAGAGAGATCCGGCGCTACCAGAAATCTACTGAGCTGCTCATCCGGAAACTGCCCTTCCAGCGCCTGGTGCGGGAGATCGCACAGGATTTCAAGACCGACCTGCGCTTCCAGAGCTCAGCAGTCATGGCCCTGCAGGAGGCCAGCGAGGCCTACTTGGTGGGGCTCTTTGAGGACACCAACCTCTGCGCCATCCACGCCAAGCGAGTGACCATTATGCCCAAGGACATCCAGCTGGCCCGCCGCATCCGGGGCGAGAGGGCCTGAGGGGCACCGGCAGCAAGACCCCACCACCACACAGGCTCTTTTAAGAGCCGACACGTTGTCACACACAAGAGCTGCTCAACTCTGCCTCTCGAGGCGCCTCTCTTCACTGCACAGGCGGCTAGGCCGTCTCTCAAACCCAAGGCAAACATGCAAACGCTCCTACCTGTCTTGGCAACACCCCCTCCCCAAAAAATGCCCATCTGGGCAGCTTTGGCGACCAGTTATTTGTGCGCTTGTGGCGGTCGGATTTGATGTGATGGCTTGTACCTTTTAGCGGGAGCACAGCCAGCTCGTAACCCGAGCCCTCCACTCCCCCCTCAGAGCGATCTCTGAACTCGAAGCCCCCCACCCCACATCACGTTTCTATAAGGCCTGCCTTGAGGCTGGATTCCAACCGCTTCTAAGCGCTGTGTGCTAATGGTCGGTTTTCCGCCCGCCGCCCCCCTCCTCACAGGCAGACCGAATGGTGAAGTACCTGCTCCCTGTCAGGCTCGGGGACAGAGGGGTGTGCTGCGAGCGCTTCCCTGGCAGTGCTGCCTTACATAGCCTGTCCTGTACATTAAGCCGAGCTCCCAGAGCTTTCCCTCCCAGCCCAGCAAATGTGTCAAGTAGGGTGCGTGACTCCTGCCACAGCGCAGAGAAATAATTTGCTTACGCCGCCCCCGAGACCGTAGTCCTTATTTGATATCATTGGCCTTATGTTTTCCGGGGATGGAATAAAGCAGGGCCAGCTAGGCAAAGCATGTGAGCTCTTGAGTGGAGGTGGTGAGCGGCTCTTAAAAGAGCCTTTGGTTTTTTTTGGTGGTGCTGGGAACTGTGGTCTCACTTGGCGCTGGTGTACTTGGTGACGGCTTTGGTGCCCTCGGACACAGCGTGCTTGGCCAGCTCGCCTGGCAGCAGGAGTCGCACTCCGGTCTGAATCTCCCTGGAGGTGAGGGTCCTGCGCTTGTTGTATTGAGCCAGGCGGGAGGCTCCCGCAGCGATGCGCTCGAAGATGTCATTGACAAACGAGTTCATGATGCCCATGGCCTTGGAAGAGATGCCGGTGTCAGGGTGCACCTGCTTCATCACCTTGTAGATGTAAATGGCATAGCTTTCCTTCCTGCTCCTCTTGCGCTTCTTCCCGTCCTTCTTGGGCGGCTTGGAGAGCGCTTTCTTGGAGCCCTTCTTGGGCGCTGGGGCGGACTTGGCTGGCTCAGGCATGGTCTCCGGCTGACGTCCACGCTGTGAGGAGAGGGAGAAATGAGTAAAAACACTGCGCGCTTGTTCTTCTTCTTGCTGATAGATTTTTATCCATCAGCGGTGATTTTTTTGGATACCGAGGCTTGAGCCTCATTACTCCATCTTCTCGGGTTGAGTGTGTAGTCGTGGGTTTGTATTCTTCTTGGTCTGTGTGGTCTTGTCGCAGTAGGGCTGGTTTCACTGGGTCTTCGCAGTGATGGGCCGCGGGTAGCGGTCGAAGGGGTTTGCAGTGGTGGCAGTGAGTCTTCTGATCAGAGGGTTCGGGTTCTGATCCAGTTCTTGGCAGAAGTTCTTACTCAGCTTCGCTAGATGTTCATCCAACATCTCGATGTCCTGGTCTCTGTGAAGGTCTGCTGTCCTTGTGAAGATTGGAGCTCCAGATGATATCCGCAGGGCCTTGTTCTGGACTATCTGAAGACTCTTCCGGTGTCGCTCATGGCAGGTCATCCATGCTGGTGAGGCATAAGTCAGGGTTGGTCTGATGATCGCCTTGTAGACGTTGATCTTTGTCCGGAGGGGCATGGACTTGCTCTTCAGGAGTGGGTACAGCGCTGCCATCTTTCCTGTTGCCTTCTGCTGAGTATTCTCGATGTGGCTTTCCCAGTTGAGTTTGCTGTCCAGGGTCACACCGAGGTAGCGGCTGCTGCTCTCCCATTTGATGGTCTCCCCGTTGAGGCTGATGTGTGGGTGCTCCTTGATCTTCTTTCTGGTGAACAGCGTTGCAGTTGTCTTGCTGGTGTTGAGT